>NC_049230.1:21013750-21327708 GCF_011100685.1 Canis lupus familiaris
TGGCTGGCTCAGATGAGGGGTGGCCAACCCCATCAGCTCCTTGGGGGGCAGGGAGGTGCATTACGGAAATAAGTCCCTTGAGTTGTGAGTGTCTCCTTCTGCTCCGGGGCAGAGGCACCTGGCACTCAGCTCATTCATTTATTCATTAATGTCTATAGTTATCAAGCACCACATGCTGTTTCTGTTCCTGGGGACAGAGAGAAGAAGGAGGCAGGGGAGGGTCCCCGCCTGTGTCTAGAGGAGGAGACAGGTAAATAGGTGTGACCACACAGGCTGGTAAATGCTCAGAGAGCAGGGAATTGTTTTCTTCCTCTGAACCTTGCTTTTCCCTCTGACTGGGTGCCTCAGCAGCAGCATTACCCTCCCACCCACTCTACTCAGAAAGTGCAGAGTCATCCTGCTGCCTCCCCCACTTGGGCCTGCCTCCCCATTGGCCACGGGGCCTGTCCTCACCCTCAGCAGCCATCACTTTAGCCCCAGAGCTGACCCTTGCCCCCACCGAGCTTTCACACTGCCCCCAAAGCAAGCCCCTGCTTCAGACTACCTGATACCTAGACGCATCCAAGACGCAGTGATCAAATGTGATCTGAGGGAAATCGCCTGTTTGGAAAAAGACACTGTCAACAAAGTTGGAAGACTACGAGCCAAGTAGGAAAACCCCTTTGCAGCTCATGTGCCAAAGGTCTCATTCCCACATTTGCCAAAAGCTCACATAAGATGGGGAGGAAGAGACCCCACAGAAAAAAAAAAAATAAGTAAAGAGTAGGTACAGTCTGTTGGTAAGAAAGAAGGAAAATAAGGGGGGACCAAAAAATATAGGGAAGGATGACTCCCTAATCTTAGGATTAAAGAAATGGCAGCTGGAGCAAGTGAGGACTTCAACCATCAAAAAGACAAAAATCAGAAAAACAATAGCAACAAATAGAGCTTCAAACCTTGATGAGACGCAGTGCTGGTGGACGTGTGAGGAAATGCTCTCAACGTGGCTGGCGGGAGTGAGAATTTGTAGAACTTTACCAAGGGGCCTTTTATTTTATTTTATTTATTTATTTTTTACTGTGGAACATTTGAAATATACACAAAAGTAGGGTGATGAGCCAAACCAATGACCCTTTGTCCATCACTGAGTTTGACAATTGTCCTTGTGCTGTCACTCTTATTCCTTCTGTCTCCTGCTACCATCTTGGGTGGAGGGGGCCAGAGCATCTGCAAGCAAACCCTGTCTCTCATTTCAGTTCCCTCTGGGAAGACAATTTGGGGGTGGCTATCCAAGTAAGTGATGGGTTTACCCTCTAACCTGGTAATCCCACTGCTAAAATTGCCCTCATGGAGGTATTTGCAAAAGTTCACCCTGTTGTACGTTCAGGGAGGTTGATTTCACTGTTGTGTGTAAAAGCAAAAGAAATTCCTGGTGACCAGAGAGGTGGTTGGCAGGGGCAGGAGTAAATAAGTTACAGCTCATAGTCATGAGGCATTAAATAGACTGAGGTGGCTCTCCGAGAGGCATGATTAACTGGGAAACTGAGGCATTGACAAGATTGATACTACTCCTTTTATAGGATTAAAATCTCTATAAATAGACACAATAAAAATAAAACAGAGGACAATGAAGCTTGGAAGACTCTCTAATGCTGCAGGATGAAGTCCAAACTTTTTAGTGTGCCTCTCATGCTGGTCTTCCTTTCCAGCCTTCGTTCTAGTCATCTCTCTCACTTACGTGCGCTAGGAATTGGCCCAGAGATTCCCAAAGTGGGTTCCACGGAACCCCAGCACCATCCGCTCTTCCTGGGTGAAGAAGTTTGAGAAATGCTTAGCGCTTTACCTCCCCGCCCTCCTTGGACAGTCACAATGCACTTTAGCTTGTTAAGGACTCTGGGAAGACTGCGGTAAAGCAAACTAACCAGAAACTGATGAGAATGTGCCCTGGCCTGGCCTACCAGGCTCTCAGCCCACCCATCTCTCATGAGCACCCACTGGGCCCTGCTCTGATGTATCAGGGAATGAGAACCACTGCTCTGTGGGGTTGGCTCTGTCCTTTTCTGGCGTTAGGTAGCTCCATTTTCTCCCTTGCTCACCCACCCTAGCCACACTGGCCCTTCTCTCCAGTCCCCAAAGAGGTACACCTTGATCTAGCCTCAGGGCTTTTGCACTAGCTCTTATCTTGGCCTAGACGGCCTTTCCTGTACATGACTGGCTCCTTCCTCCTTCCCTAATTCAGTTTCCTGCTTGACTGTCACCTAGAAGAGGCCCTCCTTGGCCTCCTGCAACTCTCATACCCCCTTTGTGTTTCCCTAGAGAACATACATTCTCTGGTTTGATGACTGCCCATGTCTCTCGCTAGAATGTCGGCTCCAAAGAGCAAAGATGTTGTGTCTTGTGCTGATCATCATACCCCCCCCCCAACCCCGAGTCTAGGACAATGTCTGGCACACAGTAGGGGCTCCACTAAGAGTGGTTGAACAAAGGCGTTTCCTTACAAGGTCTGTCTTCCTTCCTATTCCTATGGCACCTTCCTGGCTGCAGCTGTGGCCTCCTGGTGCTCCCCGCCACATCAGGTGCGTTCCCACCTGCGCCTGGATGATTTCTCCCCTTGTCCTCTCTACCTGCAAAGCCCTGCCCTGGCTTTGAAACCCAGCTTTGTTGTCCCTCCCAGTGAAACTGTCTTCAGCGGCCTGGTCTGGATGAGTCGCTTCCTTCTGCTCCTCCCAAGGTGCTTGTACACACATACCTTTATCAGCACACAAGCACCACTGTGCCGCGATGGGCTGTTTGTGCATCTGTCTCTCCATCACCGGCCTGCGCTCATGAAGGGCAGGGCTTGGCTGACTCAGTGTTGAATTCTCAGCACCCAGCCCGGTGACTGCCGCACAATGAATGCAGTCAATGGTGCTGAGTGAATTCCAAGCTTGGGCTCTTACTGCCTGCCTCCATTCAGCAAGCAGCAACTGGGTACCTATGGTGTATACAGAGTGCTGAGTTAGAACTCGTATTGGGCCCGGGGATGAACAGAAAGCTGTCTTTTGGCCGTGAAGGATTATAATTCTAGAAAGGGAACAGGTCCACCCCCAAATAATTCTAACACAAGTGAGAGTGGCTAGTACATGTTGGTGCTAGAATGGGCTAGGGGAGTGATTAGTTCCCTAGTGCTGTTCTAACACATCACCAGGACTTAGGGGTGAAAAGTAACACGCATTTGTTATCTTAAGGTTCTGGAAGTCGGAGGTCCGGAATGGGTCCTACAAGTTGTCAGTAGGGCTGTGCTCCTTCTGGAGGCTCTAGGAGAGAATCTGTTCCTTGCCTTTTCCCACTTGTTTTTTTTTTTTTTTTAAGATTTTATTTATTTATTCATGAGAGACTCAGAGAGAGGCAGAGACACAGGCAGAGAGAGAAGCAGGCTCCCTGCAGGGAGCCCGACATGGGACTCGATCCCGGGACTCCAGGATTATGCCCTGGGCTGAAGGCAGGCACTAAACTGCTGAGCCACCCAAGGATCCCCCTTTTCCCACTTTTAGTGGCTGCCCACATTCCCTGGCTCATGGCCTCTTCCCTCTGACCTTCACTTCTGTTGTCACATCTCTGACTCTGACCCTCCTGCCTCCCTCTTATAATGAATGACCCTTGTGGTGATAGTGTAGTCTCAGCCAGGTCATTCAGAATGATCTCCCCATTGCAAGTTGCTTAACCATATCCGCCAAGTCCCTTTGGCATGTTCTGTGTATATTCCCAGGTTCTGGGGGATTAGGATGTGGACTTGCTTGGGGTACATTATTCTACTTGGGACAAGGAGGGAAGGATCACATCCCACTGCTGGGAGGCTTCACCAGCCAGCTTTGGAGTCATCGAGGCTTTACTGAATCCCCAGTAGGAACGAGGCACAGTGCCAGCTGCCGTGACGTATACCTCATTTCAGCCTCATGAGTATGTCATGGAAGACTTGTGGCCTCATTTTATAGACGATGGAGGGAGCTGAGGTTGGGGGAGGGGATGTGAGTTGCCCAAGGCTACACAGAATCTTCAGAGACCTCAGGCCCTTGGATTTGGGCTTCTGATCACAGATACTTTGTGCCTGACCCCGGGGGCCTGACAGATTAAGAGCTGTGGTTCCTCCCTGATAACACCTTGCTGGGGAAATGTGTCACCCCTGAAATGTTAAATAACAAGGCTTCAGGGCCCCAGGTGCTGAGGCAGCACAGCAGCACAGCAGGCTAAGTTCAGCAGAGGGAGCTGGCTTCTGGCCAGCAGGTTGGGGCAGCTTCAGGGGCCAGGCAGGCCTTGGTGGAGAGGAGCTGGTGGGAGGCCAGGGGCGGAGGTTGGGGGGTGTTGGTGGACAAAGTATTCCATGGAGCCCAGGCCTCTGCACAGGTCTGCTCCTGCTCTGTCCTCCTGTTTTGCCCTTGGAAAGGACAGATGCCCTACCTTCCCAGTGTGACCTCCTCAGTTGGGATCGAAGGCCCCCTTCTACCTCCTCCTGCCTGCCTTTTATCTGCCATTCCATGATTCTTTCCTGCTCTTCCTCTCCCTGAGCTCTCCTTCCTTCATCCTCCCTGCCTTGGTCCTCCACCTCCTCTTTCCTGATCCTCCTCCCCTCATCCTCCTCTCTGATCCTCCTTATCCTCCTCTGTGGTCCTCCTCCCCTCATTCTCCTTCCCCTGGTCCTCTACCTCGTCCTCCCTGAGCCTCTTTTCCTCTTCCTCTCTCCTTTGGTCCTCCTCCTCCTCCCTGATCCTCCTCCCTGGTCCTGCCTCCCCTGGGCTTCCTCTTCTTCCTCCTTATTTCTTCTCCCTGATCTTCCTCTGTGATCCTCCTCCCCCTCATCCTCCCTCCCTTGGTCCTCAACATCCATCTCTGTGATTCTCCCTCCTTTTTGGTCCTCCTTGATCCTCCCTGTCCTCCTCCATGATCCTCCCCATTCTCCTCCTTGATTTTCTCCTGTTCCTTTTTCTATGAGCCTCCCTCCCTCCCTCCTACCAAGGTCATCTTCCACCCCACTCCCCCCACTGCTCCTCCCCCCTTGTTGGTCAGGGTCACAGTGTGGTGGACTGGGTGGTCGGCACAGAGACAGAGAGCCAAGAGACATTGCCCCTCATCCTGCCAGCCTTGTTACGTGAAGGAAGAAGGAGCCAGGCCACGCTCAGAGCATCCCTGGGCTCACACGGGGAGGCACAGTCCCCAACCCAACTGAGCTCCCAGTCTGATGGGGGAGACACAGCTGTTGTTGCGAGGAAGTGTCCAGTCTGAGGGGAGAGACAAAGCCTCTCCCTGGGAGACTGGCCCACACTTGCCCCTGGAGATCACTCTAGGAGCATTAAAGATTAAGTACAAATGGGTGTGGATTGATAGGGAGCAACTGGCCAGTCGGGGGAAGAACAGAGTGGGCAGGTGGGGCAGGGCCTGAGGGTCTGGGAAGGCAGGGAAGGAGCCTGGACAGGTCCCTTCAGGATCTGACTTCTCTTCCCTCAGATTCTAGGGCCACCTCAGCCAGTTTGTAAGATAAAATGGGGAGAGGGTGTGAGCCCCAGGCCTGAAAGGGGAACCCAAGAGGCTGCTGCCCTCAGGCCAGGGAAGGTGGGGTTAGAAAGAGGGAGGGAGAAGAGGAGAGAGGGACAGGGAGGGAGGAATGGGAAGGAGGAGGGTGAGAAGGGCAGAGGAGAGAAGTCGGTCCTGTCAGGCTGGAGCCTTCTAGGCTGTGGGAAGCAGCAAGAGTTCCCACACATGCCTCCCTCAGGCCCAGACTTCCTCTCCACCCATTCCCGCTGGTTCCCTGCCCTCCTCCCTTGCCCTGTCTTCCTACCTGGGTCCTGTCTGGACCCCTAAGGGCTCTGGGTCCTTTTGGGGGAGGGGCCCCGGACAGCTGATGTGGCTCTCCTGGAACGGTGCGGTGTTCTGGGCGCTGTAAGTACCCTATGCGTTGGGTCCCCCCCAGGCTGATGGTTCCTGGAAACCAGTCAGAGGGAGGTGGCTGAGTCTGTTGTCCCTGAGGAGAGCGTACTCAGAGGCCCCTGATGTGTAAAGGGACACTGGGGGACCCCTGCCTCCAACTCCCCTAACTGGGAGGAGACTCAGGAGTCCCAAGAATGTTCCATACTCCCACAGCCCCTGGAGTGGAGGGGAGAGGCTCTCTTTGGAGCTCCACAAAAGTCCTCAGTGGGTGGATCTGGGTGGGGTGGGCCTTGGGCCTCAGGACAGAGGCTGAGGAAATGGTAGAGGAAGAGGAGGCTTCCACCTGAGGGCAGGTGTGGCTGGGCATGGAGGCCCTTCTGAGGGCATGCTGGCCAGGCAGGGGACCCGTGGGCTCCTTCATGGCCCTGCTGCTCCCATCCCAGGCAAGGTTCCCACACAGGAGGGGTGAGAAGGGCTCAGGGTCTGTGGTATGTGGAAAGGAGCAGATAGGTACCTAGTAGCAGGTGTCTGCGGGTAGCATCAAGCTCTTTGGGACCCCTGAAGGATTTAGGGCCCTTTCCTCCTCAGTTCAGCCAAGGTCCCAGTGGGGAGCCCCCCCGCCCCCCCCCAGACTCCTGGGCCTCTCACTTCCTCCACCTTACCTGATATGGACCCTTTCCCTCGGTGGAGAGTGAGAGATAGCCATGTGTTTCCTCTCTGGGCCCGTCTCCACCCCAGTCATGGTCCAGCAAGCACTTTAGAGCTCCTGCCTTGTCCAGGCTGTGCCCCGGGTTCTGGGTGGGGTGGGGGGTGGGCACTGTCCTAGGGGGTGACAGTTAATGCCTGGGGGGTGAGCCGTAGAGCCAAGGTCAGCTGGGATGATGTGGCATGACCTTGGTCAGTATTAATAGGCATCTATTTTTTTTTAAGATTTTATTTATTTATTCATCAGGGACACACACAGAGAGACAGAGAGAGGCAGAGACACAGGCAGAGGGAGGAGCAGGCTCCATGCAGGGAGCCCAACATGGGACTAGATCCTGGGTCTCCAGGATCACACCTTGGGCCTCAGGCGGCCCTAAATCGCTGAGCCACCCGGGCAGCCCCGGCATCTATTTTTTTTAAAAGTTTATTTGTTTATTTAAGTAATCTCTACACCCAATATGAGACTTGAACTCATGGCCCTGAGATCAGAGTTGCAGGCTCTTCCAACTGAGACAGCCAGGGGCTCCTTAACATGCATTTATTAGACATCAACTGTGTACTGGGGCCCCCAGTTACTCCACACTCTGAGCCTTCCATCAATATCACAGGGGTGATATCACAGGGGTGGTTCCAGGGACGCTCTCCCCACCCCCTGGTCCTGCTCAGATCGGAGGCAAGGCCTGTGTCTACTCCACCGGTGAGCACACTGGCTTCTCAGCAACCTCTGGAGACGAGACCCAGGGCCTGTGGGCTTAGGCAAGCCTCAGGCTGGCCTGACGGCCCTGGGGACCCTGGGGGTGATCTCAGCCACTCCCTGACTTCCTCGTCTGGTCCCCTCCCGCACTGTGCTTGACTCCCAGCAACCTCTGGGGCTGGAGCTCTTCCTCCTTTTCTTCTCATCCTCCATGTGGGCCAAGCTGCTGATGACTGCGGGGGCTGTGGGCCTGGTGCTTGGCTGCCAGGGGCCTCTCCCTGCCGGGGGTGGAAGGCAAGCCTGGGCAGGAGGCGTCATGGCCGAGAGGACCTCTGTGCAGCCCTCTGGCTGGCTCCTGTCCGACCTTCCTCCCCTCTCGCAGGGAGAGTGGGAGCTGCTGGGGCCCTGGCTCCGGGCCTGGCTCTGTTGCTAATGCCGGGCCACCCCACCTGGCCCTGCCTGCCTGCCCGCCTGCCACTCAAGTGTTGTGTGCCTCAGTTTCCTCTCAGCACTGCTGGGAAGGTGTGGCGAGGGCTATCCCTGAGCTGTGTAGGTCTCCTTGGCCAGGGATAGTCAGGTCCTGCAAAGTGTCAGGGAGGCTTCCCTGGGGTCTAACTCTGCCCTTTCACTCAGCCTGTGAGGCCTTCCTGGGTTGGGATGCCCTTGGGGGATCCGTAGATGGTGGATCTCTCTCCAAAGAGCGAGACAAAAGGCCTGGGAGTCACCAGTGTGGGGAGACAAGCCCAGACTCTGGCATGCAGTCTGATGTCAGGGGTGAGGGAGCTTGAGGGGCCCAGGTGGTGGTGATGGTAGGTGGGGCCTTGGTGATTTGGCAGGGAAGAAGGGAGGTTCATGAACTCTCTGCCCCCTGACACTGGGGCTTGAGCCTAAGATCTGGGAGCTTTGGAGGTAGGGTGAGGGCTGAGCTGTGGGCTCCAGGGAGAGGCATGCAGAGCCCCTGGCTGTGCTCCAGGTTCTGTGTGGAAGGCAGACGCTCAGCCTAGGGAGGCCTGCCTGGAGGGGACAGGTCAGTCGGCTCCTGGAAGACGGGGATCCCTGGGAGTGTGGTTCCCGTGGGGAAGGGAAGGGTCTGCTTTGCGTGTCCTCCTGTGAGAGGGCGATGGGCTGGTACAGGGCCTGTCTCTGGCCCACTCAGGTGACCCTGGGTCTTCCCGAGGTCCTGGATGGCCAGGAATTCCTCCCTGATGTCTATCCTCATGTGAGAACCCTGCTGGTCTGACCTGGCTCCTGTACCTTGGCTTCGAGCCCCCTCTCAATCCTCCCACCCTAGCCACACTGGGAGCCCCCAGAATTCACAGGCAGGGCCAGAGTAGGGTTAGGTTGGGGTTCGTCCCCTTTCTCCCAGATAGCTTGAGCTGTTCCCACTTCCCCAGAGAGGAGACATCTTCACCTGAGAGGCCCCCCCACTTTCTAAGCAAGACGTCCTTCTGGAAGTCTAGCCTCAGCACAGCAACCTGGCTTACGAGGAAACCCTGATTCCCACCCTGTCCCCGTGTGTGGGCTGAGAGCCCAGGCCACCCGCATGGGCTCCAGGTTCGCCCTCACCTGCCTGTCCCTCAGGCCCTGGGCGCCCCTGGGAGCTCCCCATTCAGACAGGCCCGGTGCAGACGCCAGTGTCCTGGCAGCACCTAAATCGTTAGCGCCGAGGAGATTAGGCTGTAATCTCTTGTTGGGCGGCGGGCGGGTGCCAGCTGCCAGGATGTGGGATGCAGCTTCCTCACTGGGGCGGCCCTTCCCTGGGGCGCCGCACACTAGCTAGGGGAGGCACCCTGCTTCTCCTCCTCCAGGGGGGCCCTCAGGAGTGGCTTTCCTTTGCTCTGGGGGCATGAACAGAAGTGGTCACCCTAACTCTCTGCTTCATTTTTTCCCTCTGGTTTCAGACCTCTGACCTCAATTTCCCTGATGGCACCGCCTCTCTAGATTCCATCAAAGACCATGGGAGACAGGAATTACCCCATTTTACAAATGAGGAAGGTGAGACTTGTAAATTGACTTCCTGGCAATTTGCATCCAAAGCTCCCTCGGGCCAGAAGAAATGTCTGTTCCGCTTAGATCCCGATCCCCCAGGCCAGGAGCTGTGTCCCCTCCCACAGCTGTGGACTCTTCAGCTGGAAGATCCCCCTCAGCCTGGGGGGCCCTCGCAGGGCCATGTTGTACCTGGGAGAGGGTGTCACCCTGAATCTCTCCACCCTCTCTCCCTGGGGCCCAGGAATGCTGGTTGGGGGGCCAGACCAGCCTCGGGGCTCCAGGCCTGTGGAGCCTTGTTCCAGGCCCCGTCTGGCTCCCAGGGCTGGGTTCTCCGGACTGCCCCCAAGAATGAGCTCAGCTGCTTAATTGTGGCTGAGGATGGAGGTTCACCCTACCCTGGGGCTGTGGCTCCAACACCACCTTTGTTTCTGAACAGACAATGGGCTGCTAAGAGGCCACCTGCCCCGGCCCAGATCAGGCAGGGGAGGGGTCCCCGGGGATGCACTCAGCATGTCCAGCCTGAGCCCCGGGCCCTGGGCGGCTGGTACCGAAGCAAATTACATGGCTGGGTTTTGGCTCTGACTTCAAGGGCCGGGGGCCCAGCCTCCCTTTAGCCTGGCTATAAAGGGCTGCCCGGGGTCTCTGTCCAGACCAGACCCTGCTCCCGACTCGTGGACACCATGGCTGCTACCACCACCAGCATCCGCCAGTTCTCAACCTCCGGCTCCGTCAAGGGCCTGTGCGGGCCCGGAGGGGGCTTCTCTCCGATGTCCTCAGTTCGTGTAGGGGGCGCCTGCAGGGCCCCCAGCCTCCTGGGAGTCGGCAGCTGTGGCACCATGTCGGTCACCTCGTCCCGCTTCTCGGCGGGCTTGGGGGGTGGCTACGGTGGCGGCTACACCTGCAGCCTGGGTGGGGGCTTCGGCTCTGGCTTCGGCTCCGGCTTTGGAGCGGGCTTCGGCGTGGGCTTCGGCTCCGGCTTCAGCTCCTCGGACGCCCTGCTAGGGGGCAGCGAGAAGGAGACCATGCAGAACCTCAACGACCGCCTGGCCTCCTACCTGGACAAGGTGCGCGCCCTGGAGGAGGCCAACGCCGACCTGGAGGTGAAGATCCATGACTGGTACAAGAAGCAGGGGCCCGGGCCCGCCCGCGACTACAGCCACTTTTTCAAGACCATCGAGGAGCTGCGGAACAAGGTGTGTGGGCCAGGCAGTTCCCTGCCCTCTGCCCTCTGTCCTTACTTAGTGCCCTCCTCAACTTTGGACCTTTTGGTACATTTCTTCTCTGCCCTGGGTCTTCATTCATTCATTCACTCTTACTCGCTCAGGAACCCAGCCCTGTGCCAAGGTGCCAAACCTGGAGGGCATCCCATGCAGGGAGACTGGAGTTCTCCCTTTGTGGGGGGGGAAGTATTTGTGGGTGAGTGATGGAGGAGTGGGTGGGGAAGGCTTCAGAGCTTTGAAGGCAGCAGACGGCATTCCTGGTACAGAGAACACTGTGGGCTCAGGCACAGAGGTGGGGGAGTTTGGTGTGGCTGCTGGGAGATGAAGCCGGCCGTCTCCTTCTCACTATTCCATTCGTCTCTGGTTGTGGCTCTCTGCCTGTCCCACCTCCTCCAGGGAGCCCTCCTGAATGGGTGGCACTTGCTTTCTATCCCCAGATCTTGAGGTCCCTTCAACATTCTGTGGTTCAGTCAATGCCCTGTTCACTGCGCTGGTTTCACGGAGTCTGGCATATTCTCACAGCTGGTTTCACTGTGGGTCATCCTCAGTCTCTCCGTGATGGTGACTCTGAGGGTCCCAGAGGGAAGGAGCTATGTATTCCTACTCAGACTGGAAGCTCCCAAGGGCAGGAATTACTCTAAGTCCGAAGGAGAACACAACACATGCCCACATGCTCATGACCTCTGAGAACATGGCCTTGGGCTTCTGTGCATGAGGCATCTGGGTCTTCTACACAGGCCTTGCCCTTGGAGGGTCCTCGGGGGGCTGTAGCCCCCAGAGGTATGTGAGACCTCAAAGAAATGTGGAGCTGTTTAGGGGAGGCCACGCTGGGGCCTGCTGTCTTCTGGTGGAAAACCAGGTCTGGTGCTGCCCTGTGAGGGGCTTTGCCCGTTCCTGCCCGGGACCTCAGCCAGGAAGGGAATTCCTGCAATTGCCCCCTGGAAGCCGAGCTAGTGGGAGTGCCAGATCAGATAATGGGCTTGGTCTGGGCAGTGGGGAACCCAGGGGAGCCCTGGTGAGTCAACGTTCCAAGCTTTGGGGTCAGCCAGCTCCTCACCACCAACCCCCAGTGCACCACATCAGGCCTCTGCCCTTCTGAGTCATTGCATCCCTCGGGGGTTTGCACAAGGGCCCCTTGCTAGGCCCAATCAGCCTCCTGAGCAGGGAAGTGACTGGGAGGCCGGTCTGTAGGCCACCGAGGCCAGGGATGGGTAACAAACTGGCCCTTGGGCTTGCTCTAGAAATAGGGCCTGACCCAGGGTCACTTCACAGGGCCCTCAAGGGGGCTCAGAGGCCCAGAATGAGGCTATTGCGGCTGCTTTTCCCTGCTGGGGCTGTCTCCTCTTATATGGTTCTGTGTGTCTGCCTGGAGCCTTAAAAACATCCAGAGGTTTCCTAGCTCGTCTGCCACCTCCACGGAGTTCCTCCTCTCTCCTGCCTCTGGGTGGCATTTGGGGGCCTTCGTGTCCTCCCACCCACATGGCACTTGAGTAGACCCTCTCTAGGCATTTCTCACAAAAACAATGACAGTAGTAGTAATAATACCCAACCCTCTGCTCCCTCCAGAGCCCATTCCCTGTTCTCATTTAAACCTCTGAGATGATCCTGCGGGGGGGGGGGGGGGGGGGGGGGGGGTGGGGGGGTGGGGGGGGAAGGAAACTTTGTTAAAGGCTTGAGGTGGGGCTGGTCATAATCTTATAAATAAATAAATGAATAATTTAATTGCTTAATTAAACTAATGTTTCCTGGGGGCTGACTGTGGGCCAAGTACTTTGCTCAAGGCTAGGGATTCTGAAGAGAATGACCTTGACCTCCTGGAGCTCAGAGTCCATTGGAGGAAATAACCAAATAACTCATGGAAAAGTCACAGTTGTGAGAAGTGTTGTGAAAGAGATGGGCAGGGAGGAGGTGTGACTGGAAGGAGGGATCCAGAGTCAAGGAGCGCTTCCTGGAGGAGGTGGCAACTGAGCCTTGAGGTCAATTTAGTTGGGGAGGAGAGTGTGAAGTCCATGCAGCTTGGCCAGTAGAGGGGTGAATATGTGTGGGTCTATCTCCTGGCCTTATGATTACCTGTGGCTAGGCTTTGTGCCCCCATCATTCTGGGAGCCCTCCAGCAGGGTGCTCAGAGGGGGAGACTGCAAGGAAGGACCCTCACCTCCTCTGTCTGGTCTACTCTCCAAAGGGCTGCAAGGAGGGCATTGCAGGGCTTTCCCATAGTGCTTGTTTATCTAGCCCACTATGCCCCCCAGATCCTGGCGGCCACCATTGACAACGCTAGCCTGGTGCTACAAATCGACAACGCCCGCCTGGCAGCTGATGACTTCCGCACCAAGTGAGTCTGGGCCTCCAGGTCTGCCCCTGGGGCCTGGTGGTGGGTCTGTCTCTGCACATCAGAGCTCTCTGTGTGTACAAGGGGGTGTCCTGGGGTACTCCTTGGCTCATGCCTCCACCCTTTCCAGGTATGAGACAGAGCTGAACCTGCGCATGAGCGTGGAGGCTGACACCAATGGCCTGCGCCGGGTGCTGGACGAGCTGACCTTGGCCAGAGCTGATCTGGAGATGCAGATCGAGAGCCTCAAGGAGGAGCTGGCTTACCTGAAGAAGAACCACGAGGAGGTGAGGCTGACCCTGGGGAATGCAGGAGAAACTCCTACAAGGAGCAAGGCTGGGATCCTCAAATCTTCTTGGGCCAGGGCCATACTCTCAATCCAGTTCCCATCTCTGGTGCGTTCCTGGTTCTGATCCTGAGAGACCCTTGGAGGGGCCTGCATGAAGCCTGGAGGGCTCTCTCCCCTCAGAGATATTTCCCTTGTCCCTTGAGGCACAGCCTCTTGAGTGGTGGCAGTTAACTATCTAATGAGCAAATCAGCCTAAGAACATGCATGCTAATTACTCTAATTAATTGTAATAGTGATAGTCATAACAACAACCAAAATCTGCTCAGCACATTACAAGTGATTCATGGCAATTATCTCAGCTGATCCAGTGGCGCTGGGGGTAGGGAGCTCTGTCCTCCCTTTACTGGTGAAGAAACAAGCTCAGAGAGGTTCAGAGATTTATCCAAAGCCACACAGGTCTACCTGACCCATATCCACACCCAGGCCACCACTTTGCCCCCTCTCCCACCTCCCTTTTTCAGAGGGTCTTGGGGCCCTGGGGACCCTAAGACTCAACCCAAGGATGGGGATCCCAGGCCCTATAGGGGGACAGCAGCTTCCTTCTCAGCTGACCTTTGGGCTGGCCTGAGATTAGGGGAACCTAATCTTAGAGTAGCAGGAACCCAGAAGATATCTCCACTTGGCTTTGAGGCTGGTCATAGGGATTGCATCCCCCCAGCAGATTAACATTTCCTAATGAGGTTTGGCTCCTCGCTGATACCAACATGGGGCTGCTTCCCCTGTGCCCATACTGTGTGGTTGGTGGTGGGGGATAAAGCAGGCAGTCAGGGTGGTGAGCAAGGCTGTCCTGGCTCATCCCCTGACATGTTGCGGAGTTGCCATCTCTCTTTGCCTCGCATACATTGGAACTGGGCAAAGTCCATCCCCGAGGACACGTTGAGGGAGATGGTCCATATTCACAACCCTGTGTGTTTGAGACAAGATCACATCTGCCTCCATCTTCAAGGGGAGGAGCCATTGAGCTGTTTGTGTCTGTCTGCCATCTGTGCCTGTCTCCCTGAGGCTGAGAAGGCAGGCCCTGGGGTCTCTCCCTCAATGGCCTTGGTGAGCTCCTGCTCTCCTCTTACCTAGGAAATGAATGCCCTGCGAGGCCAGGTGGGTGGGGATGTCAGCGTGGAGATGGACGCCGCCCCTGGTGTGGACCTGAGCCGCATCCTGAATGAGATGCGCGACCAGTATGAGAAGATGGCAGAGAAGAACCGCAAGGATGCCGAGGACTGGTTCTTTAGCAAGGTGGGTGGCCGTGGGTGAGCAAGTGTGCACATGTGTGCATGCATGTGCTGGGTGTTGGGTATGGGCTGGAAAACTTGTAGATCTACAGGCAGTCCCAGCTGGAAGGACCTTTGGAAACCAGTTGGACCTACTGCTCATGTCTGATGCATGATGTGAGGCTCAGGGAGGCCTCAGGCTCACACAAGCCATACTGCAGCTGGGGGAACAGATCCAGATCTCGTCATCCCTGTGTAGGGCTTCTCCCAGCACATTTGTAGGTGTGTGTGTGTTTGGATGAATAATTCATGCCTGTAGTAGATTCACACTGAGTAGCTACAGCGCCCAGGATGGTGACAGGCACAAAGAGAATTGAACCTGTCTTTGAGCCGTGCTCGGTAGGAGTATGGGATGCAAAGCAAGGTGCATCTGCTAAGTTCTAGGGTGGGACAGAGAGGGTGTCTGTGTGCAGCTGAGTCTGTAGCCCCACAAAGGCCAGGGAGAGGCAGGGGGTGGAGTGGGGTGGGAATTGGATCCAGCAGGTCAGGGCTCAGGGGCAGACCCTGTCCTCTGCCGCACCTCTGCAAGCCTTCTCAAGCCCCTGTGGCCCACCCTGCTTTTCAGACGGAGGAGCTGAACCGGGAGGTGGCCACCAACACCGAGGCTCTGCAGAGCAGCAGGACGGAGATCACGGAGCTCCGCCGCTCTGTGCAGAATCTGGAGATTGAGCTGCAGTCTCAGCTCAGCATGGTAGGGCCTTGACCCAACCCCCAACCCCGGCCTGTACCTGTCACCCCAGGGTGGGCTCAGCCTAGCAGACTTCCACTTGGAAAACTCGAATTCCCACCCACCCCCAGCCTGTCATTCACACTCAGTGACACGGGCCCTCACCCTGCCCCATGGCACCAGCAGTACCCATGACCCCACACCGGTGAGTCCTCCTTCTGGGTCCTTGCCCTGGAGAAGGGCCCCAGCTTGGTCTCACCCAGCCACCTCTACTCTGGCCCACAGAAAGCCTCGCTGGAGGGCAGCCTGGCGGAGACCGAGGCCCGCTATGGGGCCCAGCTGGCCCAGTTGCAGGGGCTCATTAGCAGCATCGAGCAGCAGCTGGGTGAGCTCCGCTGTGACATGGAGCGCCAGAACCAAGAGTACCAGGTCCTGCTGGATGTGAAGACGCGGCTGGAGCAGGAGATTGCCACCTACCGCCGCCTGCTGGAGGGCGAGGATGCCCAGTGAGTGGGGGCACTGGGGCACATGCTTGGTTCCGCTGGAGCCACTGCATCCAGACAGGGACATTTGTACTGAGGGGACAGCACAAATGGTGTAGGAGGTGTAGGAGGACAGGAGGTGTAGAGGTTTGCAGGAGGTGGAACTGAGAACACTGGCTGGTCCCACTGCTGAGGAACACTGAAGGCCAAATTAAAGCATCTAGACTAGATTGTGTGGAAAGTGGGGAGCCACGGAGGGATTTTGCACAGAGGAGAGTTTCTATCATCAAGATGTCTTAGAACATTCACTCTGGCTGCATCAGAGGGGCTCCAGTGGGGTCAGGGAGACCTGTCAGGAGGCTGGAGGGGGGAAGTCAGGCCAGAGCAGCCCTACTGTAAGGCAGGGGTGGAAGGCAGGGAAAGGAAGGTGGTGTGTGAAGAAGATGTGTTATAGTTAAAAACAGCAGGGCTAGCTGTCTGAGCGTGGGAGCAAGCGTGGCTCGCTGGCAGCATGCAATACATGTTGAGTGAGCACATGAAGTAGTGGAGAACGATGACCCTGGGTTTCTGGTTTTGATGACTGTGTGGTTGGTGATGCCATTATCCGGGATAAAGAGCAAGGTGGGTGGAGCTGGGCAGGTAGATCAGGGCCCTAGGGTAAAGTGGCTGAGAATGTCCTGGAGTCTCCATGCTAAGTCACCCACCCCAGCTTTTTGCTCCCTGACGATAGTGAGGTCCATGTATAGTCTAACCACAGTCCTTCCTGCTTTAATAGAGTCTATCTGTTGGGCCCTTTGGGATATGGAAAAACCACTTACTCAGCTTCTCCTTGTAAATCCATGGTTAGCCACAAAGTACCTCTGGGCCCTCTTTTGGGGTGTCCCCTTTCCTTAGTCCTGCCTACTGGGCCTTGACATTTGACCCTTGTGGTTGCTAATCTTTTCCATGTATTCTCAGCTGTGAGTTCTCTCTGGTTTGCTGGGGACCTCTCTCCCATGGTCCCAGGCCTCCCTAGCTGCTCCTCCCCCAGGGGGCCAGGCTCCGTGCCAGCACCCCTGAACTGACGGGTCCCCCTTTCCCTCCCTGCAGTCTGGCCACCCAGTACTCCTCTTCCCTGATTTCACAGCCCACCCGGGAAGGTAAGAGCCTGCCCCATCTGGCCCAGAGGGAATGGGGAGAGACTGAAGACCCTTCTGTGGTGGGGGGACTAGGGGAGGGGCTCCAGCCTGAGGTTCTCTGTGGCCCCCCTCGTCCTCCCACAGCCACAGTGACCACCCGCCAGGTGCGTACCATCATGGAAGAAGTTCAGGACGGCAAGGTGGTCTCCTCCCGCGAGCAGGTCCACCGCTCCACCCACTGAAGCTCCTTCTGACCTGTGACAGCCTGGCCTTGAGGGTCATGGGGCAGCCATTGCCTTGGGCTCCCAGCATGCTACTGCCGCACCCTGAGTGCCCATCTGGGCCACCACCCAAGAGCTGTTGCCTTTCTGTAACTGTTTCCTGCAGCCCCTCACTGAGGGGGCCTCCTGGAATTGCCCTAGTGACTGCTATTAAAGCTTTGCCTGAAGTTCAATGCCTTGTGTAATTTGGTCTGATCATTGGCTTAGGGCAGTGTGTGCTGAGGGATTGGGGAGGAGGACAGCTTGTTAAGTGTTTGGGTGCCACTTGTCAGCTGCCGGTCCATTCTGCCCACATCATCCAGGCCTGGGACTCCTGGGAAGGCAAAAGAGAAGGCAGCAGATCGAGGGCAGAGGGTTGGGAGAGCCCATCAAGCTGGGACAGTTTCCAAGAATCAGCCTGTGGGTCCCTGTGGGTCCCCATGGATTGGTCCCTAGGAGGGCCCCATAGACTTTCAGGGGAGCCACACCTGTTACAGGGAACTCCCTGCCTCAGCCTGGGGTAGGTCTGGGTTTAAGATCAGAGGGAGAGGGGCTGAACAGGGGGTTTTCCAAAGGTGTGGTCCAAGGTGTTGATGGATGAGAGGGGGTGGCAGTGGCACAGCTGCCAGCCCCGGAAACCAGCTCGTCCCGGTCAGGATGTGTGTGGGGCGGGGTTGCTCCTGTGCATGTGAGCGTGGGGGGCGTCCTGTTTGCTTTGGTGGCTTGGCAGCTCCTGGGCTGTTGGGGAATCTCTCTCAGCTGCTGGCTGGGGCTGTCTGGGCCTGTCTGGGAAGTGGAAGCCATCCGCATTCTAAGACATGAGCACATTCTATCCAGCAGGCCTGTCGGGACCCTGGGACCCAGGTGGGCAGGGAAGGGTGGGGCTGTGGGTGGCACAGGGCCAGTCTTGAAGGGCCTCATCAGGGACCTGGTGTGGGCCTCTGCGGGAGATGGGGGATGGGGGGGAATGCTGGCTGGGGGTTCCCAGGAAGACCCTCAGACAGTGTCCTCTACATTTCCAGCGGGCTCAGACTTGAGGTATATGCCCCTCACCTCACCCTGAGGCCTCTTCTGGCATAGGAGGACTAAGACGGGTGGCGGGCGACATGGCCCTCCCCGTTTTTTCCAGTCCCCTTTTACCAGGATGCTCTCCTGCCAGGCTGTCATGTCCCATCTATAGCCAAGCTCTTCTTTGCCCACCCTGGTTCAGGATACTTCCCTACAGGAGGATGGTGGGGGGAGATTAGAGAGGAAGGAGCCTGGGTCACCAGGGTTTCCAGGGATGGGGGTCAGTGTCAGAAAACCGGCCAGGTGGAATCACAGCTCCTGGAGTACTTCCTTGGTATCAGGGTTCTGCAGAGAGTGGGAGCAGTGTGCTGGGGCCCTGGGAGGAGTGGGGGTGCTGTGGAATAATGGGGACAAAGGATGCAGGAACCCTGCCAGCCCAGTTCTGCAGTTAGGTGGGGCAGTGGGGCACTGTCCCTCTCTGAGCCTCAGTTTCCTTATCTGTAAAATGGGGTGGTAAATTGAGGGTCATTGTATTGTGTGATGAGCCCAGTGGATTTAGGTCCAGTTTCCAAGGTGGGACAGGGTCTCAGTCTGTGTGTGTGTGTGTGTGTGTGTGTGTGTATGTGTGGTGGAGGAGAGCACCCTCAGGCTGGGGGCTACCTGGTTCCCCAACCAGTTTCCCCACCAGACACAGGGGCCAGGTGGGCTGAGCTGGGGTGGCAGCTGCCTGGGAGGGCCTGGTGACGGTGACGTCCTATCTCTCCTCTTCTCCGTATTAGGTCATGGGAAAGCATAGCTGGAGGGCCTGCCTGAATCACAGATGACAGGCTTGAGACCAGAGACACGCACATGCGTCTGCAGACACCCAGCACGAGGGTTCGGAGAAGGGAGGCACAGCCCCGATGGTGGGAGGGGAGGGGGCCCACAGCCACCTGGGAGCTGGCTGGCGGCCAGCAGTGATGAAAGCTCAGGGGAATGGAAACAGAGGAGCGATCCTGTTGTAATCGCTACGCCCACTTGGCGGCCTATAAAGGACGCGGGCGAGCCCCGGCAGCAGCACGCACCTTGGGTCTCCCTCCTCACCAGCCCTCTCGCTCTGTGCCTGCCTGCTGCCCGCTGCTGCCACCATGACCACCACTATCCGCCAGTTCACCTCCTCCAGCTCCATCAAGGGCTCCTCGGGGCTGGGGGGCGGCTCGTCCCGCACCTCCTGCCGGCTGTCTGGCAGCCTGGGTGCCGGCTCCTGCAGGCTGGGGTCTGCTGGGGGCCTGGGCAGTGTCCTGGGGGGCAGTGGCTATTCTAGCTGCTACAACTTCGGCTCTGGCAGTGCTTACGGTGGCAGCTTTGGAGGTGTTGATGGGCTGCTGGCGGGCGGGGAGAAGGCCACCATGCAGAACCTCAATGACCGCCTGGCCTCCTACCTGGACAAGGTGCGCGCCCTGGAGGAGGCCAATACCGAGCTGGAGGTGAAGATCCGCGACTGGTACCAGAAGCAGGCCCCGGGGCCTGCCCGCGACTACAGCCACTACTACCAGACTATTGAGGACCTGAAGAACAAGGTAGGGCCTGCTGGTGGGGCAGGGCCTGTAGGGCGTATGACTTTTCCTTCTCCATCTCCTCCCCTTGACTGTGGCCCAGAGTCAGCCTGGATGGCTGTCACAGGGTCTCAGGGAGCCTTGGTCTCAGGGAGCCCACCTTGGAGCCACTGTGTGGCATGTTCCCCTTTGAGGGGCAGCAGCTGGACCAGGGAAAAGCAGGCCTCGTGGAACTGCTTTGAGCCTTGGTTTCCCCATTGTGGGACTTACAGCCACCACCTCAGGTAATTGGATAAGATGCGTGGATGCATGTAGAGTCTGGGCTCCGGGGGCTGCTGGATACGTGGGTACTTCTCTTCTTGAAGCAAGGGGGGTATTTTGGGCCATGGTGGGGTGAAGGCAGCTAGTGAGTTCCTGATGGCACCTGCTGGAGGAGGAGGTGGAGAGAGGGGGCGGGACCTCGGAAATTCCTCTGTGTGCCTTATTTGGTGATTTTTCTGGCTTCCCCATCCCTCCCACTGCCCCCCTCAAGAATAGGACTCAGCAAACCTCTAAGGGCAGAGCTGCCTGCTGGAGTCTGGGGTTGAGGCCTAGCCAGGGTCATGACTTCTGATTTGGAACTCTTCTTTGGTGAGGGGTCCTGTAGGGCCCCTTCTGAGGGAGCCTCTTAGGCACCATCTCCCCAACTGTAAAATGAGGGGATTGTTTACCTCTCCTCCACTTTTTGGGATTCTGGGACATCTACTGCCCCAGGGACCATTCTTGTCTCCCTCGTTGGGCACTCCCGTCTGTCCACCTGTTCTGATTGAGGGCAAACCCCAGCAAGGGGGTCCATGTGGGGGGAGGCAGGGTCCGGGAGGAGGAGAGGCAAGTTTTCGCCTATCAGACTCCTGCTGGCCCCGCCTCTGCCAATAATTGCTGCCCAGTAAAGGTGAGAGGCTGGGCAGGAAAGAAGCCTTCCTGGAGAAGGCAGCCACATCCTGGCCTCCGGGCAAGAAGATCCATCTCATAACCCTGGTCCCGGCTGAGCTCCTCCCCACCAATGACCTTATCACTCTCCTGTTCTCCCCAGATCCTCACGGCCACTGTGGACAATGCCAATATCCTGCTGCAGATCGACAATGCCCGCCTGGCTGCTGATGACTTCCGTACCAAGTGAGCCCTAGCCAGTGGGCTGGGGGGAACTGGGGCACCCCTCCTCACACTAGGACCACAGTTGCTGTGGGAAGGGTCAGGAGCTGGGGGTGGAGGAGTCCACCTCTTAGTCACAGATGTGGCAAATGCAGTAAATTCTGAAGGTCACTGGGCTTAGGCAGGGAGAAGGAGGAGAGAGAGGCAGGGGGCATAAGAGAGAGAAGCAGGAAGCCAAGAGTGGTGGTGGGGCTTTGCCTTACATGGTCCTATGGCCCTGGGGCTACAGTTTGGTTCCACTCCACCCCTCTGCCCCTATCAACCCTCACAAGCTCTTAGAGCCTTGGCCAGGACATGGACCTGCACCACCAAGCATCAAGACTAAGTCTCTGGTTCCTTTTGCAGGTTTGAGACGGAGCAGGCTCTGCGGGTGAGCGTGGAGGCTGACACCAACGGCCTGCGCAGGGTGCTGGATGAGCTGACCCTGTCCAGAGCTGACCTGGAGATGCAGATTGAGAACCTCAAGGAGGAGCTGGCTTACCTGCGGAAGAACCATGAGGAGGTGAGGTGGTAGGGCAGCAGGTCATAGAGGC
Organism: Canis lupus familiaris; assembly: GCF_011100685.1. Lineage (NCBI taxonomy): Eukaryota > Metazoa > Chordata > Mammalia > Carnivora > Canidae > Canis > Canis lupus. The sequence goes on from NC_049230.1 coordinate 21,034,979, forward strand.
TGCAGGGGGTCACAGGACTCTGGGGCTTTGCCAAGCCTGAGACCATGGGAAGAGCACAGAGCAGGTGCTCCAGGGCTGTTGCCTTATGGGGCTGCCCTGTCTGCGGAGCCATGATCCCCATGTAAGGTAGCCTCCTCCAAGTACCATCTTGCTTACCTGCTTCTGGGGATCCTCCCAGCGTCTGCAGAGGCCTCTTCTGCCCATCCTGGCCTCCCTCATGAGGACAAGGGATAGGTGAGGAGGTCTCTTTGCTTCAACTCAAGCCTTTGAACCTGGACCCTATGTGGGAATTTGGGAATTAGAGGGGATATTTTAAGGGTACAGGCCTAAAAATTAGATTTTATCTTTGGAGAACCCTTGGTCTAATGGAGGAGACATAGAATCTGTCCTCAGGGAACCCCCAGTCTGATGGTAGGGACAGAGCCCATACAGAGCAGATGAACAAGAGTCAGCGGGAGGGGCAGAGGGTAGAGGATAGGCAGAATGAAGGAGAGCTCCTTGGGAGGGGTCTGGAGAGCTTGCCTGGGAAGGTTTGGAAGTAAGAGATCAGGACAGGCCGAGTGCCCACACCCACAACCCTCTCCCCCCACAGGAGATGAATGCCCTGCGAGGCCAGGTGGGTGGTGAGATCAACGTGGAGATGGATGCAGCCCCCGGTGTGGACCTGAGCCGCATCCTGTCTGAGATGCGTGACCAGTACGAGAAAATGGCAGAGAAGAACCGCAAGGACGCCGAGGACTGGTTCTTCAGCAAGGTAGAGGCTGCAGCAGGCCAGAGGCCTCTCCCAGGGGGTGGGGAGCAAAGACCGAGTCCTGGCTTATGCCTAGTACCTGGCATCTTGGGGTGCTCTATCCTCAGTGAGCCACATGGATCCCAGGGGACCAGGGTCACCCATTGCATCAATAGGCTAGGAGCTTGGCCAGAGTTGGGATCTAGGGGTGGGAGGAGAGCCCCCCGCAGGAATAAAGACCCCAAGAGCTTCCAACTTTTCACGAGGTCAGGAACTGGCAGCAGGGGACTGGTTGATATCTTGGCTGGTCCTCAAGTTGCCTATTTTAGGGCCTTCTACTTGGAGGGACTAAAGATAAAGCTTCACATCATTTCAAAGGTTTCTCTCATTTCTGGAAGTGGGATGCCGGTGAGAAGGCACTGCTCCTACAGTCAAGTTTGGGAAGGGGCCCAGGGGAGGTCAGGAAGGTGATCACATCCAGGGGAGTTATGTGGAGTGAGGAGAGACTGGGATGCCCATTTGGGCCGAGCATATGGAGACCATGGGGGTCATCTGACTCAGAGAAGAGATCCCAAGCTAATGCTGCACTGTCCTGTGTCCTGTCTGCAGACAGAGGAGCTGAACCGCGAGGTGGCCACCAACAGCGAGCTGGTACAGAGCGGTAAGAGTGAGATTTCCGAACTCCGGCGCACTGTGCAGGCCTTGGAGATTGAGCTGCAGTCCCAGCTCAGCATGGTAGGGGAGCTGCTAAGCCTGGGGCACATCTGGGACCCTGGAGGGGGCACTGAGCATCCTTGGTGACCCCTGGTCCTCCTGCCTTCCTGCAGAAAGCATCCCTGGAAGGTAGCCTGGCTGAGACAGAGAACCGCTACTGCGTGCAGCTGTCCCAGATCCAGGGGCTGATCGGCAGTGTGGAGGAGCAGCTGGCCCAACTGCGCTGTGAGATGGAGCAGCAGAACCAGGAGTACAAGATCCTGCTGGATGTGAAGACAAGACTGGAGCAGGAGATCGCCACCTACCGCCGCCTGCTGGAGGGCGAGGACGCCCAGTGAGTTGGGGGTCAGGAGCCAGGGCTGTGGACCTGGGGTAGGGGTGGAAATCTCAGACCCAAATCTAATCTCCTCTCTGTTTTTTTTCCCCCCAGCCTGACTCAGTACAAGCCCAAAGAACGTAAGGATCTCGGTAGCTGAGGGTGGGGGTGCATGGGGCTGGCAACCCATCTGCATATTGTTAGGGAGGATTCCCAGGAGCTCCAGGAAATGATGGTTGATCCTTAGCAGGGGTGGGGGAAAGGACCTGTTAGGGTCCAGGGGGTTGATATTCAGGGGAATCAGATGAGGGGGCAGGACAGAGAGATGGTCCTTACCTAGAGATCCTAATCTGATGTGGAAGATGTGGTCCTAGCTCTGGAGACTCTCTTCCGACGGGGAGATTAGGGATGTGGTCTCATGGTCTTTGTTCTTGAGACCCTACAGATGCACAAAGGCAGCCTTGTCCCTGGGGTCTCTAGTCTGATGGGAGAAAGGGACATGTTCCTTGTCCTCCAGACCCTGGTCTGATGGGGAAGATAAGATCCTGGCCCTGGGTATCTAATCTAATGAGGGTGATGTGGATCTGGTTCTTGTCTTGGAGATCCCAGTCTGGTGATGGGGGAGACCAGAGACAGACTCCATTGGGAAGTGTCCAACCTCACAGAGGGACACAGTGGGTCAGGATCATACCACCCATCTGGGCGGCTGGATTCACACAGGCGCAACAGCACAGGGATGGGATGGAAGAGGGAGTGGCAAGAGCAGGAGGGACACAGGTCTGGATGTGGTATTGAGAGGCGAGTAGAGGCATGGACAGCAAGCAGCGGCGGAGAAAACAGCTGGTTCCACCCGGGGGGCTGGGGGCTGAGCCAGGGTCTCCTGGCCCCTGCCCACCTCCAAGTGTCTGTCTCGTACAGCCGTGACCACCCGCCAGGTGCGCACCATCGTGGAAGAAGTCCAGGACGGCAAGGTCATCTCCTCCCGGGAGCAGGTGCACCAGACCACCCGCTGAGAGCTCTGCCTTCCTGGTCAGCCGCTCAGAGTTCCCCTGCAGCCTCAGCTCCTGGCTTCGGTCCCTTTCCCATACCCCTCCGCCTGACCAATAAAGCTTGTTGACTCAGATATGGAATGTGTCCTGATTATGGCCACTGAGGTGGGCCCTAGCGAGCAATGGGTAAACTGGGGGAAATGAGGGCAGGAGAGGAGTCTGTGGACACAGACTATTGTTGACTTGGAGGTTAAGCGTCATCTAGGATCGTGGTAAAGAGTAGGTCTGGGCAGAGCTTGGGGAACCATTTGTATCTCCTAAGGGTCAGTGATCCTTGGGACAGTGGTCCAGGCAATACCAGAACCAGGGTGGGGCCAGCATATCTGGGAAGGTCTCGGGTGACCTCTTCTTGCCCGGTAAGGAGGTCCATTACCTTGGGCAGTGTGGCTTTGCCTTGCTGAACTTCATTTCCTCATCTATAAATGGCCGAGGAGATGTCAGGTGGGAGCCGGAGTCCTAAAGGATGACACATCCAGTCAATTGCTCTGAGAGGGGGCAGGGGATGGGCAAGGATGGGAGTCAGGATCCTCCTGGAAAAGGCACGAGCATAGGGAAGGTGAGGAGGCAGGCTGGGTGGTTAGGGCTCAAGTTCCTTTGTGAGTCTCAGGAATCCCCCCAAGGGAATTTGGGGGCTTCCAGGGGTACTTCTATTTCCTCACTCCAGGACTATGGGTTGCAGACTCTGCTTCTAGAGAAGGCTGTGGGCCTCGGCAGGTGTGGGAGAAAGGGTGGGACTTACCTCAGGGATATTTCCTCAAATGGTCAGCCCGTTGTTCAGGATGGGGTGGAAAGGGGGCTGTGCCAGGGTAGGGCAGGGAGAAGCACCGCCTCCCTGGTAGCCTGGGAGAGGGGAAGGTGGGAGGAGCAGTCCTGCCCTAGCCACTCCCAGGACCCTCTGGGCCCCAGCCCTTTTCACTCTGGTGTCAGGCAATGGGCCAGTTGAGGAGGAGCCCCAATACCTGGAAGTCTTCCTTTGAGTAAATCTGGAAGCCACAGAGCAGGGCGAGCCTTCCCGGTTTTCTTCAGGAAATGAGGGTGGGTGGAAGGGGTTAATGAGAGGAAGGGCGCTCCCACCCCAATTCACTGACAGGTCAGGCTTCTGTTGTGGAATCAGACTAGGGCCCTCCTGGTGCCGGAGACTGAAGGTGGGGATCAGACCCTCATATGGGCCAGAGCCGCGAGACCTGGCGGGGTGCAGGGCTCGGGACTAGTGGTGGTTAGAGCATGGTCTATGAGGTGTCCAGGTGGGTGTGGGACTTTGGACAGGTCCCAGGCCTGCTCTGGACCTCAGAGACTTCAGTAACTGGGGAGGGAGATGAGCCCAGCTGATGGTCCTTCCAGCCCTGATCCCGGCGCGATGAGGACAGTGAGTTCCTTGCCTTTGGCAGGGACTGCTGGCTGGAGTCCAGAGCCCGTGTCTCAGAGGCAGCTGCAGTCACTCAGGGCAGCCTGGGAGTGTGGACTCCGCTCGGCCAGCAGCTGGCGTCTCCCACCTGCCTGAGCAGCAGTAAAGGATGGAGGGCAGGGGGAGGCACTGTACCCACCAGGCCCCACTGCATTTCCAGCTACAACCAGAAGAACCAGCCCTGGGTTGAGGATGGCTCATTGAGAGAGTGATCTCATTTGTCGGAATGACAGTCCCAGGAAGTGGGGAGGGCCTGGGAAGAGGTGCCCCATTGTGTGGATAGGGACACTGAGGTTCCAAGGAACAGTGACTCAGCCCTTGTCTGGGTTGTGCTGGGAAGAGGAGATGAGAGTCTCACCTCCTGCTCTGCCCCTGGCTCTTAGGCAGGGGCCTTCTCTCTCTGCGGATTCTGGGGGCCCACCCCTACTGATGGCGTTAGTGAGGAGGGGTCACAGCGTGGGCGTGGCCAAAGATAGCTGGGACTTGGCTCTTCTGCCCAGGAAGAAGGTCCTGCCCACAAAGTGAGTGGGTGGGTGGCTCAGGAGGCCAGATGGAGAGAAGGCAGGTGCGGAGAGCTGGGCCAGTAGAGGCAGAGGTTGCCTGCTAAGGATGGGAGTCCCCAGGGGGTGGTCCTGGGCCCAGAGAGGGGAAGCCCCACTCTTTCCAAGAGTGCTCAACCCACACCTGGGTAGGTAGAGCCACAGGATGGTGTAGTGACTGGGGGCTGAGACCTGTGGTCCCTTTGGGGATGGTGTAGGGGAATTTTGGTGGCTGGAATTTTTTTGTCCAGGCACCCCAAGCCAACCCAGGTTGCTGGGGATGTGTGCCTGTGGCCAGACTGGGGGACCCAGCTGTGGGACTCCACGGTTCATCCATATCCACCCATTAGCCTGCACAAAATATTTCACCTCCATCAGGGAACCGGTCTATAACCGCCCTTGGCACTGCTTTACCCGCTCTCATGTGATGGACACACACACCTGATTTCCAGGCCCAGGCCAGGCCCAGCAGTAGCCAGGCCCTGTGACTCTTTCTCTGCCATGCCCACACCCTGAAAGTGTGACCAGGCAGTGCTTTCCATAAGGAGACCAGGCGGCGGTAACCCTCTGTCCATGACATGGCATCACTCTGCGCTTCTGCACTGGCCCTGGGGGGAAGGAGGAGACACATGCCCTGGCCTGGCGGGACCCTGCAGGACCCAGTTTAGAGGTGGTGGGCACAGTGCTGAAGCTGACAGTACTCCTTCAGTCCTTATGCAGTGCGGTGGGGGTGGGGGTAGGAGGTTGAGGAGAACAGAGGGACTGGAGCCACCAGGCGCAGAACAAGGCTCTAACTGAACTTGATCTGGTTCTGCTGAGGGCCCCTGGGTGGTGCAGACCAGCATGATGGGCTGTGATAGTCCCCACCCTTGGAAAGGGGGCAGGAAACACACGTGAAATGAGAGGACCACCTGCCATCTGGCACTCACAGATTCACCCAGAGCCTGGGACCAATAGTGGGGCCAGAGCCCGGGCTGGGGACACCTGTTCATCCCCAGTGAGCCTGCCCCCTCCCTGCAGGCCCCCCGCACTCCATAGTGGCTTGGCCACACAGCATTGGGGTGGTTTATAAGTATGCCCCGAGGGCTTCTCTGTCTGGTTCTTTGTATCTGAGTGTCCAGTCCAGATCTAGCTCCTGCTTGCCTGACCCCAGGCCACTCTGTCCTGGCTCCATCGGGGATCTTCTCTTTCTTTACCCTGCCCTGAAGCCTGTGGTTCGGACTGCCACTGGGGGCTGGGGCCCTGCAACAGCCCCCTCTCACCCTTCAGTCTCCTTAGGGTCTCCCTACCTTTCCTTCCTCCCCCAGGCTGCCTCCTGCCTCCCAGCCTGGCTGGTCACCAGAATTTCCTGGGAGCTCATAAAATGTCCCTACGACCAGGCTTGTCCTGGGCTATGCTGAGACTGTGGGTCAGAGCAGGTCGGGAATCTGTATGAAGATCCTGGTGATCAGTCAGGTTGGGGAATCACTGCAAGTTGAGGCATGCCAATAATATTTCCCAGCCAACTCAGGTATGAGATGACCTCATACCTGAGATGGGGCGGGTGAAGGAGCAAAGAAAGAGGCCCCGGGTTGGGGGAAGGAAGCCACTGCCTGGAGGGATGCCAGTTTGGTGGGACTCTGTGCCCTGTGCCCACAGACCTAGCGATCCCAACTCTCAGCAACCTTGGGCAGGTTTGCCTCGCTGGCATGGAATAAATGTCCCCTGCTCTTCTCTGTCGGTTCAGATCTTCTGAGGCCCAGCTGGAGCCTCTCCTGATTACTCCCTCCTTTACTGCTGAGGCTCAGGGTCGGGTAATGCTCACCCAGCTGCATTCCTTGGGCCAAGCACCCCAGGGTTTCTTGCCACGTGGTGCCATATTCCAGGCCTTAGCTTTCTCTCTGGGATCAAATGGTAGGTTCCAAGGTCAGAGACTGTGTCATCATCTTCCCCACCTCCCATGCACCGGGTGCTGGGCACACGGTGGTGGGTGCTTGGTCTGCTGTATTGCCTGAGTGGTTGGATGGGTTGGTCGGTAACTTCCTGTAGCTTCTCAGCCTCAGAGATGTGCAGCCATCAGTGTGGGGCCTGTGCATGAGGCCACTCCGACTCCAGGAATGATGGCAAGGGGCAGAGCTCCAGTCAGAAGGGAGGGAGGTGGAGAGCATGCCGAGGCAGGGGAAGAGGAGCTCCCAGAGACCCCTGGGAGAGTCTGTGTGAACCTCAGGAACTGCACTGGAGCTGGGTTCAAGTTTCTGCTCCTCTGTTTCTGTACTCATCAACCTGGGACAAGTCTTTCTCTATCTCTGCTTGGTGGCCTTTGGCGGCCTCAAATGTGATTTTTAGTTCTGATGAGTCAGTCTGTAGTTGGACTGAAATCCAGACCCATCTGGACACCAGAGATGGCAGGGGTTTTGTTCAAGATTCTAGGACCCATTTTTGGGGGTTAGGAGAGGGGAGCATTGGGTCCTGTCTCCCAAGCCTGACCCTGAAGGTGTGTGTTGGGCGCCAGCTCTGCTCAGACCTCTGGGCCCTGTTCCTACAAGCTGAGTGACTGACAGGGTGCGATGTGGCAGCAATAAAGTTCTGGTTATGCTGAGACAGAATTTCCTGTCCCTAGGTTCCAGTAGTATCACCCAGCAGTGCTCAGGCTGGGACAAGCCCTCTCTGGGCTCCTCTCAGGGCCACAGAGACACTTCACAGCAAGGACCGTGGCCAGCTCAGGGCACCCCGAGGAAGCTCCTGTTTGGGGGTTTAGATCCCCTCTAGCCCTCAGGCCCAGGTCATGCCCACTGTGGACAGAGCTCATTTCAGGCACTGTGGGGAGGTAGAAGAGAAGAGACGTACTGGTCCCAGCCTGCAAGGCATCATGGGAAAGTGGAGACGTCCTGAGCCCAGGGTTCCAGTCTTGCCTCCACAATTTGAAACTGAGTGACTTTGGGCAAACCACCCCCTCACTCTGGTTCTCCCTCTCTCCTTCCCAGTTCACAGGGTTTATTCAAGACAATTATGCATGTTGGTGATACATGGATAAGGTGGTTCAGGATGGTGGGAAGGGCTCCGACTGGGCCAGCAGATAGGAAGGGGTTCAAGCCTCATCTCGCTGCTTGGCTGGGGTCCCACTTAACCTACCAGTTCCCCTGTCTGTGAACCTGTAGCAGGAATATTGGCCCTCACAGAATTGTGTGGCACACATACAGCATTGTATCCAATACCCAAGCATGGCAGGTGACAAGAGAGGTCACCTTCCCCCCCCCCTTGACTGAATGAATGAAGCTGCCAAGCGCAGTCCAGCATCTGGGGACACTCGAAAGAAAACTTGAGAACAGAGCCCTGGATACAGTGTGGGAACTTAGAGGGCTGTGGTGGGGTCAGAGGTCACACATGGCAGTAGTGGCAGGATGGAGACTCCTTCCCACCCCAGTTTATGGTGGGTGTCCATGATTAGGTAGGGATATGCACTGGGGGTGGGCTGCTCAAAAGGCAGGAGTGTTGGGGTACAGAGGAAAGGGCAAGGTTGTGGGAGGGAAGTGCCAGAGTGCAGAGGTAGGTGTGGGGAGGCAGGTAAGGGGGCAGCTGGCTGCAGAGGAAGGATGAGGAAGCTGAGGGGCAGAGCCACCACTGGAGAGGCACAAATGGGGTCCTGTGTACATGTTCCTCTGTGGCATGTCCTCCCCTTTTACAGATGAGAAAACCGAGGCCCAGAGGGGCTAAAGGGTTGGCTGCTATGCTACATAGCTTGTAAGGGGCAGCGTGGGGAGCTGTCACCTATCTGGCCCAATGGTACACGCCTGAGTGACTGACTGGTACACAACACTTCTGAGGACCTGGGGTCTCAAAGGCAGCCTCTGAAGCTGGGATTGGATCCAATTAGGGAAAGAGAATCAGAGGATTTTTAGAACAAGAAAGGATTCTAAGATCACCCAGTCCAACCTTTGTCACTTTGCCGAGGGAAATCAGAAGCCCAGAGAGGGGAAGCAAGGGGCCTCGGGTCACGCAGCGAGCAAAGCAGAGCGAGACCATGAATCCAGCTCTGCTGTCCTGAGTCGGGCAGGTAGGATCCCCACAGCACATCCCGAGACAGCCCCAGGCTGGCTGTCCCGTGGGGCAGGGAGTCCTTCATGGGCTGACTCACTGCCTGGGGACGCAGGCGCCACAGAGCTGCTGGTGCCAAGGCCCCGCTGGCCCCTGAGGCTCCAGGAACAAGAGCCCGATTCCTGCCGCCCAGCCTGAGTCATGACCGACTCGCGTTTGTGTGTTTTTCTCTCGGCCCCACACCCCCAGAGCTGGGTGGGAACTCCAAGCAGCACCCAGCAAAGTGAGTCGACCCCGGGCTGAATAATCCTGATCCGGAGTGGGGAGTTGGACGGGACCTGGCGTGATGAAATCCAGAGGGGAGCCCGCAAGTCAGCAGATGGGAGGCCCCGCCTGCCCTGGTGCATATAAAGGTTCCTGGGAGTTGAGCAGCCCCAGCATCCTCCCAGCCTTCCTGAGCACCTTTCTCTCCTCTCTGCTCACTCGCTCACCTCCTTCCCGGCACCATGACCTCCTGCAGCCGCCAGTTCACCTCCTCCAGCTCCATGAAGGGCTCCTGCGGCATCGGGGGCGGCTCCAGCCGCATGTCCTCTGTCCTGGCTGGAGGGGCCTGCCGGGCCCCCAGTGCCTACGGGGGCCTGTCGGTCTCCACCTCCCGCTACTCCTCCGGGGGGGCCTGCGGCCTGGGGGGCGGCTATGGCGGCGGCTTCAGCAGCAGCAGCAGCTTTGGTGGGGGCCTGGGTAGCGGCTTTGGTGGAGGATACGGTGGTGGCCTTGGTGCTGGCTTCGGTGCTGGCTTCGGTGCTGGCTTTGGTGCTGGCTTTGGTGGTGGTGATGGCAGCCTCCTCTCTGGCAATGAGAAGCTCACCATGCAGAACCTCAACGACCGCCTGGCCTCCTACCTGGACAAGGTGCGCGCCCTGGAGGAGGCCAACACTGAGCTGGAGGTGAAGATCCGCGACTGGTACCAGAGGCAGCGGCCCAGTGAGGCCAAGGACTACAGCCCCTACTTCAAGACCATTGAGGACCTGAGGAACAAGGTGTGTGGGCCAGGTGGGCGGCACTGGGGGGTGGAGCATGGAGAGGTCACGACTGCAGTGGCTCTTAGAGAACCACTTTCTAGCATCTTTATTTTACAAACAGGAAGATTGAGCCCACCTTGGGGAAGTGGCCAAAGGCAACTCAGAATTGGTGGCAGAGGGTCCCTTTTCAGCATCTAGGTTTCTGAGCTGGGACTGGAGCCCTGAGGCTCTTATTCCCTGCAAGTGTGCTTTGTACCCTCAGCTTCTCTCAGCCTGGGGTGGAAGATGGGGTGATAGGAGACTGGGGTGCGTCCCTCACATCTGGGTGGAAAAGACACCCAGGCTGGCTGGGGGAGCATAGGGCCTGACCTGCTAGCCAGGTGACCCTCCCATTTGGGGAGATACCTTTCTCCCCTCTCTGCTCTTCCCCCTTGAGCAGCTGTCTTGACTAACCAGGCCTGTCCTTCTACCCTCTCTGTAGATCATCACAGCCACCATCGAGAATGCTCAGCCCATTCTGCAGATTGACAATGCCAGGCTGGCAGCTGATGACTTTAGGACCAAGTGAGCAACTATGGTGGTGGGCTGAATGTGGTGTAAAGGGCGGGAGGCAAGCAGTGGGGTCGTTGGTCTTCCCTCAGAAGCCTCACAGATGGTACCTGATGCCTTGACTTCTGTCCTGCCAGGTATGAGCACGAGCTGACCCTGCGCCAGAGCGTGGAAGCCGACATCAACGGCCTGCGCCGGGTGCTGGATGAGCTGACCCTGTCCAGGACTGATTTGGAGATGCAGATCGAAGGCCTGAAGGAGGAGCTGGCTTACCTGAGGAAGAACCATGAGGAGGTGAGGTTGCTGCTGGCGTTGGCAGTGGGAAGCTGGTTCAGGGGCCAGGAAAAGGGTCCGCTGAGCTGACCACCTCCTGCCATCCCTTCCTAGGAGATGCTTGCTCTGCGGGGTCAGACTGGTGGGGACGTCAGCGTGGAGATGGACGCCGCCCCTGGCGTGGATCTGAGCCGCATCCTGAACGAGATGCGTGACCAGTACGAGCAGATGGCGGAGAAGAACCGCAGAGACGCGGAGGCCTGGTTCCTGAGCAAGGTGGGGCCCAGGTCCTCAGCCCTCCTGCAGGACTTCCCAGCTGGGGAGCAGCTCAGGAACGCCTCACACCTGCTCTTCTTTCCAATCGCAGACCGAGGAACTGAACAAAGAAGTGGTCTCTAATAGCGAATTGCTGCAGAGTGGCCGCAGTGAGGTGACTGAGCTCCGGAGGACGCTCCAGGGCCTGGAGATTGAACTGCAGTCCCAGCTCAGCATGGTACGAAGGACCCCACCCAGCCCCAGTCCCCAAGTCACCAGTAATGGCCACAGCCCTGTAACCCTGCTGCAATAAGTTCTGCCTCTCTTATCCCATAGCAGGATGGGAGGGATCATTATACCCATTACATAGACACAGAAATTAAGGCCCAGCACAGTAGAATAACTTTTTTCCACATTGTCTGGCTCATCAGTAGTCCAGCTGGGGTCAAAATCCATGTACCTCTCGGGAAAGATGCCCAGAGGTCTGAGGGGACAATAGCGACCACCTCTGTTGACTCTTTCTTTCTCCCACCCACAGAAAGCATCCCTGGAGAGCAGCCTGGAGGAGACCAAAGGCCGCTACTGCATGCAGCTGTCCCAGATCCAGGGGCTGATCGGCAACGTGGAGGAGCAGCTGGCCCAGCTGCGCTGTGAGATGGAACAGCAGAGCCAGGAGTACCAGGTGCTGCTGGATGTGAAGACAAGGCTGGAGCAGGAGATCGCCACCTACCGCCGCCTGCTGGAGGGCGAGGATGCCCAGTGCGTGCCCCCTCTTACCCTCCTGCCCCCACAGAACCTGCGGCCCCACCGTTGCTCCCAGCACATCTAACTGTTCTGCCTTTTCTCCCCCACAGCCTCTCCTCCCAGCAAGCATCCAGCCATTCCTATTCTTCCCACAATGGTAAGGCTCCTGAGGCTCTTCGGTGCCTCAGAGACCCCCAGCCCTCCCTCTGTGAGGCTTCTTAGCTCCAGAGCCCTTCTCATGCCCTCTCCTCTCTCCCACAGTCTTCTCCTCCTCCTCCTCATCCTCCTCTGGCCTCCAGACTCGGCCCATCCTCAAGGAGCAGGGCTCTTCCAGCTTCAGCCAGGGCCAGAGCTCCAAGCACTGAGCTGCCTGTTCCAGAGCCTCCTGCCCGCCTACCGGCCCCAACCTCCTGAAGGCCTGGGCCACGGCCCTGCTCTCCCAGCGCGGTTTCCAGCTGTCTCCCCTCCCCCTCCGCTGGTGGTGGGCTAATAAAGCTGACTTTCTGGTTGATGCAAACCTGTGCGATCTCTGTTTTTGAACTAGTGGGAGGGGGTTGAAGGTGTCTTCCAGGGACCCTCTGGGATGTCTCAGAAGCACTGGTAGGGTCTTCCTAGAAGAACCTTCTACTAGTGAGGGTGTGGGAGGTGGGACACAGGATGGGAAGGAGCTCCCTTGTGTCGACAACCACTCTGTGAGGAGGGTGTGGTCAGGCCTGTTTTGGAACAGAGACAACCCTGCCTTTCAGAGAGGTTAAGTAACTTGCATAAAGTCATGCAGATAGTAAGAGGTGTGACAATGGTTCACACTGGGTCTGTCTGGTTATGAAGACCATGACTTTTTTTTTTTAATGCCACTCTCTCTTTTTAGGTATTTTAACCCTAAGACTCCAAGGCTTGAGCTCTTTACCCTTTGGCACCTTACACTTGCCCAAGTTCTGTGTTGGATGGTGGGAAAGAGAGCTTTCTGCCACGGGGATGGGCTCCATGGTTAGAACTGAAGTTTCTTCTCCAAACCTGCTCCTCATCATCCCTTAGTAGACCCTTCTTTCTCATCCCCCTTGGGCAGGGGACTGAGTACTGTGGAGTTCCCTAGGAAACATCTGTCTCTCATGTCCTCCTCTTTATCTCCACACAACCACCCCTGCATTCAAACTTGCTACCTCTCTCCCTACAACTGGGTACAGCCCCCTAGGTAGGCCTTTTGCTGTTCATTTCTCACATTTCTGCCTGATGGCCTTTCTAGCAATAATATGGTCAAGATCAAGAACAAGGACATCAATCAGGACTCCTCTGGTTAACTTTTCCCTTTCTCCTCTGATGCTCAGCCCTCTGTCTCAACCTGCTTTGGTGCTTTCCCACCCTGCCCTCTTCTGCCCCCAAGAGCCAACCATCCTGTCCCACACCTCTCACTTGCTATGGGTGCCTTCTATATTAAAAAAAATTAATTAACAGAAGTTATTCATGTATCATATTCATGTATCAGCCTTTTTATGAAAAAGAGCTATCCCCAGGCTGTGTCACATGCCTCTCTTCCCATCTCCCATTTTCAGCTCTTAGGTGTTACTTTTGGCATTTGCCTTATTTCTAAATCATAGGCTTATACTACCATTTCTTAATTTTTTTTTCAATTTTAGTTTTTTTTAAGATTTTATTATTTATTTTGGGAGAGAGAGAGAGAATTATGAGAGCGTCTTGGGGTGGAAGAGGTAGAGGGAGAGTGAGAGAGTGAATCTCGAACAGACTCCACACTGAGCCCAGAGCCCAATTCGGGGATTGATCCCATGATACTGGGATCATGACTTGAGCTGAAAACCAAGATGCTCAGCCATCAGAGCCACCATTTTAATTTTTAATTGCTTGACTTCCTGCTGTGGAGGAGGGAGGGTCAGCTCTTTTTTACAGTATTACCCCTCCCTTCTTCTTCCTATCCTCTCAACGTATCCATATTTCACTAGTTACTTTTACATCATGACAATTTAACTATTCTTTATAGTCAAAAATATTTTATACTGTATTATATTTCTTGGGAATAAATATCTTTTTGAATTTGTTGAGGTTTTCTATGTACCTCTCCTAAATGTATTCCCTCGTTCAGTGCCAGAAGTATAGATCTCCTAAAATGTTAAATCACTGAGTATTCCATTAGTTTTATCTTCTTGAGAATATTTCTCTGGAGCCCATTGTCCTGCTCCAGCATGTTCTTGGTGCTATCTGTGCCACCTGTCATCCTGAATCTTCCTTTACTCTCCTCTTGGATATCCCTTCTTTCTGCATTGCTTCCATCTTTCTGGATCCCATGTCTCCCCTTTTCTTTTTCTTCTTTCTTCATTTTAGTGAAAAACATCCTCTGGCAGTTTCCTGAGACAGGATTCATAGACTTTTCATATCTGAAAACATCATTAGTCTACTCTCATTCTTGACTGATAGTTTGGCTGGGTATGCAATTCCAGGGTGCAAATAATTTTCCCTCAGCACTTTGAAGGTATTGTGTCACTATTTTCTGGCTTCCAGTTTTGCTACTGAGAAGTCTAATGTTGCTTTGATTCTAGACCTTTTATGCTATCTGATTCCCACCCCTTTCCCCAGAGCTTTTAGGCTCTTCTCTTTCTCTCTGCAGGCTGCAGTATCACTTGTCCTGCCTCAGTGTGGCTGTGTTGGCTCTGTTGGGCACTTGGCAGAATCTTTCAGTGTAGAAATTCATGTTCTTCAGAAAATTTCCAAGAAATTTTCTATTTATTTCCTCATTTCCTCCATTTTCTCTCTCTCTGGAACTCCTCTTTTTCTTATGTAGTTCATTCTATTTTTCATCTAACTTCTCTTTTTTTTGACGTCCTGAGATTTTCCTAAACTTTACCACTTAATCTTATTATTTAATTTTTTTAAATTTATGATAGGCACACACACAGAGAGAGAGGCAGAGACACAGGCAGAGGGAGAAGCAGGCTCCATGCACCGGGAGCCTGATGTGGGATTCGATCCCGGGTCTCCAGGATCGCGCCCTGGGCCAAAGGCAGGCGCCAAACCGCTGCGCCACCCAGGGATCCCTTATTATTTAATTATTTAATTTTTAAAACATTTTCAGTACCCTATAGCTCCGGATACTTTTTTTTTTTAAGGCTTTATTTCAGTTTTCTCTTAGCTACCTTTTTCCTGGTTTGTCCTGTCTCTTTCCTTTATGCCAGAGGCTTCCCTCCAATGTCTGTGGTTCTTGGTCATCAGTTAATATTTAAGAGTAAGTCACTAAGAAGGTGATTGGAATGTGAGTGTGTGTGTACTGCAGGGGGACTTTTCCCTTGGTGAGGCTCACTATAGAATAATCTAGTGGAGAATATGCTGTTTTATTGGAGGATCTCAAATGTCAGTATCTGTAGGCATTTTCTCTTGGGTAGGGTCTTCCTCAAGAAAAACGCCTCTAATTTCCTGCTTGGCTTGCAAAAAGCTACCAGTTTTAGGAAGCTATGTGGGGGAAGGGGATGGAGTGGGTCTCAGTCTCAATTATCTGAGTTAAGTCAGTTTATTACCCCACACTTAGCTGTGCTTCATCCCTCAGGGTTTAGTCCCTCTGAGTAAATTCTCCAGAGTACCCCTCTAGTTTCTTCTGAGGTAAAGGAGGAGTGGTTGGCATCAGGCAGGATTGGGGTAGAAAGGAGCTCTGAAAATATCTCTGCTTTTTATACAGACATTTGACCCATTTATCCTTCTATTTCTATTCCACTTGCCCTCATTTTCAGAGGTACTTGGTGCCTCCTATTCCAGAGGCTTCCCAAGGTCCTGCTTGCTTCTGGCTTCTCCCTGGGAAATACCACAATTACTTTTTTGTTTGTTTTCTAAATTCCAAAATTTTGTTACTGTGATCCCTTCTCCTGTTCTCTTTGTCCAATACAGGTTTTATCTTACACTAATTTTAGGGGTGCTTATAGGGGTGGTGATAAATGACACATTTAACCTCCAGTGTCATATGAAGTCCCTACTTCACATGGCAAAATATTTTTCATCTTTCAAGGCTGTCAAGCCTGATTCATCACTCTGTAATGCATAATCATTGTTGGTTGTTCAGCAAACATGTCTCCTTTCTTATGGTCAACAATCCTGTCTTCTGGGCCATAAGTGAGCTTATGATTCAGATTGGACCCTAAATCCCAATACCCAAAGGCAACCACTAATAACATTTTGATGAGTTTCTTTCATATATATATTATAGGTCTATTTGTCTACCTACCCATCTGTCTATCTACAATGACACTATATCATTTTGTATTCAGTTTTTATTAATATTTTAAGAGAAGCATTTCTCTGTGTTATTAAAAGTGTTATACATTTCAATGCTGTTTCTACTGGTTTTTGTTGTTGCAAATTAAAATAATAAAGAAATAACATCTTTCTGCATAAAGCTTTTACAAATATTTTACATTATTTCCTTAGGGTTGATTCCCAGAAGTATAATTACTAGGTGAGAAGATAACAAATATTTTAAGGGTCTTGACTTGAAAAAAAAAAGGGACTTGACTTGCACTGTCAAATTGATTTAAAGAAAAGTGGTACCAATTTACATATTTTGCCAGCCTATTTCAAAACTGCTCACCAACTTTGAGTACTATCTTTCAAAGATCTCTTTTATTAATTAATTCATCTGTCACTTTTAAAGCTGACCTTATGAAAGGACCCTCACACAGAGAGAGTCCTGGCCTGGGTTGCTAAAACCTCTTGGGCTGGAACACATGCTTATGAGTTGTTCAGTAACGAGTTGTCAGAGTAGAGGATGCAGAATGCCCTCTAACTAACAAAGTTGTCCATGCCCAAGTCTTCACGATGAGTATCACCCATCAGTGAATCTTCTGGAAGCTCCATGAGAAAGGCCTCCATTTGACAGATGGGGAAACTGAGGGCCCAACTAATTAAGGGGAAAAAAAATTTGTAAGGGTCTGGTATCTTAGCTAGTTATAAAACTACCTGAGCGCAGGAAGTGTGTTTCTGCCTTTCATTGTTGTATCCTGTGGAAACAAAACACAAACTCCTTTTTAAAAGATGATTATCAAGGCAGAAATGTGAGTTTCTGTTTCACTGGGGGAACTAGCTTTTCCATCTGGAAATGTCTTACTGCTTGGCTTCCCCAAGCTAAGATTCAAGTCCCAAATCAGACATCAACTTGCTCTTGTCTGGCCTTTCTAACTTCCTAAGATCTTGGCCCTGAGATGAGGAGGTTGAGTGCTACCGAATGTTCCTTGTAGCTTTATTTTGAACACACCCTTAGATTCTTTATGCTTGAGTTAGTGTCAAAGTTTGTGAAATATTGTTTTAGATAATTGCATAAAGAGCTAAAACAATGGCTGGAGTGAGAATTAATGATAGCCCATAAAGTGTATCTGCTGATGTAAATAAATGAGTAGTAAGCTCATCAGGTTTTGCCTTCTTTGGGCCCATTGTTTCTGAAGGCTATAAAAAACATGGTGTCACTCCTAGTGTCTGAGATAAGCCATTTCTTATGTTTGCCTTCCCACCTCTGAGGCTTGTTGTTTAAGACCTTCTGACAGCTCCCTGAGACATCAACACAAATGAAGCTTTTTGTTTTGCTGGTCTGTGCAACCCTCAGACAGCACCCAGTGCATTTGGTATACTCAGTAAGGATTTGTGGAATCAGGCCTTGGGTCTGGGGTAGAGACCTTACCTCCTTCAGGTTTCCATGGAATCTTCTCAGAAACAAGCTTGCTTGCTTTCTTTCTTTCTTTCTTTCTTTCTTTCTTTCTTTCTTTCTTTCTTCTTTCTTTCTTTTTTATTTCTGGTTTTATTTATTTGAGAGAGAGCATGTGAATGAGCAGGGAGGAGCAGCTGAGGATGCAGGGCTCGATCCCAGGACTCTGAGATCATGACCTGAGCAGAAGGCAGATGCTTAACCCACTGAGCAACCCAGCCATCCCAGAAGCAAATTTCTTGAGGATAGACTTCTCTGGATTCCATGTGCCCCTTGGCAGGTTGGCACGAGGCAGCCACCATGGTAGGTGTTGATGAGCTGCATGGAAGAGAAAGCGTCTTCCTGAGTCGTTGAAGGATGGGAGCTTGATCTTGCAAAAGCTGATACACTGAGACAGGAGAGTGCTTTATATGGCCCTTCCTCTGATGTGTTCTGTGCCCACTGTCATGGGTGGATGGAGCTCTGCATCTCCCTTTCCCCAACAGTCCAGGACCCCTGCAGGGCTTTGAGCAGGTCAAGGGGTGTTAAAGTAAAGATGTCAGCTATTTAGAAAAGAGAGTCCATTTCTGACTTAACTCCCTGTGAACACATTGCTGGAGTCTGGGGTCCCTTTCTGTCCTACAACTGATTATATTGTTACACATAAAACAGGTAGCTTTTATTTGGCATATGAATCATGTGACAATGTAAACAGAAATATAAAAAACAAACACATTCATCCATGGTTCTGTCCCTAGAATTTTTCTTCTCTTAGGCTCCTTTCTGGCTTCATTATGTGTGAGTACATGTCAAAGATGATTTTCAAATGATCAAAGGGCTTTATTATTAAGTGAATAAACTGATAGAAATAAGAGACCAGTGTAAAAGGACATAAGTGCAAGAATATCTGTTATTGCATTATTTACAGTGACCAAAAAGGGAAAACAAAGTGATTACTCATTGGTAGTATGTAGCTGAGTAAATAAGGATCCACTCATACAATGGAATGTTAAGCAGCCACCACAATCCATAAATTGGAGCTATGTCAGCTGGCAAGATGAGATTCTTCAGGGTATTGGGGAAAGGGAAATAAATGCACGATACAGAACAGCACAGGTAGTATATTGATCTCACGTGTATGAATAAATAAATGAGGAAAATATCAGTTCAGAAAAAAAAACATAGAAAATTTGGTAAATTAATTTAACTGGCAGTTATATTGAGTTGAAAAATGGTGCTTGGCCCACTGGTTAGGTCAAAATTATTGAACTAATTGTTTATAGAGACATAGTTTCACTAAGCTTTACTGTCCCCTATTTATGTAAATGCATATGTGTACATCTATATACAAGCACCAAAAATATGAAAAGGTATATATGTTTTTTTTTTTTTGAAAAGGTACATATGTTATTAACATGGGTTACCTTGGGGGTAGAATGGGAGGCCAAGGGGGTGTAGGGGATAGTAGAGGGAAAGAAGAGATACAAGAAAATAGGAAAGCAAAAAAAGACTGTACCCACTTTCATTTTTTTTGTATATTTTTTTATTGGAATTTGATTTGCCAACATACAGTATAACACCCAGTGCTCATCCTGTCAAGTGCCCCCCTCAGTGCCTGTCACCCAGTCACCCTGTCCCCCCCACTCACCTTCCTTAAACCACCCCTTGTTTGTTTCCCAGAGATAGGAGTCTCTCATGTTCTGTCTCCCTCTCTGATATTTCCCACTCATTTATCTTCTTTCCCCTTTATTCCCTTTCACTATTTTCTATATTCCCCAAATGAATGAGACCATTTAATGTTTGTCCTTCTCTGACTGATTTACTTCACTCAGCATAATAAACTCCAGTTCCATCCACGTCAAAGCAAATGGTGGGTTTTGTTGTTTCTAATGGCTGAGTAATAGTCCATTGTATACATAGACCACATCTTCTTTATCCATTCATCTGTCGATGGACACCGAGGCTCCTTCCACAGTTTGGCTATTGTGGACATTGCTGCTATAAACGTTGTGTACCCACTTTCATATATAACGATAGAATTGTGTCTGTGCATATATGAACAAAGAAAATAAATAAAAAATTTAAAGACCATAAAATCAGTTCATTTTTTGAATCCCACATCAACTTCCTAGTTAAAAACATGGGTGCCTGGCTGACTCAGTCAGAAGAGCCTGCAACTTTTGATCTTGGCGTTGTGAGTTCAGGCCCCACATTCAGTGTAGAGATTACTTAAAATAAATAAACTTAAAAAAAAAAGAACTAAAAAACCTATATTGCACACACCAATATCCTGGACTGTCAGTTTTATATTACCACGTAATAGATTCTTTTTTCCTTTTTTACCATTTTAATAATTTTTAAGTGTTGAGTTCTGTAGTGTTAAATATATTCTCAAAATTATACAACAGATCTAAGCTCTATACTCTCTATATCCCAATTCCCTTTTCTCCCTTGCCCCAGCCCTTGCTAATAAACTTTCTACTTTGTTTCTATGCTTCTGCCTACTTTAGGTACTTGAAGAGTGGAGTCACACAATATTAATCCTTTTCATGACTGCCTTATTTAACATAATGTAATGTCCTTAGAGTTCATCTGTGTTGTAGCATGTGATACTATCTAATAGACTTTATTTATTTATTTTTAAAGATTTATCTATTTATTCATGAGAGAGAGAGAGAGAGAGAGAGGCAGAGACATAGGCAGAGGGAGAAGCAGGCTCCATGCCGGGAGCCCGATGCGGGACTCGATCCCAGGACTCCAGGACCGTATCTTGGGCCAAAGGCAGGTGCTAAACTGCGAGCCACCCAGGGATCCCCATCCAATAGACTTTAAATTAACTTTTAATTTAGATAAAAATATGACTACATAAATCAAAAGTGATAACCAAAAGGGGGGAAAAACCCTAAAGTTAAATTGTAGTCCCTTGCAGAAGGTAATGTGGAATAGTGAAATGAGGCAAGAGGTCAACCAGGGGTTGAACCTGGAGTATGGTCCCTTCATCCCTGAATTTCGGCTCCTTCTTCTGTGAATTTAGGGTATTAGTATCTACCTGAAGAGGACCAGTTATTACCTTTGATTCTTGTGGCTAGGATGGGAGCAGGCAGTTGTGTCCTGTCTCCTAAGGATGAGTGGGATCAAATGTCTCCTTCCTGCCCACTTTCTGCTAAGACTCCTTGTTATGTCCCTGCACCATACTCATCTCATTTTACAGGTGGCGAGACTGAGACTCAGGGAGGCTGAGCGACCTGCTTAAGGGTGCATGACTAGTAGGTAAGCTATCAGAATTGGTAGGTACACTTTCAGGTAAGTTGCTACCTCTATGTTGATCTTTCAGATGAGCAGATTCCTGGCCTCACTGGACTTGATCAAGGTTGCAGAGAGGGCGAATTCCTGCGAGAGTGAAGTGAACTCAGCCTTCATCGACTAAGAGGTTACTCTGGGCTAGGAGTTGTGTTGGACTTAGGGTGGGTGGTGCCTATGGTGGCCAACTTCTTCTTTGTCAGCCCCTCTCCGACCCCTCCTCCTCCCCCCCTAGGTGATGGTAGGGTATTTACAGAGTGGAAATAGTAAATGTTACAAATCAGGCCCATATTTGTTGTGTTTTTTTTTTTTTTTTTAAATTTTTATTTATTTATGATAGGCACACAGTGAGAGAGAGAGAGGCAGAGACACAGGCAGAGGGAGAAGCAGGCTCCATGCACCGGGAGCCCGACGTGGGATTCGATCCCGGGTCTCCAGGATCGCGCCCTGGGCCAAAGGCAGGCGCCAAACCGCTGCGCCACCCAGGGATCCCTATTTGTTGTGTTTTATTGATTGTCTAGACTTGAGAAAAACTAGACTTATGATTTAAAGAAAAATTGTTAAAAATAATGACGATTAATCTTAAAAGTGTGTCGTGTCTCTAGCTGTTGCATAGTTAATAGCAAAAACTATAAGAAAGTAAGCTTTCTGTATTTTATTTTATTTTATTTTATTTTTTGCTTTCTGTATTTCAAATCTGCAATCTGGTTCAGCAAAGCAGACACTTGTTTCAATGATGAATGGCTCAAGTTAGGGCATATGTCTGTGCTGCTTCTCTTTTTTTTTTTTTATTTATTTATTATAGTCACAGAGAGAGAGGCAGAGACACAGGCAGAGGGAGAAGCAGGCTCCATGCACCGGGAGCCCGACGTGGGATTCGATCCCGGGTCTCCAGGATCGTGCCCTGGGCCAAAGGCAGGCACTAAACCACTGCACCACCCAGGGATCCCTGTGCTGCTTCTCTTTGATCTTCCTCTCAACATAAACAAAAATTTCAACTAGTATTCATGTCAGAACTATACTTGCTTGTCGATTGCCACTACAGGTTGCAAGAGGTGGCAAAAATCAATGAAAGCATTCTATGGAGATCTATGGAATTTACAATAAAGAATACTCTTCTTATTTGTAAGTTAAGTGCTATATATCTTTTATATTAGTACAATTTATAGTATTTGTTATATTATTATAATGTCTGTAAGATAATATATTTTATATATTAGTAAAATATATTCTATACAACATATATATTTCCCCTCTTGGGTGCCTTGGTTTGGGTTCCAGAAGCAGACCCTTTTTTTTAAAAAATAAATTAATTTTTTATTGGAGTTCAATTTACCAACATACAGAATAACACCCAGTGCTCATCCCGTCAAGTGCCCCCCTCAGTGCCTGTCACCCATTCACCCCCACCCCCCGCCTTCCTCCCCTTCCACCACCCCTAGTTCGTTTCCCTGAGTTAGGAGTCTTTTTCTTCTCCCTTCCCTTATATTCCCTTTCACCAGAAGCAGACCCTTAAACAAAAACTCAAGTGCAAGAAGCACCTTTGGATGGAGTCTCATGAAACATCATTAGGGAATGGGTAGGTGAGATGGGGAAAGGGAGGAAGCTAATAAGGGATGTATGATCAAACAAGTGAACACTGTGAACCACTGTAGTCTAATTCTTAGGGACACTGAAAAATAAGAACCTCAGAGTTCCTCCCAGAGGACAAGGGAGTTGAGGTATTTACCCTCATCCTGTTAGGTTGAGGGAGCTCTCAGGCAGGGGAGTGGTGTTAACTCTCCAGCACTACAGCCTGACCTGTGCACAGGCACGATGGGCTCTGATGGCCGGAGAAGGTCCAGGTCTCTGGTGCTGACAGTTGGAAGTCTGGCCAGTAAGTGCCCAGGAGAAGTGGCTGGAGATTGGTGCTTACAGGTGGCATGCTGTGATGCTGCCAGTGTTAGAGAACCTGGCTTTATGGAGCACCTCAGTACCTTTGAGACACCTCCATATTCAGTGGCAGCTGGGAGGTGCCTGGCTCTTGGGGAATGAGGCTCAATGGAGCTTCCCTACCTTTAGTTCTCTATGTCTATGAGTTGGACACAGTAACACCTTCCCCAGGGGGCTTCATAAGATTAAATGAGAGTATCACTATCAGTATTCAGGGTCTAGCATAGTGTCTGACAGAGCAAGACTCAGTGAATAGAAACCTCTTTGCATCCTTCAGAATCTCTGAAGAAAGATCCTTCTCAGCTCTCAGAAGTTAGAAGACATTTGTGTCTCTGGACAGGCAGACAGGCCTCCTTGTTAGTGAAGTTTCATATCCATTATGTTTTCCTTTTTGTCTTGGCTGCTGGGAAACCCAGACAGATGTCAGGTATAGGCAGCCTCTCCCTTTTTTTTTTTTTTTTAAAGATTTTATTTATTTACTCATGAGACACACACAGAGAGGCAGAGACACAGGCAGAGGCAGAGGAAGAAGCAGGCTCCATGCAGGGAGCCCGATATGGGACTCGATCCTGGGTCTCTAGGATCACACCCTGGGCTGAAGGCGGATGCTTAACTGCTGAGCCACCTGGGCATCCCAGACAGCCTCTTCCGTATAGTTTGGTGGTGGACACACATGGGGTAGCTGCTTCACTTGTAAAGATTGGAGCCACGTCTGTGTCTTCCTTCTTCTAATACCAGATCTCTTTTCCTTGGTCATGGATAGAGGACTAGTATGCCTGCTGGGTTGGTCATGTAAGATTCTAGCCACTATCCGTATCAGTCCTCCCTGAGATTTGTCAAATTTGAGCTGTTTCTCTCAGGCCTTGAGACTGAAGGGTGAGTGCAGGGCTGCCTCAGCTATGGCTGCAGCCTCATAGGGGTGGCTGGTCTGTGCAGGTGAAGTCAGGAGGCAGATCAAGGCAGGTGTGTGTGTGTGTATGCGTGTGTTTCTGTGCATGTGTTGGGGCAGGAGGGGAGAGTGGGAGAGAACAATGAGTCAATGAATCGCCTCTTTTTGAAACGAATTCAAGTTACTTCTATTGCTTGCAATCAAAACATGTTTATCAGTATACCTTATTACCTAATTTTGATTTGTCTTTGGCCCTTGCTGGATATTTTCAGTTTTATTATACATGTGTGTTTTGTCATAAGCTGATCCAGCTCTCTGTTTTGGAAATGAGTGACATAGAAATAGTGTGTGTACGTGTGTGTGCGCGTGCG
Source organism: Canis lupus familiaris (assembly GCF_011100685.1). Taxonomy (NCBI): domain Eukaryota; kingdom Metazoa; phylum Chordata; class Mammalia; order Carnivora; family Canidae; genus Canis; species Canis lupus. Next base: position 21,058,749 of record NC_049230.1, read on the forward strand.
TGTGGGCACTCAGATGTCGCCCCCATTGCACCAATAGCCAGGGCTGGGAGGAGAAGAACCAGGCCTTGGGTGATGCTGAGTGGCTAATGGGGCTTCCCTGACCTTGAGACCTCATTGGAACACCTGAACTGCTCCTTCCTTGTCCCCTTCTCTCCCAGTCCCTCTTCAGAATGTGGGCCTCACAGCAGCTCCCATGCCTTCTCCCCTCACACCCAAACCATCCTGCTGACTCTTCCCCAACAGGGCTTCCGGGCCTGCCCATTCCCATCCGCTCCACCCTAGCTGGGCCCTCACAGACTCAGCAGCTCATCATCTGTGTCTGCTGGCCTCAGCAGCTCTCCTGAGGCCTCCCTCCTCCTGCCACTCCACTGTCCAGCACTATCCTAGACCCCTCTTTGTTCTTTGACTCTTGTTGCCTGAGTTTTGACACTGTTCTCCATTTGAGTTTACCCCCTACCCCCATTGGTCAAGCTCTAGGGCTTACTTTAAGAGAACTTTTTGCCAAACATGTTCTCTGTGCCAAGTACCATGTTGGCCACTTGCCATGAATAATCTGGTCCTCTCAATAGTCCTGTGACATGGGAACTGCTATGTCCATTTGATAGGAAATAGGCTGGGGGAGCTGCAGTGACTTGTCCAAGGTCACATGGCTGGTCAATGGGGGAGCTCAGCCTGGAACCCTGATCTGACTGATTTGGGAGGCCCTGGGCCTTCCCCAGTCCCATGTGATGGCTCAGTCTGGGGGAGGGCAGGACGGCACTGAGAATGCCACCTGACTTCTGTCTGCTGGAGGTCCGTTTCTTTCTACTTGAGAAGCTGGAACTGCAAGGGGACCACTTTCTTTTCCCTTCCCTGCCCATATTTCAGGACTCCTGACGCAGCCATTCCAGCTCAGGTGCTGACTTTCCTCTCGACTCACCGCTGGCACTGGAGTTCCCACAGCCACGCCCCTGCCTGGGAATGCCCTGTCCCCACTCCACCCATGCAGGGCTCTTCTTTCTTTCAAAACCTGAGTCAAACGCACCCTTTCCAAGAAGTCTTCTATGTACTACCCACCCCACCTGGTGGCTCCTCAGCTCTGGGCTCCCCTCAGACAGTAGAGAAAGTTCTACACCCATTTACCCTCCCCCATCAGGTTGGACATCCCCAAGGACAAGGGCTGTGTCTCCCCCATCAGGCTGGAGCAATTACAGTAAATTGAATGCCAAGCACCTACTATGTGAGAGATACTTTGTGACCCTCTCAGGCAGTAAGGTAAGCTCTCCTGAGAGGTGGGACACATCACAGAGGCTGTGGGAAGGTTGAGAAGGGGAAAGCCAGGTGATCCAAAGTGATGGGGTAGGGCTTCCTGGCAGAGGAGAGGTCTGAGCCATCCCCGTCCCTTACTTGGATAATGGCAAGGCAACATCTTCCTGGTTTTCCCTTTTACCAAAGTATGTTCCACATGGAGTCCAGAGGGCCTTTGTGAAACACACCTAACAATGTCACTCCCTTGTGTAGAAGCTTTGTCCCCCTAGTGTTGTTACGATAAGGTCTATGATCCTCAACTCCACGTGTATCCCCAGCCGCTGTTCTCAGTTTTGTCAGGCAGTGCAGCTGTGTACAGCAGCAACTCTTAGATACTGCACTTTCCTCAGTTGCATGCCACTGAGTCTTTGCTCAGGTGAGCAAATGGAATGTCCTCCCTCACTTCCTTTCTTGCTCAGTATCTATTCATTGTCAAGGTTCAGCTAAGTTGAGAACTCCCATAGGATGCTTGCCCACCCTGGGATGGGTGAGATGACTGCCTTTCCTGTTTTCCATCCATCCTTTGCACACGTTTCCACCCACCATCTATCCACCTTCCATTCTTCTATTTCCATCCATTTTCCTTCCTTTCAACCTTCCATCCATCCATCTGCCCAACTACCGGCCCATCCATCTATACATCCATCCACCCATCCACTTATCCATCCATCCATCCATCCATCCATCCATCCATCCATCCATCCATCCCATGCATCCTTTCACATTTCCTTACTATCTTCCTATTCCCCCTCTTCTCCTTCCCTCCCACTCTTCTCCTTCTCTTTAGTTCATCTTTCATCTACTTTCTGCCACACATATTTTAAATCTGTGTGTTGAACTAAAGCTTGGCCTTAAATAACATGAAGAATTTAGGCAGGAAGAGAGGAGAGAAGTGGCAATTCAGGCAGAGGCTGGAGAATGGGTGGGGACATAGGGGTTGGTGACGGGACTGGAATGTTGGGGGTGAAGCTCAGTTTTCAGTGGGCATTATGGGTAATTGGCTAGAAAAGGTAAGTCTTACTTTGCCTAAATAGATAGCAAATAGATGGCTAGTGAACCTGTCTGTTGCTGGACTTTGGCTACCTAATTTCATGTTCTTAACAACCTAAATTGTGATTCTGGGGTATAGGCACAGCTCTTTTCACCCTACATATTCTCAACCTGCCTACCTCAGATTTCTGGGAGGCACTTGTTAAACATTTTACACTTGCAAATCAATCCCTGCTGTGGGACTTTGGACATGACCCTTTCCCTCTTGGGGCTTCAGTGTTCCTATCTGTAAAGTTAGGAGTCTGGTTTAAATGATCCCTGAGACCCTTTTTGGCTCTGAGTTTCAGGGATCTTTTATCAGAAGGGGACATGTCATTGAAAAGTGAAGCTCAGAGCCAGGCAGAGCTGGGACTGAATCCTGGCTGAATGGCTTTCTCTCTGTGGACCTTGGGAATTACCTCAACCTCTGAGCCTCCTGCATCTATAATGTGGAACAGTCAATTTCTGTCCTGTTGTCTTTAGCAGCTGGCAGGTACAGACAAGGCCATGGACACTGAAACACTTGGCTTGGCCCATCTGTTGTGTCAGTGCGGCTCTCATAAGGACAAGGCCCAGATGGGCAGGCTGGCCTGGGAAACAAGTGGGTGGCAGACCTTTCTAGGGGAATGGGGACTCAGGGCCTCGGGGAGGTGCCCCAGGCTCCCAGTAGCCTCCTGTGTCTGCAATCCTACCTGTCAGCCTGCTCACTGTCCCCATGCTAGCTCAGCCTTTCTGGAGGCAGAAATTGAGCTCCAGGTCAGCTCAGGCTCCAGTATGTCATTACTAGAAGTGACAGCCCTCAGCTCTAGGAGACATTACCCTTGCTATAGGCAGACAGATGGCTGGGACATGGTGGGGAAAGGGATGGGCCAAGTGAAAGGGGTGGACAGGGAAGGGTGTGGAGGGACAGGGAAGGAAGGGCAAGGGATACAGAACTCTGATAAGAGGAGAGAAGAAGCCTAGCCCATGGCAGAGGTCTGAAAATCACTAAGAGGGCTCTAACTAGGCAATTCTATGACTTTCTCTGGACCTCAGACTTCCTACCAGTGATATGAGGAAGACTGTGACTGTTGCCTTCTTTCCTCCAGGTTGGTGGGGGTCTAAGAAAAGACTCTGGACATCAATGATTACAGAAATAGTTGGTATGTCTTTTTCTTTTTAAGATTTTATTTATTTATTCATGAGAGATGCAGAGAGAGAGGCAGAGATGTGGGCAGAGGGAGAAGCAGGTTCCATGCAGAGTGTGATGTGGGACTCGATCCTAGGACCCCTGGATCACGATCTGAGTCAAAGGCAGACTCTCAACCACTGAGCCACCCAGGCACCCCAGTTGGTATGTCTTTAAGGACAGTGGCCTGGGAGCGTCTTAGGGTACAGAGAAGATTTGAGGAGGCCCAGTCTGGGTTTAGGGCTGGAAGAGAGAGGAAATAAGAGTTCTTTCTTGGGCCTGGACTCCCTTCCCCAAAGTGTTTCCTAAAAGCCACAATTCTTTGAGGAGTCCAAGGCAAATGACACTCTCAAGCTCACTGGGTATCAAGTGCTCTTTGCCACTGCTAATGGATGCAGAATTAGTGCCAAAAAAAAAAAAAAAAAAAAAAAAAAAGTTGAAGAGAAACAGTATGGTTGCACAGTCTCAAACTATCCTTTTCAAGGTATTTATTAATTTCAATGGGAAAAATAGTAATGCTACAATGGAGAAATCCACAAACAGTACCTTGGCCAATGGACAGCAATAAGACCCATTCCATATACGTCTACTATACCTGAGATGATGCACTGGACAAGGACACATAATTTCTGTGGTTTTCTTGCCACAATCTGATGATGAGAAAAATATGAGGAAAACCCAAACTGAGGGATATTCTACAAAATAGCTGACTAAGCCTCTTCCAAACTGTCAAGGTCATGAAAGAAAAGGATGGGCTAAGGAGCTGTCACAGGCAGGGAGAGACCAAGCTGACCTGACAACCAATGAAATATGGGATCCCACAACAGAAAGGGACATTAAGGTCAATGTTAATTTATTTGTTTTGATAATTGAACAATGGTTATGTACCATGACCATAATGGGGAAGCTGGGTGAAAGTTGCACATGAATTCTCTGTACTATTTTCGCAACTTTTTCTATGATTTCAGAAGAAAAATTTAAAAACAAAAATAAAAAAGGGCTCTCTCCCAGAGCAATTTTCTATGTATAAAGGGCCCAGAGAAATTGGGTGGTGGGAAGTGTGGCCCGGACTCCTGAGAATTCTGTCTCTCTGCTGCCCCATCCCCTAGTACCTTTCTTCATGGAGCTACCAGCTGCCCCTAGAAGCCTTCCAGACTGGCCCTGCCCACATCTTGTTACAGTCATGCCTCCACCAACTGTTCACCACCTCCCCCCCTGCAATGTGGATAGCTCCTGGTCTGTCACACGTGTTGTGGGTTGAACAGTATCTCCTGCAAAGTCACGTCCACTGGAACCTTGGAATTTGTGACCTTATTTAGAAATAGGGTCTCTGTAGATGTCATTATGGTGAGAATTGAGATCACACTGGGTTAGGGTGAGCGCTGAACCCAATGAGTGTCCTTAAAAGAGGCAGAAAAGGACACACAGAGAGAAAGACTGAGACATAAAGGGCCATGTGAAGATGGGGAGGCAGAGTTTAGAGTTTTGTTGCCACAGACCAAGGAATTCAGGGAGCCACCAGAAGCTGGAAGAGATAAGTAAGCGCTGTCCCCTAGAGCCTTCAGAGGGAGTGTGGCCCTGACGACACCTTGATTTTGGGCTTCTGACCTCCAGAACAGTGAGAGAATATACTTCTATTGTTTTAACCCACAACATTTGTGGTGATTTGTTACGGCAGTCCCAGTAAACTAATACATATGGATTGCACTTTTTGTTGTTGTTGTTGTTTTTTAAAGATTTTATTTATTTATTCATGAAAGACAGAGAGAGGGATCCCTGGGTGGCGCAGCAGTTTAGCGCCTGCCTTTGGCCCAGGGTGCGATCCTGGAGGCCCGGGATTGAATCCCACGTTGGGCTCCCGGTGCATGGAGCCTGCTTCTCCCTCTGCCTGTGTCTCTGCCTCTCTCTCTCTCTCTGTGACTATCATAAATAAATAAAAATTAAAAAAAAAAAGAAAGACAGAGAGAGAGAGAGAGAGAGAGAATGGAGAGAGAGGGAGAGGCAGAGACACAGGCAGAGGGAGAAACAGGCTCCCTGCAGGGAGCCCGACCTGGGAATCGATCTGGGTCTCCAGGATCATGTCCTGGACTGAAGGTGGCGCTAACCCGCTGAGCCAGCCGGACTGCCTGGATTGCACTTTTCTTAAGTTTGTCCGCATCTTAAGTAATTTTGATGTGTGTCCTCTTTCTCCTTGCAGGCTGCGGGCTTCCTAAGGGCAGAGACTGTCTCTTTTATTATACTGGGCTCTGGGGACAGGGGCAGGGCTTCTCTCCTTGGACTGGGATGCCACAAGGTCCCCTCCTTCTTTAGGAACCCATCCCCTGGTGCCCAGCCCATCCTCAGAACACAATGCAGGCTCTGTGGGGGGCTGCCTGGCTCTGCTGCCTCACCTGTTTGCATTGGCATTGGTCACCTCCTGCAGGCTGGCAGGGAGACTTACCAACCACAAGAGACACCGCCCTAGGCTCCTCTTTTCCCCTCTCCTTCTTGGGGCAGCTGGACTGAAGGTTAGGTACTGGGGTCCACATAAAGCCTTCTAGGAGTCCAGGGCCCAGCAGACAAGCATCAGCCCATTAATCCCTACTGCCCTCGAAAGCTACTTCTCCTCACAATGTTGTGAGCACCAGACTAGACCATTTGTGCCTGGTTCTATATCTGTAAGGATTAGTCTCAGGATCTGGGCCAGAGTTCTAATCCTGAGTGCTGGCAGGAGGGGGTTGGGGGGGGATCAGACTTATATCCCATGTTGGGGTTCCAGGGTCTGTAGGGGTGAAGAAAAGTACCCAGGCAAAGTTCTCTTCTTAGATTGTGTGTATGAGTTCATATGTCATTGGTTCCCTACCCTCTTTACTTTTAGTTTTTCCTTGGAGGCTGTCAAGGAAGAAGCCTCTTTTGGGTTCCACTGAATCAGGGTAGAGGGTAGAAGAGGAGAGCTTTTCCTGTGTCCTGTGCTCTAGGGATTTTATCCATGGTTTCCTGCAATGGAGGGAGATAGGGGGGTGGGCAGCACAGAGAAAGCTGGTGTTGGGCTCTGTCCCCTCTCCTGCTCCCCAGGTCCCTGATGCTGCATTTTTCTCTGGTAAGTGCCCCCTCTGCCCCACCCAACAGCAAAATGCCTCCTAACACATGCATCTGTCCCTCAGCCAAAATCCCTGCTACCTCTCACTGGGGAAGTTGTAGGGCTGGGCCGGGGTGGGGGAGCATCCTCTGGAAGGAGATTAGAGTGTCTGTCAGGGGCGGGTGGGGCAAGGTGGGGCCCTTACTTACTCACATCCTTGAGAGTCCTTGGGCGGCAGATTTGGGGAGCCCACAGCCTCCAGTGTCTGTCTCAGCATTGTCTCCCAAGCTCCTAAGCCCTGGTGAGGGGGTGCTTTCTGGTGTCTGCTTTGGTGGCAGTCGGGGTTGGGGGAGAAGGAGGTTTTGCTTCCTTTGTGGAAGCAGTTGATCCTAGGAAGAGCGTTGGAGCCTCCAGCGGGGGCTGTCGGGGCCTGTCTGGGGAGATGGGACGCGTCAGACAGCCCCAGACACGACTGCATTCCTCCCAACATGCCTGCTGGGGTCTGTAGAGCTGAGGGGCTGGCTGGCGGGTGGGCGGGGTGTGGCTGGAGGGGGTGTGGCTTTGGAGGTTGTCTGGGAGACGTGGGGCAGCTGAGGGCCCCGATATACAAATATCCAAGGCAGAGCCAAGTGGACCCCTGGAAATGTCCTCTGAACCTCAATGTTTCAGGAGTCAGGATCCCCCCTCAAGTCCACTCCCAGTGTCTGCATCCCCCCCGAAATCCCTTGGGCCAGCTCATAAGGGTGCCTGGGCCAGCTCTTCCACTGCAGAGAGACACCTGGGGCTAGAAGGAAAAAGGCCTTCCTGTCCTGTTCCAGGGGTGTTGCTCCACCGTCTTTGGGCCCAGACTAGCATACAATGCTAACCAGACTTTGCGCCACACTTGGCTTACAAAACCCTTTCGCGTATACTACCACTTTAGATTCTCAGAGCTGACTCTGCATTAGGCAGGGCAGATGATATTTATCCCCACTTTATAGATGAGTAAACTGAGGCAGCATAGGGTTACATAGCAGAGCCAGGATGCCATCTGACTCGGCTTTTTCACCACGGCTCTGGCTGTGCCTGTGATGCCACCTGCTCTTGGCCACCTGCTCTTGGCCACCCAATGCCACGGGCCCACCCACAGCTGTGTGGAAGATCTCGGAGGCTGTGCCCAGGGCTGGGGAAAGCTGCCTGGATTTCCCTTTAATGGGGGTGTCAGGGTGGAAGCCTGAGCCACCTGACTGGCGGGGCATGTTTCAGGGATGTGACAGGCTTCTCAGCACAGCCTAAGAGGTCAGATCTGAGAGACCCCCGAGAGCTTCTGGTCTCTTTATAGATGATCTTGCTGAGGGGGCATCCCTGTGCCTCATGTAACCTTGCCACGCTGGCATTTCTGCAGCCAGGTACCACCTGGAGTGATGGGCTTCCTCTAGGTGGATGTCAAAGGCCCACCTCGTTAATGGGAAACTGACAGGTCACCAGGTTTACGGGGCAGAGGCCCTCCTCGCTGCCACCTGGCCGAGCCTAGCATGCAGGCTCCTGATGGCTGTGGCTCCCAGGGCCAGATGGGAAAGTGTAGCCTGCAGGCCCACACCTCCTATGTGAATCACGCCTGGCGGGACAAGAAACCAAAAACACCCCAAACAATGAGTTTCCAGTAAAATATGACAGACGTGATGAGGCGGGGGAGGGGAGGGATCTGACAGGGAGTTGGCACTGGCCTGTAAGTGATGAAAGCCAAGGGGAATGGAAAGTGCCAGTCCCGCCCCCTACTCAGGAGTATAAAGCACCCACATCCTATTCCAACTTACCTGAGCACCTTTCTCTCCTCTGCTCGCTCGCTCACTCACTCACTCGCTCACCTCCTTCCCGGCACCATGACCTCCTGCAGCCGCCAGTTCACCTCCTCCAGCTCCATGAAGGGCTCCTGCGGCATCGGGGGCGGCTCCAGCCGCATGTCCTCTGTCCTGGCTGGAGGGGCCTGCCGGGCCCCCAGTGCCTACGGGGGCCTGTCGGTCTCCACCTCCCGCTACTCCTCCGGGGGGGCCTGCGGCCTGGGGGGCGGCTATGGCGGCGGCTTCAGCAGCAGCAGCAGCTTTGGTGGGGGCCTGGGTAGCGGCTTTGGTGGAGGATACGGTGGTGGCCTTGGTGCTGGCTTCGGGGGTGGCCTTGGTGCTGGCTTCGGGGGTGGCCTTGGTGCTGGCTTTGGGGGTGGCTTCGGTGGTGGTGACGGGCTCCTGGTGGGCAGCGAGAAGGTGACCATGCAGAACCTCAACGACCGCCTGGCCTCCTACCTGGACAAGGTGCGTGCCCTGGAGGAGGCCAACACCGACCTGGAGGTGAAGATCCGTGACTGGTACCAGAGGCAGCGGCCCGCTGAGACCAAGGACTACAGCCCCTACTTCAAGACCATCGAGGACCTGAGGAACAAGGTGTGTGGATTGGGCAGTAGGACTTGCCATTCCAGCTACTTCACTCCGGAGCAAGAAATGCCTCAGGCCGCTGGCATCTTTATATTCCTAGACAGGGCAGATTCCAACCCAGATCCCTTCTGCTCCAGACACGTCCGGGAGGGCTGGTGGGTCCCCGGCCTCGCTCATGCCCTTCTGGGCTCCAGACCTCAGACCATGTGAGACTAGGGATTCCTACCTTTACATTTCATGGAGGAAGAAGTCAAAGCTTTGAGAGGTGCTGTGACCTGCTCAAGGCCACACAGCAAATCAATGGCAGCGCTGAGGCTAGAACCTTGTGCCCACTTGCTCATACAGGAGGCAGCTACCTGTTCCCCAGCACAGGGGAGGAGCAAGGCTGTAACGGGAGCAGACTAGACACTCAAACCACTCATTAGCTCATTAGTCTGGGCTGTGGTAGCTGCCGCCCATGAGCCCCGGCACTGGCCCCTCCCCACAGCCAGGGGGTTCGCAAAAACCCCAGAGACAATCAGTGGCGATCCACTTTACACGCCCTGTGCAGGAGGGAGACTGGGGGACTTGTGTCACCTGATTCCAGCCCCACCCTCACCCCCTGCTCCAACCTTACCCTGGGATTCCCCCCCACACACACACACTGATCCTGCTTTTCTTGGTGTCTGGTTCTGATGCCTCTTGTGGATTAGGTAAATTAGATGATGAAGGAGGTGAACTCCAGCCAATCCAGGATTCGATCTTTGTTCTTCTTCTGTCTCTTCTTCTATCATCTCCTGTGCTGGCTTGGGTCTCCTCTTTTGGGAAAGCCCCACCTGAGATCCCATGCTCTTGTGGGCTTGGAAAGGAATGGGTGAAGACTGGCAGGGCTGGCTTGTGCCTAAAGAGGAAAATTCAGACCAGGGAGGGAGTCTTGAGAACCTTAGGTCACCCCTCTACTCTGTAGGTAGGGAAACTGAGGCCCTGCAGTTCATCAGTGGTAGAACCAGGACCCACAACTCCAGGGCTTTGGGTTCCAAGGCCAGGGCTCTTTCTATCCATTTTCCTGACCAGGAGTCAGCAAAGCCCTGGGTCAAAGCTGGACTACTGAAATTTGTCCTTTAGACTGTTGTGGCAAAGGCTTTTGGGAGAAGGGGGGACTCAGGTGAGAGCAGGAAAGCAAAGGCCTGATGTACACAGGCTGCAGTAAAGTCAGGCTAGTGATGTCCATTTGTCTGATGACCTGCATCCTTTCCACTTGCAGATCCTCACGGCCACTGTGGACAATGCTAACGTCCTCCTGCAGATTGACAATGCCCGTCTGGCTGCTGACGACTTCCGTACCAAGTGAGTTTGCAGTGTTGTTTCAGGATGTCCAATCCCCCCAGGGTGGGGCATTTTTGGGTTCCCTAACAGAGCTGATAAGTTGCCAGGACGGCCACGTGAAAACCCCTTGAGGTGCTTGTAAAAATACAAGGTTCTTGGGCCCCACCCTTGGAGTTCTGATTCAGTTATTTTTAACAGGCTGCCTGAGTGATTCTGATCCACAGCCAGGTTTGGGTGCCATTGCTTTAGGGAGAGGTGTTCCCTACTTCCCCACCTGCCCTCGAAGTGCAGGAGGCAGTCACATTTGGAAGCCTGTGTGCTATTGGTTGTGAGACCAGAAGCATCTCCCCTCCCTTAATTCTACAGCATGAGGAATTGCCTTATTCCCTGGCCCCAGGAATGTTCAGATCTGAGCTATCAATGGGTGCTGTGTTCAACCATGTTATTTTCAAGACTGACTCCCTAAACCACTCACAGGGTGCTGGCTATGGGAAGAAGCAGCAGGGGGCAGAGAACAAAGCCTTCAATGTGGCCAGGATGGGTGTCTCATTCTTTTTCTCTTGGGTCATTCCAGGTACGAGACCGAGCTGAACCTGCGCATGAGCGTGGAGGCCGACACAAATGGCCTGCGCCGGGTGCTGGATGAGCTGACTCTGTCCAGAGCTGACCTGGAGATGCAGATTGAGACCCTGAAGGAGGAGTTGGCCTACTTGAAGAAGAACCACGAGGAGGTGAGAGCTGGCATAGAAGATGAGCTGGGAGGAAGGGATGGAATTGAGCTGGGGGAGGGCAATGCTCAGGCCAGGAACACCTCTGACTTGGGAACCCCAACTGGCCTCCAGAGTGAGGCTCGTGACTGTGGATTGTGCTTTGGTTGTGCAGGAAATGAACGCTCTGAGAGGCCAGGTGGGCGGAGATGTCAACGTGGAGATGGACGCCGCCCCTGGTGTGGACCTGAGCCGCATCCTGAACGAGATGCGCGACCAGTACGAGAAGATGGCAGAGAAGAACCGCAAGGATGCCGAAGACTGGTTCTTCAGCAAGGTGGGTATCATCCTGGGTGGAAGGGACCCAGGAGACCCACTTTCCAGGAACTTCTGCTGTGAATGTTTTTTTTTCTTTTCTTTTCTTTTCTGCAGACAGAGGAGCTGAACCGCGAGGTGGCCACCAACAGCGAGCTGGTACAAAGTGGCAAGAGCGAGATTTCCGAGCTCCGGCGCACTGTGCAGAACCTGGAGATCGAGCTGCAGTCCCAGCTCAGCATGGTAGGGGAACTGCTAGGCTTGCATTGGACTCAGGACTAGGAGGGAGGGAGTGACTACCCTCACTGATCCCTGATCTTTCCCTCCCTCACAGAAAGCATCATTGGAGAACAGCCTGGAGGAGACCAAAGGCCGCTACTGCATGCAGCTGGCCCAGATCCAGGACCTGATTGGCAACGTGGAGGAGCAGCTGGCCCAGCTACGCTGCGAGATGGAGCAGCAGAACCAGGAATACAAGATCCTGCTGGACGTGAAGACAAGGCTGGAGCAGGAGATCGCCACCTACCGCCGCCTGCTGGAGGGCGAGGATGCCCAGTGAGTGCACTGCCCTCTAACCCAGTCCTGCCCCCTCACTATTCACCTGTTCTACCCTATATGTCTAATGATCTTGCCCTTTTCTGTCTTCATAGCCTCTCATCCTCCCAGTTCTCCTCTGGCTCTCAGTCCTCCAGAGATGGTAAGACCTTCCTCCTCCTCAAGCCTGAACTCATCATCACCTCCTGTCTCCCAGCAGGTCTAAGGAGGTGGCTTTTTGAGGGGTTGAGCTAGAGTTTTCTCATCCAGGATTCCTTATAAACCTTCTTGAGTAGATGAAGCCATTTTTCTAAATCTTCCTTAGCATTAGGAGCTAGTGGCTTCCACTTTTTACTTCTGTCACCTGGTACCCCACAGTTTAGGTGGTCAGCACCACGGACAGGGCCCCACGCACCATTTCCTGTGAATACCAGTCCACTTGGGTTGATCTGGACAGAACCAGTCTGGTCTGAGTTCTTAGGAGCCCAGTCTGAGGACACAGACTCTGTCCCTGACCTTAGGGAACTCTAGTCTGAAAAAAATGTCTTGATGGTATCAGTGCTGGGATAAGAGCAGTGAGTGAAGTGATAATCAGGGGAGAGAGCAGCAGGGAGATAGTTCACTGCCTATCCACTGTTGGTAACACCCTCTCTCTCCTTTTCCCCAGTGACCTCCTCCAGTCGCCAGATCCGCACCAAGGTCATGGATGTGCACGATGGCAAGGTGGTGTCCACCCACGAGCAGGTTCTTCGCACCAAGAACTGAGGCTGCTCGGCGTTGCTCAGGCCTAGGAGGCTCCCCTATGTGGAACAGATCTCACTGAGGAATCCCCTCTCTTGCCCCCCAAGCACTCCACACTTGAGTCCTGCCTCATCCTTGTCCCCTCCTGGCAATCAATAAAGCTTTATTATCTCAGTTGCACAACTCCCGCCTCTGCCTGGTCATTGTTAGGAGTGGGGGTGGGGAGACAGCGGGGGAAGTATCTCTTTGGAGCTTGTCAAAACACCTGGCTGTGGCCTCTGGGATTGGGAGAAAGGGCTGGAGGCGGACTGGGCTCAGGTCCTGGGATACATTCCAAACATACTGATAGATGTGTGTCCTAGGTCATTTGTAGTGTCTCCAAGGGCATGGAGGAACATTCATTCACTCACTCACTCACTCACTTGTTCACGTACTCATTTATTCATTAGTTTATTTATTCACTTGCCAATATTATTGAGTGCCTGTGGCAGGTTAAAGATTTTTTTTAAAAGATTTTATTTATTTATTTATTTATTTATTTATTTATTTATGAGAGAGAGAGAGAGAGGGAGAGAGGGAGAGAGAGAGAGGCAGAGACACAGGCAGAGGGAGAAGCAGGCTCCATGCAGGGAGCCCGGCATGGGACTTGATCCCGGGTCTCCAGGATCATGCCCTAGGCCTAAGGCAGGCGCTCAACCGCTGAGCCACCCAGGGATCCCAAGATTTTTAAAAACAATTTGGTCATCAGGGATTTCTTTGAGAATATATTGAAAGTTATAGATCTTCTCTCCTCCCCCAGCCCAATAAGCACACACCCATTTGCACATAACTCATGAGGTTCATGGGTCCCCTAAAGCTCGTCAGTGGAGGTCCACAAACCCAGTAGGAGCTCATACTTTACTGAGAGGTTGTCTCCCTCCATCCCACCTGCTTTTGCCTCTAGAGCTGGGGCTGATCCTGTCTGCTATAAGTTGACATTAGCACAGGTTCATTATCATCTCCAAGCCTCAGTTTCCATGTCTGTAAAGTGGGCACAATGACACTACCTATCTCATGGGTGTTTTGTGAGGATTTGCTGGAAGAATGCATGAAGGCCACTAGCACAGTGCTTGGCACAGTGCAGGCTCAGGGCATGACAGTGACTTATACTGGATGAGCTACCTCTCATGGGTGGAGATTCTCCATCTATGATTAGGGCAGTTTTAAAGGCTTAGGGAACAGATTGACTGGATTCTAACTCTGGCTCTGTTCTATGTTAGTTCTGTGATCTTGAAGAGTCTCACTTTCCCCACTTATCTAGTAGGCATGGTGAACACAACTTCTTAGAATTAATATGGGAATCCAGTAAGTGAATGCACATTAAGAACCAGATCGTAGGTTGTAGGAGACTTCTCTGGTGGAAAGTGTCTTCATTCTGTAAGGGGCTGGAAAAGGAAGAAGAAGGAGAGGATCTCACCTGAGTGCATAGTGAAGATTCCAGAGGTGGGTAGGGACCATTGCCTCCAGCTAGGAAAGAGTTGACTAGTCACTGTGTCAATTTCAAGAGCTCATTCATTGGGCTCTGTGAATGAAATTGCTAGGGGGGAGACAAGGATGGGACTGGGGTTAAAGAAACACTTAGTTCTTGAGGGCAAGGGATATAAAAGCCTGGACTTTGGAATTAGACACCCAGGGTTGGAGTTGTGGCTTACACATTTGACTAGCCTGGAAGAATTTGGAAAAGATCCTCTTTTACAAAATGGGAAATGAAAACCCTTACCACATAAGGTCAATGGTAGATTGAATGATCTCACTCAGACCAAGAGTTTAGCATTCTGGTTGGCACATTGTTGTTGCTCTATAAATGGTATAATAAGAGGGTGAATTATTAGGAATTGGAATGAAATGATGTTGGTTTCTTCTCTTCACCTCATCTTCACCCCAGGGAAGAGAGGCCTGCTTTGTGTTCCTGAAACTCTGTGATGTTTTTTCCCCTGAGTTTTGGCATTAAGAAGGGTTTATCTGGGATGATCTCTGGGGGAGGATGCTCCATTCTGGAGATGAATGATTAGTTTTGGAGGTATGAAGGGACAACTCAGGGAGGAGGGAGTTTGAAGGACTTTCCTTGGATACTGGGAAGGGATGGTTTTGTGGCCCTAAGAATGATAGGACCCTGGTGCAGAGGGCCACATGATATCCCTAGGGATGCTGAACCCTAGGGACTGGTGTTTCTAACTGGCCAATGAACTCATGTGTGATAGGATTCTGGGGAGTTGTTCACATTTGGGAGGCCACATGGACCTGGAAAAAGAGCAAAGCTTATCAGCAGTCATCCATGAGAAATACTGAAGTCTAGAATGTTCTGAACTGTGTAAGAAGGCATCGTTCTGCTGTGGAGGTGGTGGCAGATGAAAGCTTCCAGCCCCCAAAGATCTGATTTAGAGCAATATAGCATGTGAGATTTTTTTCTAGACTTGAGTGTGGTGTGGTGAGCTTCCCCTCCTCTTGACTGGTTGCCATTTTTCTTTAAAGGAAATATAGGGTGAGTGGGCTCGCTTGATGGTAAAGATGGCAGCTGGAGGCCACCTGACTGAAAGCAGGTTCCGTAGTGGGAGGAGAGGAACTCAAACAGTGGGCCTTGAGGGGCTTCCACCCTGTCTGGGCCCTAGAGGAAAAAAGCAGGCAGGGCTGCCATACCAGAGTCCCACATGGAGTCCACCTCTCTCCGAGGTCCCCTATCACCATACTGCGCTGGGAAGAATGGAGTCAACACTGTGGGTCCTGCTGCTGACCAGTGCTCTTGTTCACAAGGCCTGGGACCACAAGAACCCACCCAAGGACCCAGGCCAGCCACTCTGAGGATGGCAAGACTGCCTCCCCCACCGCCACCCCCAGATCTGAATGATAGGAAACCAGGAAAGTGACTCCACAGCACAGTCTAGTGGAGGCAGAAGGAATTGCCTCTGGGAGGCCTGGGGCAGGTCACATGGCCTCTCTGGCTCCTCTTCTGGCCTAAGCAATTTGGTAGGAGTGATCCTCTCTTCCTGCCCTCTTGGAGTACAGAAGGGCAGTGCGGGAAGAGTGTGGGAGACAGCTCCTCCAACCTCTTCAACTTGGGGGAACAGTGGCCTGCTCTAAGTCATACAGACTGAAAGTGGACCAGGTGCTCTGGTGTCTGGTCCTTGACCAGGCTTGTGCTTCATTCCTGCTGTGTTCTCTCTCAGGGATGAGATGAGGCTGAGAGCCTCACGGGACAATAATGATTTTTTTTCCTAGCTGACTCTGAGGTTTTTGTGTTATGGGATGGACCCACCTTGAAATACTGGGTCCTCTTCAGTTTTGGGGACCCTTTTTATTGTGAGAGGAACTCAACTTTGTCCAGGGAACTTTATGGGCCCAAGTGGCACATCGC
Organism: Canis lupus familiaris; assembly: GCF_011100685.1. Classification (NCBI taxonomy): domain Eukaryota; kingdom Metazoa; phylum Chordata; class Mammalia; order Carnivora; family Canidae; genus Canis; species Canis lupus. Next base: position 21,074,692 of record NC_049230.1, read on the forward strand.
CCTGTGGTTACCTGATCTGGTGAAAGGCTCTTCCTCAAGGCCACTGATGACCTGGTTTGGGTAATGTAGCCAACTAGTCCTACAGGTTAGTGTCAGAGGGGGCAGGTCCTGATGTCCTGGCCTGGCCCAACTCATTGAGCTTGGATGCTGCCACAGAGGGGACAAGGGGATGCTAGGGAGTTCCAGGGCAATGGTCTGGCCTTGGGAAGACAGGATAAGCACCAGCAGCTCCTCTTTTTCCCTTTGCTGGGCCAATAATTTCCTGCTGGGGCTTCCTTGTGTGGTACCGTCAGCTGTAGGGCCAGGCCTGGGAAAGGAAGCCTTTTCCTTTGAGGTACCCTTATGAACTCTGAGACGTCCTGGCATGTGAGAAAGGGTAAAAACAGACACAAAGAGATATAAACAAATGCATATAGATAGACAGAGTGAGACACAGGGAGACAAGATAGTGAAGGCGTTGGGCTAGGACTAGGCAGCGAGGATCACTCATTCATTTATTCATTCATTCACACTTATTTATTGAAATTTACTCTTTCATGTGTGGAGGAACATGGGGGTGCATTGAGCCAGCCTGAAACAAGGAGAAAGGCCAAGTGAGGAGGAAGGTAGAGAGGGCCCCAGAAGTCATGTGAGGCTGGGGGTGGAGAGAGGGAACCCCAAGCCTTGTGCCCATCTTAGCTCCCATTCACTGCAGGACAAACCCTGTTCTATCTTCTGTTTGTTTAGCTCTGTGACTGTGGCCAAGACACTTAGCCTCTCTGAGCCTCAATTTAGTCATTTTTAAAATGATTTAAAAATGAGTATCTACTTCACTAAACAATTGTGAGGATTAAATACGGCAGGGCAGGCAAAGCAATGGTGTTCTTGTCTGGAGCCCTAGAGGTCCCTTGATGGAAGAAATCATGATCCTCCAACCTTCATGTGACCTCCTCTCCAATCCCACTGAGCGCAGGTCCTCGATCTTACTAGGGACTCAACAGACCAGAGGAGTAGACTGGTAACAAGAGAGAGGGCTGAGAACCCAAGTTGTCCAAAGGGTTCCAGGGGAAGTTAGGGAGATGGTACATTGCCAGTGACAAGAAAATGTCCCGCTAGGCGCTGGACCCACATAAGTAGTTTTACATTAGCTCTTTTAAGCCTCACCATCAGCTCTTCAGCCACACTGGCTTTTTGTCTTTGCAGTCACATTGTTCCTTCTCACCTCAGGATATTTGTACATGTTCTCTATGCCTTCTCAAGGATACTCCTACTCACTCTTCACTGAAGTGTCTTTTTCCCAAGGAGACCCTCCCCGATCTCTCAGATGGGGCTACACCTTTGTCATATGCTCCCCATTTCCCTACCAATAGCACTCACCCTAGTTTTGAATTATACATTTATTCTTGAGGGTCTGTTTTATCCCATAACTGCCCAAGAAGGTAGGGGCTATGTCTGGCTTGCTCACCACTTTCTCCCCAGCACTCAGGACAATGCCTGGAATATAGTAAGTACTCAAGAAAAGAGGAATCCAAACTCACAATGAGGAAATTGAGATTCAGTGAGGGGAAGCAACTTTCCCCAAATGAGTGGAAGAACTTGGTTTTAGACTCAGACCCGTCTGGCTCCAAAAGTTGGTGTGCTGAGCCTCTTTGCTAGGTATGTCTTCGCACCCTTGCCCAGAGTCCCTGGTGTCATGGGGTCTAAGTCTGGCTAAGTAGGGTGGTGGCAGGTGCCTGACATGTGAGGAAAGAAGTGTTGGCAAACAGGTGAAGGTGCCTGGCCCTGAGCCCATGGGCAGTCCCTGCCTAGCTAGATGGGTAATGGAGGCGCCGGCCCACTGGCCCACGCCTGCCTCCCAGAACAGCCATGCATGATGACTCAGGGTGCTCCCTGGGCCCCACCTGGGGCTCAGTGACACAGCAAGTATGGGCTGCAAGCGGCTGGTTGCAGGCAAGCAGCAGGGCTCCTGTGGCTGGGGAATGGCTATCCTTGTCCCCTGCCCCCTGCCCTTTGCCGACACCATGTAGGTGTCTCTCCTCTGTTCGCCTAGTTGGAGCGGCCCCTTCTGTCCCACTCCTCTTGCTGTGCAGGCAGGGCCTGTGGATGCAGGCTGCAGCCTTGCCCATGGGGCTGCAAGGGCAGTGTGGATCCTCTCCGGGTCTCAGGCACCAGGGTGTCCTGAGCTGATGTGTGCTGCACCTCACTCATGTGCTGGAGGCTTCTGGCAGGAGGTGTTCAAGTAGGATTCAGAGGGCAGGGCCGGAGCCCTATGAGGGTAGGAGCGTGAGCCATGTCATACAGCCCTGAAGAAATCAGTTACTCTGCCCAGGGCTTGGTGAGCCTCCCCTATCCCTAAACTTGAAGGGATGGCACCCAGGGACCACCAGAGGAGGGCCTCATTTCTGGCCACTGCAAGAAATGCTTGGCCTTGGAAGTAGGGCTCAATGTGGAGAGGACTGACAGAGGACTGCAGGGCCACACATGGGGAGTAGCTGGGCATTTGTTCAGAGACCCCTCCAGATGAGGCCTGATGCACGCACTGTATTTATGGCCCCTGACACTGTGTATGGGAGGGCTTCTCATGAGGAGACTGAGGCCAGGCCCCAGGGTAGGGAGGATGGGGCTAAGAGGCAGCCCCTGCTCTGTCCATCCCACTGCTTCCCTGAGCCCCAGTGAGGAGTGCTGGATGGAGAGAGCAGAGAGAGAGAGAGAGAGAGAGAGAGAGAGAGAGAGAGAGAGAGAAAGCTCAGGAGAGGGTAGCAAGCATTGGAGCAGATGTGCAGGGACAGCCAGATGTGGGAGAAAGGCCTGACCTCTTAGCACTCAGGGAGGCTGGCAGTGACTAGGATTTCCTTGTGCAGGTAGAAAATTGGCCCCATAAGTCCGAAATTTGGGGGACAGCCAGATATGATAGTCTGCCTGGAGCACATGACCTCTTAAGTCCTCACCATACTGGCACCCTGGGAGATGGGCATCCCCACGGGCAGCCCAGCCTTCCTGGGTAGCTGCAATGGAATTCTGAGAATTGCCACCTCTGCTCTGAGCTTCAGGGGGTTAGGGCCAGCTGGAGGGTGGTGAGTTGAGGAGGTGGCAGGGGTTGGAGGGCTTGGGACCAGGCCTGGAAATGGGCTCTCTCATAAGAGTCAGCTGGGTAGAGGTACCCCAGCTGGGAGCTTCTGGTCAGGCAGGCAGGTCTCAACTGCCCTGACAGAGTCAGACCCAGATGTTTAGGACACCCCCCCACCAGCCCCGAACATGAATGCATTTGCAGAGAATGCACGTACAGGGCCCCAGAGATGCTGCTCTGCTGGCTCTTGCTTCCCCTGCTCACCCCAGCTCTGCCAACTCCTCCTCTATTCGGCTAGGGTACCCGAGACCTGGGGTTTACACACTGGGGTGGCAAAATCACCCAGAGATCAGGGGAGGGAGTAAAGAAAGATAAAGTCTTCCTAAATCTCCGATCACATTGCAGGCAGGTGCTGGGCTCACCAGCAGAGCTCGGCAGGAACCTGGGAAAGGTATTACCAACAACATGCTTGCCACCAACCTTGATCTAAGGGTTTCCCTGTGCATTAGGCATTCACAAAATGCCTTCAAGATTTTGTGTACTACCTGTTCAATTTTGTATTTGACATTTAATATTTGATATTAATATTGTGTACTACCATTTAAGTAGTTACTGCATTTGGGTACATCAGCTAAATGTCATGTCAACAAATACATGTTTATGAAGGAAATCCTATACCACCGTATTACTACCAAAAAAAGAAAATGAGAATCACTGGTCAGAAAAAGAAGGAAATAATAGAAATAAATACTTCACTTCTAACTAGATGCTGTTGCTTTCTACAGGTTCTGTGCCCAAGGCCAGCTTTGGTTTGTGAAATGGCGATTGGCAACTAGGGAGGTATGTTGAAGGGGCTGTCGGGTCCACCTGAGATTTTTCTCCTTGACTGACCAGAAGATTGAGAAATAGATAAAGGAATATTTTTCTCACCAAGTGACTCAATATTATTTAACAGAGTCTCCATGTGTCGCCCAAAAGCATCTCAAGAAATGTTGGTCCTTTATGAAGCCTGAACAACCTGTAGCTACAGCCCAGAGGTCATTGCCTTTTCCAGAAACTGTTACCAACCACCTGGCATCTCTTCTCACCTTTAGCTATTAGCCTGTCCTACTTGGAATGATTGGTTATCCTTCTTTTATTCTGTATGCGTTGGACAAGGCATGGTGTTGGGCACTGGGATGAGTATAAGATGAGCAATGGAGCAAAGTGCAAAGCCAGAGGAAGAGGACACAGGAAGGCTTCATGGAGGAGGGGGGCACACAGATGGGTCACCAGAGATAAGGAGGAGTCTCTGGGTAGAAAAGATGGAGAAATGTTTGAATTGGAGCAAGCCAGAAGCCCTGAGCATTATCTGAGGTTTGGAGGGTGTTTGGGAGTATTGCAGGATTTGGTTAGTGGGTCTGGGGAATGATGGCAGATAGGGCCAGAATGGAAAGATTGATATGGGCCTTGAGTGCCAAGAAGGTAGACCTTATGTTGGATGTGAAGGGAAGTGACTGGAAGTGATGTGGTCACACCCAGGTTTGGAAAGACCACTTTGGCTGCTGCATGAAGGAGAAGTCAGAATTGAGAAAAGCAGGAAGAGCAGCTATGAGCTGATGGCAAATCCAGGTGAGGGCAGAGTCCAGAGGGCTTCTGGGATTGAGTGATCAGAGGCAGTCAAACCATTTCTCCAGCACTTCTTGTGTGTCTCTTCCTAGGAGACCAGCACACCCTTAACATCATCCTTTTACAGAGAAAAGAGTAGAAGCACCGAGTATATAACTTGCCAAAATCACACAGCTCGTGAGTGGGGAGCAGGGGTTGACTCTGGTAGTCTGGCGCCAGAGGGACCCCACCCCTGCCCCGGCCCCGCTGCCAGCCTCCTCACCTCTGTCTTCTGGCTTTGTTCACCAGAACATGCTTCTGTCTTTCCATCTGGAGCAGGGGGCTTGCAAATTCCAGGAGGACTGGAAAAGCCACACATCTCTGTATCCCTCCCGGGACTCAGGAAAGGCTAGGCCAGCAACCAAGGTCAATTCCATACCTGGGCTGGGTTCCTGCTGGGCTCCTGATGAAGGACCAGGACAGTTGAGCCCCTTGCCTTCCCGCCCAAAGGTCAGTCAACATCAGCACCACTTTATTTCTTCAGCCTTCCTCTCTGCATCCTTCGCATGAACCCTACTTTCTGTTTCCAAGCCCTGGTAGGCATGTTGCTTTGTCACCATTGTGGCCTTTGTGTCATGCCACTTGTCTCCTTCATCAACCTGGAGTCTCTGAGAGCCAGGACAGGGCTCCCCAGCAGACTGGGGCTCTGAGAGGGCAGGGGCTGGGCTTCCCACCCTCACTGGTAGCTTTCTGTGGGCAGAGGCGGTGCTTCCCCCATCCTTCAAATAACTCCTTAGTACTCCAGTCCTCGTTCACCCACAGTGGGCACAAGGTGGGAGCAGCAAGGGGCGCAGACAATGATAATCACCAATGGGAGAGATGACTCTACTCCTGGGAGTTTCTATCCCAGAGGGGCTAAGTCTCAGCTAAGTCTCTGCTGTTGGGCCAGCTGGAGACCAAACTCTAGGATCTAGGTCACCCCCTTGGCAGCAGAGCTGATTTATGGTGCCCCTGACAGCCTAATATCACCAAATTACCCCACACAATGGAGAGAGGCTGGGCTGCCTCCTGGCAGTCGCTAAAGGACGCTGAGCCTGGGGCAGCCCTGCCGCCTTCTGATCCCAGACCTCCTTTGGGTCTGTGAGAGAGGGGGCTGGTGCAGACAGAGGCACACCCAGGCATGCCATCATCAACTGGGGGTATAAGTAGGAAGCCTTGGGGACAGCTCTGTACCCTGCACTCGGGAGCCAGTAGCACTCGGACGACTACTTCCTGTCCCACAAGCTGCAACAGAGCCAGCCATGAATTGCAGACAGTTCTTGTCCTCCCACTGCAGCCGTGACAGCTCTGGGGGTGGTGGGGGCAGCAAGATGTTCTCCTGCAACCGCAGCAGCTTTTCAGGGGCTAGTGGAGGAGGGGGCCGATTCAGCTCTTCTAGGAGCTTCGGAGGGGGCAGCTCTGGGGCCTGTGGGAGGGGAGGTGGTGGCAGTTTTGGCTCTAGCTACGGTGGAGGATCTGGGGGCGGTTTTAGTGCTGGTAGCTTTGGGGGACATTCTAGGGGCTTCAGTGGTGGTTCTGGAGGAGGCTTTGGCGGTGGATTTGGAGGAGGCTTTGGGGGCTTTAGTGGTGGTTCTGGAGGAGGCTTTGGGGGGCCTGGGGGATTTGGCAGTGGCTTTGATAGTGGTGCTGGTGGTATTCTGGGTGCTGATGAGAAGACCACCATGCAGGACCTCAATTCCCGGCTGGCCTCCTACTTGGATAAGGTGCAGGCACTGGAGGATGCCAACAAGGAACTGGAGAGTAAGATCCGGGAGTGGTATGACAAGCAGGGGTCTAGGACCTTCCATAGGGATTACTCCCCCTACTATGACACTATTGAAGACCTCAAGAACCAGGTAGGTGGGGAAACTCTGACCCCTCTCTCCTGGTCTCTCTGCCTCACACTCTCACACACACACATACACATACACTCACATGGTTTATCTTCCAAAAAAGTCAGATGCTAGACTCTAGGCTTAGATCATCGTCAAGGAATCCATTTTTTAAAGAAACATTATACTTTCATCAGAAACAGAGTTTGTTTGGTTCTTGATGGCACCAGAGCTGGGACTTTGGCCTGTGCTCTAGGCTTTAATCACCATGTTCCCAACTTTCAGAGTATGAGCAGAGCGGTGAAGAGGCTTAGATTAACATGGGTGAGCCTGAGACTGGATGTGGGGGTCTCCTTTTGGAGCCTGGCCAAGAGGTAGTGGGGTAGTGGGGAGGGAATAGAGATGGGGGCACTCCCGTTTATGAGCCAGGGATGTGGTCCTGGGTCTGTCATCAGTTCACTATGTGACCTTGGGAAACCTGATGCCCTCTCTGGACCTGTTCTATGCATTTAATACAGAGGATGGGCAGACCAGCTCTTAGGTCTCTGCTGGTTTAAAACTTCTGTAATCATGCAAAAAAGAGGTAAGAGAGCTACTGCCCCAAATTGGTAGATCATATGGCTCAAGGGAGGAGAAAATCTGTTCCTGTTTCTCCTCTCACTCCCTAAGAATTTAAAGCAGAAAAACTAGAAGCTGTATCTATTCCTTCCTACCTCTCCTGGGCTCCTATAGAGGCCTGTCTTGATCTTTCCAGTTTTGTTGGACCTAGGTACACATGCTAGTTGTTTAAATGATAACAGGATCTAGAACTCTGGGGATGGAAGTAATCTATCCACGTTTCCATCTCCCCACACGCTGCCTCCATATACCAATCCTCTCACCATCCATCCATATATCAACTCATCTATCCATCCACATGTCCATCTATCCATTTATTCATTCATTCACTCAATTTAATGAATAATTGCCTTCCATGTTGCCCGTGGCAGACATAGTGATGTATCAGACTTGGTCTCTGTCTTGAGGAGCTCACAGTCTAGCTATAGTTTGCTGTTCCCACCTATCTCCCTTGCATTTACAACTTCTGCTAAACAGCCTCTAGATATCCTGTTTCTTCTATCCCACACCTTTCCCGTCTACTTTATCCATGTGTAAACCTAGCTATCCTTCAGGGATCAATTCTATTGTTACCTCCTCCCTGAAGTCTTTCTTACAGTGCCATAGCCATATGTCATCTCTCCTTTCCTTGAGCTCTTCTATGATACTTTGGATGTGGTAGTTGACTGTGGGTTCCCTGAGGAGCAATATCTCATTGATGTCTAGACCTCACAGTGTTTGTTGTAGTAAATCTTCAAATATTTGTTGAATGAACACTGAACATCCTTGCTGAAGCCTGTGAGAGGTCTGTGCTGTGTACCAGCTTTTGGAAGCTCCTTCTACCTCTTAAGCATCTTCCTGGATGGGGTTCTCATCTCTTATGGCTTTGCCTGGCTTCTTGCCCTGCTAGCAATGAGTCATAGAAAAGGAGCATGAGTTCCATGCCATCTCCTCTTTTTCTTAGATTGTGAACATCACAGCGGACAACAATAAGACCCTCCTGGATCTTGACAACACTCGAATGACATTGGATGACATCAGGATGAAGTGAGCCCTGCTCCCACTCCCTATGCTGTCATCAATCTTCCTCCACCCCCTAGTGCTCTGAAAGTCCCTTTGGGACTGGTGTCCTCTTGCTTATTCCCTACCTGTGGCTGTTCTGCAGGTGTGATATAGAGAACAACTTGCGACTAGCAGTGAATGCTGACATCAATGGCTTGCGGAAGGTGCTGGATGACCTGACCATGCAAAAGTCTGACCTGGAGATGCACTATGAGTCTCTGCAGGAGGAACTGATTGCCCTCAAGAAGAATCACGAGGATGTACGGTCCTGGCTTCTTATGGCTTATTGAGAAAAAGGAGGAACAGAAGTTGCAGAGACAGTGAAGGGATAGCTATGGGCACTGCCTGGGTGACACCCTTTTCCTGACTTTTGAGGACACTCCCAGTGCCTCCTTAGGAGTGTCTATGGTGGTGGTTGGGCTTTGCCTTCACAACTGTGCCTCCTTTTTGTATCTCTGAGGAAGCAGAGAGGGACGGCTAAGACCTGGTGGAGAGGATCCCATCCTTTGACCTCATATCTCCTTGGTTCCTGGCAGGAGATGAGCCAGCTGACTGGACAGAACTCTGGAGATGTCAATGTGGAGATGAATGCTGCTCCTGGCAGAGATCTCACCAAGATCCTCAATGACATGCGTGAGGAGTATGAGCGAATCAGTGCTAAGAATCGTAAGGACATTGAGGAGCAATATGAGACTCAGGTGAGCAGAATGGGCTGCCCATTCAACATTCTCTTTCTCTTCCATAGATCTCTCCATTCCTCCACCCCATCTCTCTATTCCCCCATCCCTCCATCTCTTAGTCCAGCTGTTATCTATCCATCTTCATTCATTAACCACAAACACAATTATTAAGTAGCTTGTCAGTGCCAGGTTTTATGTGAAGTCCTGATGTCCCAGAGATGAGCCAAAATGAGACTGCTGTCCTCAAGAGGGTCATTACATATGTGAACAGTTTGTTACATACTGAACATTTACTTTCAATTATCTATTACATTTGTGAATACATATGTGAACAAAGGCCGAGCATGAACAACTCATGTAAGGCTATGTGCCATCAGAATCTAGTAGAGGTACATGGTGTGCCTCTCATGCCACACGGAACCTCCCTGGGCCTCCAATGCCTAGCATAGACCATAGCCCCTGGCCTATGAGAGCATGATCTGTGGTGTGTGTGTGTGTGTGTGTGTGTGTGTGTGTGTGTGTGTTTGGGGGTCAATTTGAAATAAGGTTAGAAAGGTGGTTTGGGGACAAGTGTGAAGAGTCTTGAAGCCTTGCTAAGAGGGAATGCTAAGTTGAGAGAATTGGATCACCTTGGCTGGCTAGCAGACCCAGAACTCAGGATGATTTGTCCTTAGTTTTGTCTCACTCTTGGCTACAGAGGCAAAGGTCCTGGTGAGTGGGGCAGAACTTTTCCCATTGCAGCCTCTGGTCCAGCCTGATTCTCACTGAGTTCTTGGGTTTTCAGATGAGCCAAATGGAGCAGGAAGTGATGAGTAGTGGCCAGGAGATGGAGTCCAACCACAAGGAGGTGACCCAGCTCCGGCACAGCATCCAGGAGATGGAGATTGAGCTGCAGTCTCAGCTCAGCAAGGTTGGTAGTTCTGCTCTAGAACCTCTTCCAGGATGGGGCACTGAAGGTGTGGTATGATCCCTAGGAGTGGGAAGGGAAGAGCTATGATGTAGCATCCCTCTTATAGCCTCTTCCTCCCTCCTAGAAATCGGCCTTGGAGAAGTCCTTGGAGGACACCAAGAACCACTACTGTGGCCAGCTGCAGCAGTTGCAGGAGCAGATCAGGAGCCTGGAGGGCCAGATCACTGAGATCCGGGGAGAAATTGAGTGCCAGAATCAGGAATATAGCCTTCTGCTCAACATCAAGACACGGCTGGAGCAGGAAATTAAGACCTACCGCAGTCTCCTTGAGGGTGGCCAGGAGGACTTGTAGGTTCCCCAGGACTCTGTGGAATCCCTGTAATTTCTAAGTCCCTGGCACCATATTGTCCCTGGTGTCTGGGGAAGTTCCTGTACACAAGGGTTCTGATGGGTTGGGGACTTCTTCATCCTAGGAGAACCTCAAAGGCTTTGGAAAAGGAGGTTGGTAACAAAGAGAGAAGGGACTAGTCCTTACTCCAGGGAGAGGGAGGCTCTCCTCTTAAACTGTGGTGCCAGCCCAGCCTGTTCTCTGCCTTGGAGAAGGAAAACTTAGAGAGACTCACATTTGGGTCTTGACTCTGTCCAGATCCACCCTTGAATATGTATGTAGGGTCATTCATTTTTCTCTCTGTGTTATCTTTCCTTCTCAGCGAATCTCATGAATCTGGACAAAGTCATTTTGGAAGTGGCGGAAGTAGACAGCAAGGTGGAATTGGAGGCAGTCATGGAAGAGGATCCAGGGGAGGAAGTGGTGGCAGCTATGGTGGAGGAAGTAGTTCTGGAGGAGGGAGTGGAGGCAGCCATGGAGGAGGAAGTGGTGGCAGCTATGGTGGAGGAAGTAGTTCTGGAGGAGGAAGTGGAGGCAGGGGAGGAAGTGGAGGCAGCTATGGAGGAGGAAGTGGATCTGGAGGAGGAAGTAGTGGCAGCTATGGTGGAGGAAGTAGTTCTGGAGGAGGGAGTGGAGGCAGCCATGGAGGAGGAAGTGGTGGCAGCTATGGTGGAGGAAGTAGTTCTGGAGGAGGAAGTGGAGGCAGGGGAGGAAGTGGAGGCAGCTATGGAGGAGGAAGTGGTTCTGGAGGAGGAAGAGGTGGTGGCTGTGAAGAAGGAAGTGGATCTGGAGGAAGAAGTGGTGGCAGCTATGGAGGAGGAAGTGGATCTGGAGGAGGAAGTAGTGGCAGCTATGGTGGAGGAAGTAGTTCTGGAGGAGGAAGTGGTGGCAGCTATGGTGGAGGAAGTAGTTCTGGAGGAGGGAGTGGAGGCAAGGGAGGAAGTGGAGGCAGCTATAGTGGAGGAAGTAGTTCTGGAGGAGGAAGTGGTGGCAGCTATGGTGGAGGAAGTAGTTCTGGAAGAGGAAGTGGAGGCAGGGGAGGAAGTGCAGGCAGCTATGGAGGAGGAAGTGGTTCTGGAGGAGGAAGAGGTGGTGGCTGTGAAGAAGGAAGTGGATCTGGAGGAAGAAGTGGTGGCAGCTATGGAGGAGGAAGTGGATCTGGAGGAAGAAGTGGTGGCAGCTATGGAGGAGGAAGTGGATCTGGAGGAGGAAGTGGTGGCAGCTACGGAGGAGGAAGTGGATCAAAAGGTGGAAGTGGAAGATCATCTCAGGTCCAGTCCTCTTCCTCCAAATCTGGTGAATGTGATGATACACAAGGTAAGGGACAATTCTAGCTTGTGGGGTCAGGGAGGCACAGATGTTAAGCTGTCAAGGTACCACCCCTTTTTGATTATCTTTGAGCTTTTCTGGGGAATGCATATTCTGAAGAGTACTAGATTTTAGGGAGGTCACTAGTGAGGTGTCTGACTTGCCCTTGTTTCTGAATTATCATTAATTTTTATTGAGCTTTGGGTGAGGATAGAACAAAATCTACACATGGCCTGAGTCTCAATGGCATAGGAGATGGGTTGGGAGTTGTGCGTTATCTTACATACTTCCCACCACATCCTAAAGGTGGGTATTGTTATTATACCCATTTTGGAGATAAGGAAAATGAGTTTCAGAGAAGACATGTAGCTTATTCAAGATCATACAAAAAATAAATGAGGGACTCAGCTCTGTGGGTCTTCACAGCCAGCACTTTTAATCATCACGAGGATGGGGAGATCTGGATCAGCAACAGTTCAAGTAGAAATGAGGTTCAGGTGTTGTTGTCAGTGGTTAGCTCATACAAGTCAGTTATCTGGTGCAACCGTCTAAAAGGGCATATACTGAACACAATAATCTCAATGTAGGAGAGTCACACAGTGAAGTGGTCTCCAGCTCAGAGAAAGTTTCCCCTTGTGTATGCTGAAATTTATAAAACAAGAATTTAATATGAAATTGTAGTAAAAGTCTGGATAACACAACTGGGAATGTTTAGGTCCAAGAAGCCTTCAAGTGCACGGGAGCTGTCCTTCTTTGGGTGGGTGGTGTGATTTTTGTGTGTCAAGTGGCACTGCACTGCAGGGCCATGGATGTGCATGTATGGGCTGGGGCCATCCTTGCCTCAATATCTAAGAAATTTACTAATAGATCTGTTGAATGGAGGAGGGACCAGGCTCATGAGCCTTCATCTTCAGAAATGGGAGAGTATCTGTTAGGGCTGCAGGACAGCTTTAGGAATGAGATGGAGGCCACTGGGATCCCAAGGTTCTTCCAACTATTTGAGCTCCAATCTTCTTGCTCCCAGTTTGTCCACCTTTCTTTAAGTCCCAGTCTCCCTGTCTCTTGTTCTAGGTTCTCTCTTCACACTCTTACTTCTCTTCTGTCTCTCCACAGGCTACCACATTCAATACTAGAGCTCCTGTAAACTCTCCTGGCCCTGCCCCAGCCAAGTATTCTCCAGACAGGCAGCCCCCAGATGAAGCCTGCTCATTGTCTTCTGGCATCAGAAATAGCTGGCCACAAGGCCCAGAGCTCATGTGGAACTGGGCTGAGTGGGCATGTGTACCTCTGGCCGCCCATGGGCTCCCTCCCTTGGGAGGGTTGGGGAGATCTCTCTTAAACTGTTTGGTCTGGGGTTGACCCCATTCCCTGCCCCATCTCAAGTTTCTAATAAAGCTTTCCTACTGCAAATCAAACTTGGACTTTGACCCATTTGTTCTTTGGGATTAAGAAGGGACAGAAAGGAGGTGAAGGGAGAATCAAATGAATGTACTCTGTGTGTTGGTTAGGTTTTCTATCAGTTGACTTTTGCTTGTAACAAAGCAACCCACAATTTAGTGGCTTAAAATGACAACTATTTATTTAGCTTGTGATTTTGCATTTGGCAGTTTAGTCTGGGCAGTTCTATTTTCCTGCATGCATCTATGGTCAGCTGCAAATTGGTTAGTGGCTCTGCCTCTGGGGCTTGGCTACATGCTGTTTGAAGGTGCTGGGTGTGAATGAGATACATGACTCTCATCCTCCAGCTGGCTAGCTCAAGCAAGTGTCCCAAGATAATGAGTAGAAGTATGCAGTCTCTTGAGGCTTAGGCTCAGAGTAGTCACTTTGGCTGCATCTTGCTGTCCAAAGCAAATCCTAACCTTGGTCAGATTCAGGAGCAGAGGAAATAGATTCTCCTTGATGGGAGGAGCTACAAAGTCACATGGCAAGGACGTGGATATAGAGAGGGCCATAACTGAGGCCAGTTTGTGCCAACAATCTGCCACAGTCTACTAGCAGGTCATGTGCTAGTTACAGAGGAAAACAAGACAAAAAAAAACAATGTGGTTTTGCTTTGGAAAATTTCATAGATGGTAAAAAATATAGCACAAATAAAATGCTCTAAGCCACAGTAATGAATATTCCATAAGACAGCAGCCAACAATGTTCTCCAAGGATTCTGATTGGGCCTGATACAAAGCTCCTTGTCCTGACTAGGGACAGATGGCCCCTCAGCCTATGTTCCGGGTTTTACAGCTGCATATCAAAACTTCCCAAAGCTTAGAGGCTTAAAAGAACAATGATGACATCTCAATCACATAAGCTCTTTAAAAGGAAAGAGTTTTCTCTGGCTGGTTATAGAAGAGGAAGTCTGAGAGACACCTGAGTGGCTTAGTGGTTGAGCGTCTGTCTTTGGCTCAGGGTGTGATTCCAGAGTCCCGGGATCGAGTCCCGCATCGCGCTCCCTGCATGGATCCTGCTTCTCCCTCTGCCTGTGTCTCTACCTCTCTCTCTGTGTCTCTCATGAGTAAATAAATAAAATCTTTAAAAAAAAAAAGAGGAAGTCTGAGATTTGAAGCACAAGATTTTGATATGCCACTTCTGGCTTGAATATGAAAGGTGCATGTGGCAAGAAATGTGGGTGGCCTCTAGCAGCTGAGAGCCACCAAGAAAAAGAGAATCTCAGCCCTCCAGTTGCAAAGAACTGAATTTTTCCAAGTAAGAAAGAGTTTGGAAGCAGATTTCTCACCAGAGTCTCCAGATAAGAACTCAGACTGGTAGACACCTTAATTTCAGCCTTGTGAAACAGAGAACATTTCATAGAGAACCCAGTCACACCTGCAGAGCTGTGAACTAATATATGGGTGCTACCTTAAGCTTCTACATTTGCAGTAATTTATTAAGCAGAAATAGAAAACAAGTACAAACCTCATCTCAAGATGGAGGAGTGTCAATGTCACATTGAAGATTGGTATGTGGGGAAAAAAAGGAAGACTGGCATGTGGAGTGGTATATATTGATCTTTGGAAAACACAATTTGCCATGGATTGGCCAAATTATTGGGGGAGAGGTTACATAAGCATAAACTTAGGGCAGTAAGTGGCACAGAAGCTCAGGAGAACTTGAGATCCTGGGATTTATGGAGATGGAAGTTGAATCTGGCTCTACCAGATTGGTGGAGTGGTGAGAGTTTTTGCTTCTTTCCTTAGTGCTCCACCCCTTACTGCACAGCTGACTACTGTGTTATCTGATTCTCTTCCTGCTACTAGCTGTCTTCCTCTCCTACCACTTTATAGCTTCTCTCTTCTTCTACTTGGAGAACTATCCATCTTGAGTCAGAGGCTCCCCAAGGGAGAAGCTAGAAACTTGCTTTCCCAACCTCCCTTGCAGCAGGGGCAGGAGCACGTGACACAGCTCTGCCAAGCAGGTGCTCCCACACAAGACTGATTTGAATGTGAAGGAAGCAGTGGGTGGAATCTAATATGGCAGGAACAGAGCTGGGGCAGAGACACACAGTTTATCGAGGCTACAGTAATGGTAGCTCTGCAGGGATATGCAGTGCCCAACATCAACAGTTTGACCTGAAGTTCCGTGCCCAGTGGCAATGGCAGAGGCATCTTCCTGGCACAATCCTTTAGAGTGATGTGGGCAATATTTCTGGTTGCCCATACCCCAAATCTGATTCTCTGCATACCCTGGGAATGATGTACTGCTTTCACTGTAGATGAAAGCAAAGATATTCTGTTATCCTTTGCTTGTTGGGATAAAGAAAAAAAGAGTTTTCCATGTCAGAGACCAGGGACTAAGATGGTCTAGTTTAGTAAGTAGACCAAATCTGGATCATTGATTGCTATTGGAATACCCATGTGATAAATTGTAAAATAATCATATCCTAATATCTGTCTGTATTTCACACAGGGAAAACAGCAAGTTAATTGGGAAGTGATCAGAGCCAACAACCTGAATTTATCAAATCTTTTCTGTGGTACTTAATCTCTGTCACTCTCCTAGAGGTGTACTGTTATTGGCTCTTCTTATCACAATAATGCTTACTCTATGGATCAGGGAGCCATTTACTGGTTGTATCTATTCCACTTCAGACACTAGGAAATAACCATAAGATGGGTCCAGTGCACTACGAGTTCACAAGAAGTAGACTTAAATCAAAACTCCATTTGCTATCTTATTCTTTGTATTGATCAGATTCTCAGTTGCAACCAACAAAGGCTACTCTTTCTATTTTATTTATTTATTTTAAAAGATTTTATTTATTTATTCATGAGAGACACAGAGAAAGAGAGAGAGAGAGGCAGAGACACAGGCAGAGGGAGAAGCAGGCTCCACGCAGGGAGCCTGACATGGGACTTGATCCTGGGTCTCCAGGAACACACTCCGGGCCGAAGGCAGGCACTAAACTGCTGAACCACCCAGGGATCCCCTACTCATTCCATTATAACAAGTAAGGGATTTATAAGAGTTCTAGATAACTTGAAGAATCTTTAGGAGGGCTGGAGAAACAAAAATCAAGGCTGAATTTCTAACATCTTCCAAAATGACACAGCAGAATCAATCTGCCAAGGGAGTTGCTGCCTCTGGTATGAGTAGAAGTTTCCAAGTCAGGATGCAGCCTGCTAAATTAAGAAAAAGTGTCCAGGGCAGCCCGAGTGGCTCGGCAGTTTAGCACCGCCTTAGGCCCAGGGTGTGATCCTGGAGACCTGGGATCAAGTCCCATGTTGGGCTCCCTGCATGGAGGCTGCTTCTTCCTCTGCCTGTGTCTCTGCCTCTCTCTCTCTGTGTTTCTCATGAATAAATAAATAAAATCTTAAAAAAAAAAAAAAGAAAAAGTGTCCATAGCTAAGGACTTCAGAGCCATACTGTCTCTGCCATCATGCCAGCAAACTGGATGCCCCAAGAAGAGCCCATTTCCTCAGATACCTCCCTTCTAAATTAAGGCTCACATGGTGCAGAACCTCATTTTAGTGGCAAAGGAGCCTGGGAAATGTAGTTTTTGGGTGTACCTGGGAAAGAATAGTAATCAAATGACAGATATAATATATACCGACATAAACTTCCAGTTTAACTGATAAACCACAGTGTTGTTTTGCTAACCTCCAATTTTCAGAGATTAAAGTTAGTGTGTGGCCAGTGTCCAATAACCCACGCAAATCTGGGTATTTCTCTTCCCCCTACTCTTGCAAATGCCCACAGGTTCCTATGGGGAAGATTTGGAGGTAGACTTACAGTATGTGCTTATGATGTTTTTGCAAAGTCCTTCCTCAAGGATACCTGGACTTCCCTTTATTCAAAGTCCTCTGCATCTCTGAGCTAGTTCTGGTTTTGGAATAGATGAGTCTGTCATTCTCTATTATGGGGCTTAAGACAGGACTCTTTTTGACCTCAAGTTTTCTTTTTGGAGTGTGGGATAGGGAATTGGGGCACTTGTGGAAGACCCACTTGCTCATATGAGTTTCACATCCTTCTAGTGAGCATTCCTGTACTCTAAAGGCTGATAATCTTAGACCTATCTTTCCCAGACTCCCCTACAGCTATGGCTGTAGGTGCAACTTAGTTTTTCCCAGTCACATATGCTTTTGTGGGAGTCAAGTGGTGAGAGGTCTAGAGTGGGGAATGTTTATGCTGGTATGTATCTACTAGGTACTATATGGTCCTGGGGTCAACAGATCTGGTTCTGGCTTACAGATTCCCAAGCTTTCTGATTGTGGCCAACCAAGAGTTCCCTTGAGGGCTGGTTCTATGGTGTTGATCTGAGAGCTATCTCCGAAGGCCCAGTCTAGAGTCTGCTCCTCCAGCCTTCTTATCATTTTGTAAGCACCTAATGTTCTGTATTAAATTCCTTTCTGTTAAAAAAGAGAGATTTGTTTTCTGTTACTTAAAATGGAATCCTGACTGAATCAAGACCTTGGTGGGCTACTATATTTTGGTCTTAGAGGCCCATGACCAACTGACCATAATCATAGATCCTTACAGATTCTATCATTCTACCTACTATTCTAGCCTCCAGCATTAAAATACCCCTATTTTTCCTCTGCTACTTAGAATCCTATTGTTATTGAAATAGGGATCTTCATTCAGTGGTAGCATCTCTCACCCACATCCTCAGAGAACCCTGCTACTGTGCTTTTCAGAGATGCTGTGCTCCCTCTTGTCTAGGTATTTCTTAATTGCCAGAGTCTACACAATGTCTTCTGGGCTTTTATAGTTGGAGAATCATTGAATGAGTTCCACACGATAATTCTACTCCAACATTTCTGTTTCCATAATTGACTGCTTTCCTTCTTTGTTACAACAGGAATTTTCTGGAAACTCAATTTTATTTTGTATAAGCCGCCATTGAGTTCAGTGTCTGCCACCCAACTGAACAAATAATTAGATCCACTCCCAGATACTCAAGCGAGTAGCTGTACTGTGAATCTCTGGGGAATGTCTCCATGTTGATTAATTCAGCTTGATCAAACATTAGAATCAATTCTCAAACCCAGTCTTCTCATTTCTGCTGGTACAGATTAGCAACATCTTGAAATTCTCCTGATGAGTAACCCTTTCTCTCTAAGCTTTAACTTTATAAAGTACTTTCTCTTCCAGAGATAGGACTTATTTACAATTTTGGCGGCAATAAAGGGTGGTAGGGTAGAGTATGAGGATGATTTGGAGTTCAGAGTACTGTAAGTCAGTGAAATTCTCTATATATTTCCACTCCAGTTCTGTGAGTGCCCCTGTTTTTAGATCAGTGGTCTAATTTTTATACAGGAGACTTGGCAAGTTTGTGATTTCAACTGATGATGTGACATGGCAACTTGGGGAATTCTTTTGAGATGAACTCTTAGCTACCTCAGCCTCATAAGTACAGGAGATAAGAGACCTTTTTAGGGTAGCCTTGGAAAGTCCTTGGTCTTCTAACTGCCCATAAAGTCCAGAACTTAGGAATTTGAGCACACTACACTTTCTCTAGGCTCTCCAGTACTATTAGAAGAAACTAGACAACCCCTAACTCACTCGTCACTGCCTCTGTGGGCTTCCAGAGCTCTCTATTTTAATAATAGTTGGGTTTACACTGGCCCATGTAGGCCAGATACCATTCTGATTCACATGTTATTCCTTCAACAACACTTATGGAGTAAAAAATGTATTACATTCCTTCTATGCCAGGTACTGTTCATGAACAAAAGAGGCAAAGATTCCTACCTACCCAGAGCTTACATTACAGGTAGGGGGAGGGGAAAACAGTAAGTATAATACATAAATAAATTATGAGGATATATTTTAAGGTGGTACGTGCAAAGAGAAGTAGGGAATGGTGAGGGAGATTGGACTGCTGTGGTAGGTAGGGAGGGAAGGATGGCAAGGTTAAATAAGATGGCTAAGGTCAGGGTCATCAAGAAGGTGAAATATAAGCAATGACCTGAAAGAATGAGGGAGGTAGGCAGGCAGGTACATGGTAGGAGATCAATCTGGGCACAGGGCATGGTGATGTGAAGATCCTAAGATGGGAAGGGAACATATTTGATATGTTCAAGGATGAGTAAGGAGGCCAAAATAGTTGGAATAGAGGGAGTGAAGGAATAAGCAGTGGAAGGTGTTGCCAGAGAGGTAAGGCAAGGCTACATCACACAGGGATTTGTGGGGGTACTCTAAAGAACTTGGCTTTGATGCTCAGTGAAATGAGGAGCCACTGAAGGCACAGTTGAAAGCAGAGGACTCCAAGATGGCAGATGGCAGAGGACAGAAGGAGCCTGGATGCCCGAGTTCATAGTTTGGAGGGGAGCTTTCAGGAGAGGTGCCCAATCATGTTGTTCCTTATGTGAGCAAGTGACAAACATTCATCACATTAAGCCAGTGAGATTTTTGAGGTCCTTAACAGCAGCCAACATTGATAAATCCGACTAACACACAGGGTTTCTAGGAGAGGTGTAGCACCACCTAAGTGATATCTTAAAAGGATCTCTTTGGCTGCTGTTTGGTAAGCCATTGAGGGACCATGGGTAGAAGCAGAGAGACCAGTTTGGAGGGAGGTAATGCAGGTGAGGGACTGTGGCACTCAAAATGGAGATGGTCAGGTCAGTTGGTCCTGGACATAACTTGAAGGTGGCTCCAACAGGATTCTTGAATGATTGCATGTTGGTAGAAAAAAAGGGCATCTAGGATGTCTCTGAATCTCTGGTCTGAGCAACTGGATGAGAGGAGTTGTCATTCACTGAGATGGAAAGGCTCTGAGTGGAAGCGTTGGGGTGGAGGATGAGTCACTTTGGGACCGCTGAATTACAAGGTCTGTTAACACTGTTATGGGTTGAGTTATGTCTCCTCAAATCTGTATATTGAAGCCTTGTCCCTTATTATCTCAGAAGGTGACTGCATTTGGAGATATGGCCTTTAAAGTGCTAATTAAGTTAAAGCGAAACCATTAAGGTGGACCCTAATCTACTCTGACTGGCATCATTATATAAAGAGAAAGTTTGGATGCCAAAGGGAGACAGCAGAGGTGTGCTCTCATACAGGAAAGATCATGGGATGACACAGCAAGAAGGTGGCCATCAGTAAGCTAAGGAGAGAGGCCTCAGAAGAAGCCAAACCCATGACACCTTAATTTTGGACTTCTAGCTTCCAGAACTGTGAGGAAATAAGTTTCTGTTGTATAAGCTGCCCAGTCTGTGGTATTTTATATGGCAGCCTGAGCAGACTAAGTCACATATCCAAGCAGAGAATTCTTAGGGGTCTTTTGCCAGCCTTCACTATTTATTTTATTTTATTTTTTAAATTCTAAATCAATCAAGATTTTTATCTGCACAAACCAGAAGCCACATTCTGAAGTCAGTTTGTTAAGGGATATTAGGTAAGTCAGAGAATCTCTGGGAAAAACTCCCAGAGAATGAAGCTGGCAGACCAGGCAGCTGGAGGAAGCCCCATTCTTGCCACCATCTGTGGACACAGATTCAGTAGCATGTTCCACCCGATACTACCGCTAAGGCTCTGGCATCGCTGCTCTGGGTGTCTCTGAGGCCACTCCTGCCAGAGTGGATCCCTCGGGGCACCTCCTTCTTTAGGTCATTAACTCTTGGCTTGCAGGCTTATGCAATGTGTTTGGTTGGGGGGGATTTTGGTCACGTGTCTGTGTTCCAGCTGCCAGGGAACCTGGAAGTCTGTGAATTATGGCTTCTACAATGGGGAGGCACGGCCACCACATAGAGCATTTCTTTGCAAAGGAGCTGGGTGACAAGATCAAGAGAAAGGGGCAGGGCCAAATATGTATCAAGCACTTACTATGTGCAAGGTGCTGTGCTAAGCGCTTCATATATATCACCTTCCTCAGTCCTCACAGCAACGTCATGATGCTGTTCATATTTTCGTTTTATGCATGCGGAAACATGTTTCGAGGTATTAAATGACTTGCCAAAAAGATCCCATAGCTTCTAAGCAGTGGAGCCAGGATGCAAGTCTAGAACTCTTCCAACACAGCAGAGATTGTTATGCCCATTTTCCAGAAAAAGAAACTCTAGTTCAGAGAGGTCAAGCAACTTGTCTGAGGTGACACAGTTTATAAGTACTGAGCAAAGAGTCAAACCCAGTGTGGCCTGGTTCCAAAGATGGTTCTCTTCCTGCCCTGTCTGGCCTCAAGCAATTATTGAGCCCCCTATGAACACAGAGACAAGCAGTGTCCATAAGCAGAAGCTTGTCAGAAATGCTGTACGTGGGAAGCAACAACAGCACAAAGAACTAAGAAGATGAGCAACCTCATCCATGTAGGTTCTTTCCTGAGGCCTCAGTTTCCCCCCCGAGAAGGCCCTGGGTCTGTGCTTGCCAAAGAGAAAAATGAGGAAATGAGCCAAGAGTGGAGGAATGAAGAGTGACAGCTGGATGGTCTTGGAAAACCCTTTTGGCTCCAACTGCTCTTGTTCCAACACCTACCAACCTCCAGTGCTTTGATCTCACTGAGGCCCCTGCCCCTGCAAGTCTCTCCTGCAGATGGAGGCTGCTGTTGGCCCTCCTGGCCTGGGGCTCTGGTGTTCTCTCTCCACCTCAGGCCCAGACAGGAACAACCTTCCCTCCTCTGTTCCACTGGCTAGACTGGGAACCACCAGGTCCATCTGGGGATTCTCCTGAAGTCAAAGGGAAATTCAAGGAGATGGGCACTGCCACCAGGTACAAGCCAGGAGACACACTACATGTGAGGTTAGAAGTTAGTGAGGAGGGACAACTGGGTGGCTCTGTCAGTTAAGCATTGTATTCATGTTTTTGGCTCAGGTCGTGATCTTCGGGTCTTGAGATTGAGCCTCGAGTTGGGCTCTGGGCTCAGTGAAGAGTCTGCTTGGAACTCTTTCTCCTTCTCCCTCTGTCTCTCCCCACTGTACTCTCTTGCTCTCAAATAAATAAATATATCTTTAAAAAAAAGCGAGGAAAAGCATGAGGGGAGGTGGAAGTCTCAAAACTGTCTCTATGTAACTGTCACTGGAAGGGCGCCTGGTGGCTCAGTCAGTTAAGCATCTGCCTTCAGCTCAGGTCATGATCCCTGGGTCCTGGGATCAAGACCCATGTCAGGTTCTCAGCTCAGTAGGGAGCCTGCTCCTCCCCGCTGCTTGTGCTCTATCTCTGTGTCAAAGAAATAAATAAAATATTATAAAGAAAAAAAAAAAGAAACTCTCACTGGAGCTTCCATTTTTATCCCCTCTTCAGAACATTTCATTCATCTGTTCCTTCATTCAACAAATATTGATTGATGACTTTTCTGTATCAGAGCTGGAAGGATATAAAACTATGAGGAAAGCAGATGAAGTGTCTTTCCCCATGGGGCTCTCAATCTAGTGCTGGAGGCAGATGCACAGGTTGGTAGTTGCGGAATGGTGCCAGGAGCATGGTCTATGGCAGGACAAGCCCGGGGCCTTGAAAGCACGCCTCCTGCCCCAGCTATGTGGCTGGGGAGGTTCCTATGACAGGTGTGGGACAGAGATGTTCCTTATGTCATTGTTTCTCAAAACACATTATTTCTCACAACAGCTGTGAGAGGTGGATACCATTGCTTCCACTTGCAGACGAGCCAACAGGCTCAGGGAAGGGGAGTCACTTGCTCAAGTCACACATACAAGGTTGGCCTGGCTCTAAATCTTGGCCTCCCAGTACTGCCCACCTGGCCTCTGACAATTTTTAGAATTTTCTAAGGTCAGAGGTGGGCTTCTGACGAGCAGAGCTGTTTTGAGACAACCATGCAAACAACCAAGAGTGAGCTCTGCAGTTTCTGGCCTCAGTTTCCCCCTGAAGGCACTTTGTCTTCAAACTTGTTAAAGGAATGACTGAGTGAACAACCAAAGAGGGGAGGAGGGCAGGCACCAAATGGTGCCTAAGGACCCAACTGCTCCTACAGTGCCTGCTTCTGATCTTCATACATTGTCAGATGCTTTTGGTCTTCCTAAGCTTTCTGGAATCTCTCCCCCAGGAATCCATCTTTGCTGCTACCAGTGCCCTCAGCCTCAAGGACTTTATTGCCACCAGTGCCCTCAGCCTCAGGGACATGTCATTCTCACTTGGACTCAGACCAAACTCACTGGAACATGATCCCTTTCAAGTGTTCCCCTCAGCGTGATTAAGGAGTGCTGGGGATTGTTGGAAAGAGCTTCTGTCAAGGCAGAGGGAATCCTCAGGGAAAGGAAGCATGAAGACACAAAACTCATAGGATAGTGTCAAGTCTGACACAGACCCATAGGTGGGGTGGTGGTGGGGAAAAAGTTGGCTCCTCCAGGTCCTTCTCAGCTTATTGGGAGCCCCAAGTGGAACTCTTATCTACTGTTATTGAATTGTTGACCCCTTCATTCAACAGGTACTCATCGAGGGACTGCTCTGTGCCTGGCATGCTGCTCATTGCTGGGGCACAGTGACCATGCAGGCACAGTCTCTGTCCTGTAGGGTCTTGTGGGGGAGACCAACGAGGACCAGCAACTATAGTGTGGTATGCTGTGTATCTGCTGAGAGAAGTTCAGGGAAGGGGAGGCAGCTTTGGGCACACATGGGGAGTGTCCCACCGAGTCTTGGGAGCCAGGAAACATTCCACGGAGGAAGTGCTGGGCTGAGACCTGAGGGATGATTGGGTTTATTCAGGCTGTAGCTGATGGAGGTGCGTTGTGTGTGCCTGCATGTGTACATGCTGGGATGGGGTGAGTATTTGGGGCTGAGAGACCCTCCCCTGTCTAGGCCTGAAGGAGGTTCTGAGTGTGGCACAATGGAGGAACCAGGACTTGCTTCCCTGGGCAGAATGTGAGGAGAGGCTGCTGAGAGGCAAGGGTGGGTTGGTGGAGATGCTGAGGTCCGAGCTTATTGAACACATGTGCTCAAGTGTGATAGATGCAGGAATGGGGTTGGGGCAGAAGGCTCCTGGTTCTACTGATTAATGATTCTGAAACTCACCAATTTCAAAGAAAACCTGCATTTCCCAAGTTTTCTTCTTCCTGTGGGGCCTCTCATATCTCTCTCCAATGTCATGGTTCCTCTCCACTGCAGGGAAAGAAAGCTGCTCTAGTTCCTTCTAAGGTCTGAACACCAGGAAAGCAGAATCCTCTTCCCTCTTTGCTTGGTTCCCTTCCTTTCCCTTCGTGTTGATGTCTGAGATGCTTTGGAATTTTCAGAGGGAAAGCTTGGCATCCCATGGAAGGTTTACTAGAAATGAACAAGAAGTATTCAGAGTGGATGTAACCCTATGAGATGGAATCATGCTTGTGAGATTAAGGGTAAAGGAAGACAAGAGTGCTTATCTCTAGTAAAGCCACACTAGGCCTTCAGTCCCCTTCCCGGGCCCTTCATGCAGTGGGCAAATATCCTGTGAGCACATAGACCTGTCCCCATGGACCTCACTACCCACCAGGACACACAGCTACCCAGAAACCATGTCCAGTGAGCCAAGGCTGTGATAAGGGAGTGACACAGGCCTGGCAGCTCAGAGCAGGGCATGCAGTTCAGGTTAGGAGAGAAGATTAAGGAGAAGCAGGTGGGATAGGACAGATGTGGAGGTGCTGTTGGTGGGAAGGGCACATGGAGAGGCCTGAAGCTAAGAGCCAGCCTGGCACATTCAAGAAACTAGAGCAAGTTTGGAGTGGTGAGAGAGAGAAAGCACTGAGGGTTGAAGATGGAGAGGTAGCTGGGCTGGATTGTGAAGGGCTTCAAAAACCATGCCAGAGAGGTGTGCCCCCTGAAGGTCCTGTGTTCATGCTGCGCAATCTTCTAATGTCAAATTTCTCAAAGGCTCCTCCTATGCCCACATTTCCCATTGTGTGAGGCAACTGCTAGGAGAGAGGAGATCTTGGTGGAGGGTCCCCTAGTCCAAACGCAGACCCCTCCCCCTGCCCCTACTCCAGAGTGTCCCCTCTGGAGACAGTGGGCAGTTCTGGGAGGTTCAGTGACTTGTCTATGGAGAGACTCACTGCCCTCCTGGATTTGAACCTGACTAGTGGATTTTCTGTACGCATCCCGTCTCTCCGCCCCTTGCAAAGCATATAGGTCTGTTTCTCTGTCTCAGTGGATATATGCTGCTCTCTGCCCTGCTTTCCATAGCTTGATCTCCAAGGGTCCCTGATAAACTCTGTTCCCAATAGAACTGCATTAAGGGGATTGTCCTATTCCTGGAGGTTTTTAACCATTCAGGTTACACTGCAATTCCAGCAGGTCTGGTACTGGGAGGCAGGAGGCTGGACTGAAGCCGCCGTGTGGGTGATTTCCTCCTTCACAGCCGTGGCTGCAGCGGCCCCTTGTGGCCATTCTACACACGAGGAAACAGTGATCTGGGGACGTACCTTTCCTTAGACAGGGCCCGGAGAAGGAAAGACACATGCCCAGGGTCACAGGGCTGGAATCCAGGTCCTTGGACTTCAGGCCCTCCTGGGACGCTCTCTCTTGTACCAGTCTCAGCTCAATGCCCTTTTGCTGTTGCGTAGGAGAGCCAGGGAGTAGCCTGGAGTGTAGGGCCTGCCCTTGCCACATAGGTCCCCCCTCCCATCCTTCTGGCTCAGAATTGAGCAGGGTCAGGGGTACAGAAAGAGGGGACTGAGGGCGGGCAGGAGCACGGCCGGGGGCAGGCAGCGTCCCCGCGCGGCCTCTAGAGGGCGCTGCGGCACCGAGTTGGCGGGGCCTGGGCGCCCGCTGCAGGGGCGGAGCGAGCCGGGCTCGCGGAGGGCGGAGGACGTGGACACCCACGCCTCTTTCTGTGGCTCGGACGCCACGCCTCTGAGCCGCTTCTCCACCCCCTCGTCCACACTACACTTTCCAGAAGCTGCCCCTTCCAGTTGAGTTTCACAGCGTCCAGGGCTGTGGGCCTGCAGGGTCACTGTCCGGGTTACTGGGATGGTGAACAGTTCCAGAGAGGCCGAGGGTTGGCCGCGTCCAGCCAGCAGCTAGGGCTAGAGCCTGGCCTGGAACCTGAGCTGCAGCCTGGAAATCCAGCCCCGTTTCCTGCACGCTCAGGTTCCCATGAGTTTGGCTCAGGGTTAATGGGAAGGTGTGCTGCTCAAGGCAGGGGGCTTTGGAGTCACCTCCACTACCTGCTTAGGTGGCCTTAGGCAAGTCACTCAACCTTTCTGTACCTCCTCTTCTCATCTGTAAAATGGGTGGTAATCCTTTCCCTTGGGGAGTGGCTGTAAGAAATGGCCACAAGGCTGTAGAGAGACGGCCGGCACCTGGTCTAGGGTAGCCCGTGTTGTAAACATGGGGGCTGCCGGCTCTGTCTTCTGTATAGCCTTCTCCCTAGGCGTCCAAGCTGGGACTGTCAAGAGCCTTGCTGTGCCTCCCTGAGGCAGGGGTGCGCTGCCCTGGACTCTGGGGTGCAGAGTGTGGGGCAGGCGTTGCTCAGATTGCTGGAGCCAACGCAGAGATGGAGCTGAGAAGGGCCAGGTCTGGCGGGGTCAGGAGCAGGGCCCGGGTGTGGGGGTGTGGGGTGAGTCACTCACCAGCCCAGATGCTGTGGAGTGAAGGGGAAGGAGCGTGGGGGCTGGCCAGGCCTGGCGGCACCAAGCACCAAAATACCAGGCAGAGAGGCCGCCCTGCAGCGGGAGGCAAGGGTGTGGCACTGTGCCTGCCCCACACTGCCAGCTCCTGTCCTGTCCGGTGCACCCCAGGAACGGAGTGGGCCAACGGAGAAAGGTGGTCTGGGACTTGCTGATGTGGGCCCATGCAGGGAGTGGGGTCCCTCCCTGAGCGTGAGGGTCAGGATGCTTGCCTTCCCCAGCTCCATGCCCTCTCCTGTTCTCCACCTTAGCTAAGGCCTTTCTTCCTGCTCCTGTGGCTGGAGTTGGAAGAGAATGCTCTGTGGGCGTCTCCCAGACCCCTAGGGTCAGACAGACAAATGGAGACAGTGTCCACATGTGCATCAGGCCCATTGCTAGTTACACCCGCCTGGGACAGGGTGTCTGTGGGATACTGTGGACTCTCCGGACCAACTGAAAGGACTTTAGAGAAGGAACAAGTTTTAGAAGTGTGGACAGGAGCAGGGATGGGTCCCAACCTGGACTGTGGACTGTGGAGGGGGTGGGAGGGGGTATGGGGGGGGCCGAGGAGCAGCAGGACGCTGAAGGGACAGCTGAGGGAGCAGTGTGATGGTAGCTGGCCAGGGCAGTGGCGGGGAGGGCTGCCCAGGGCGCTTAATAGATACCCCCACCTCCTGCAGCTGCCTCCCATTGGCCCATCAGCCTTCCTCCACCAGAACAGGGTGCAGGGGATGGATCTGGAAGGACCTGGGATAATTATCAGGATGAAGGGGACGTAAGATGAATAAGCCAGATCCTGCCCTCACCCTGGCTGGAGGAAATAAGAGCCAACCAAACTCACCAGCTGGGAAGAGCACAGTCCCAGGAGAGACAAAGCACAGCGACAGGCCTTGGGGGAGGGAAGGAGTCCGTCTAGCTGGGTGGGGCCGGGGATCACAGGGCTTTAAGGAAGAAGCTTCCTTTTGTTGCTGTTACAAGTTGCCATAAACTTAGTGGCCTAAAATGACACCAACCCGGTGGCTTAGAGTTCTAGAGGACAGAAGTCTGAAATGGGTCTTATGGGCCAAAGTCAAGGTGTCAGCAGAACTGTGTTCCTTCTGAAGGTTCTAGGGGAGAGACTGTTTCCTTGTCTTTCCAGCTCTTAGAGGCCGCTGCGTGCCTTGGCTCGTGGCCCCTTCCTCCTTCAGGCTGTATCATTCTGCCCTTTTCAATGTTCCTGTCTCCTCTCTCTGTCTCTGAGCATCTTGCCTCCTTCTTATGAGGACTCTGGTGATTACGTTGAGTCCGCTCAGATAATCCAGGGTAATCTCTTCATTGCAAGATCCTTAATTTAATTGCATCTACAGAGTCCTTTTTTGCCGCCTAAATTACGGTGTTCAGGTGTTCTGGGGGCAAGCACATCTTTAGGGGGCCATTATTGTGTCCACCATGGGTGGCCCTGGAGGGAGGGTGGGGTTTAGACATGTGAGGACTGAGGGAGGGGATGCTGCAGGTGGAGGGGCCAGCCTGAGCGGACGCCAGGTGCCAAGGACGAAGCAGCATCAGTTGGCACCTGGTGTGTGGTTGCAGGAAGGTGTGGTTTGGGGGGACAGACCTGGGAAAGCTGAAAGGCCAGTGCCACTCCATTTCTAAATAAATCCAGTTGGCTTCCGAGGTGATGAGGAGAACTTGCACCCTCCCCCCTTCCCTGCCGGGGATGAGGGTGCTGGGGGGCTGGGGCAGGACTGTTGGCGCTGCTCTTTTCAGGTATAATGGCCAGAATACCCTTGTGATCGTTTCCCAGGGGTGTCCTCTCCTACCCATGCCAGTCCTGTTGCAGACTTCCTCAGAATCGGTACCACCTCCCCTCATGCTCCCCTCCCGCTCTGAATGGCTGATCTGGGCCTGTTTCTCCTCTGTGGGGCCCCCTTCTCCTCTGCCACTACTCAGCCTCTAAGCCTCAGGTCATGGGAAGACTGCCCCCCCCTTCCCTCCTCTCCACCAAGCACGGAAGCAGTGAGCCGCTTCCACGGGATCTTTGAGGATCGCCTGTGCCTGCTGAGTGGCCGTCCAGTGCAGGGATGATGGACACATCACCCCCAATCCTTCTACTGGTGATAAGAGCTGTCGATTGTTGAAGACTTCCTGTGTGCCAGGCACTGTGCTTGACACATGGTTTCGACTTATCCCCCAACAAAGCCCCTGACACTGATCTTACTGGCTCCACTTCTGACATGAGATTGCTGAAGCCCTGACAGGTAGGTAAGTAACTGGCCTGGAGTGACATGGCTTTAAAATAAATAGTGGATCCACGGATTAAACCCTGGTCTTATTTTATAGGGCAGGGAACTGACGCTTGGGGCGATTCAGTAACTGGGCCAGGCTAAGGAGTGGCTCCCAAACCAAGGTGTGGCTCGTTTCAAAGGCCAAGCTCGTCACTGTCTCACTACATGGTCACTCAATAATCTTAACTGCCACGCGATGCCACTTAGCCTCTGCTTTGTAGCTGTTTGTACAGATCCCTCCTAAGCCACCTCACCCTCGGCCATCATCGGGGGTGGGGGAGTGGCCAGGGGCTGGGCCTGGGTCTCTCATCTCTGTTCCGCAAAGGTCCTGCTCACAGCACAAGCCTGGCCAGATGAGTGAATGGAGGAGAAAATGATGCTTCCCCAGGTGTGGCTCTGGGTGGAGCGAGCTGCTCAGGGAGGCCACCTGTGGCCATTGAGATCCAGAGGGGCTGCAGGCTCGAGACCGGGCTAGGTGCAGACCTGGGGTTCCAGCCCTCCAAATTTCTTGGCAGATCCAAACATTCAAGTTTGCTTTGCCTTTTTTTTTTTTTTTAACAAATATATTTTATGCATACTTTGAGGAAGAGGTAATACCCGCCCAGTAGAGTACGAAATTGTAAAAGGACAAAGGACATATAACGAAATGGCAGTCTTCCTGCCCCCTTTTGAATCCAGTGTTCCAGCTCCGGCTCCAAGCAGCAGCTCTTACTGTCACTTTCTTGTGTGTGTCTTTCTTTCTTTCTTTCTTTCTTTCTTTCTTTCTTTCTTTCTTTCTTTCTTTCTTTCTTTTCTTTTTTTTTTTAGATATTTATTTATTTATTCATGAGAGAGAGAGAGAGACGGAGAGACAGAGAGGCGCAGAGAGACACAGGCACAGGGAGAAGCAGGCTCCATGCAGGGAGCCCGATGTGGGACTCTATCCCTGGTCTCCAGGACTATGCCCTGCGCTGAAGGAGGCACCAAACCGCTGAGCCACCCGGGCTGCCCTCTTGTGTGTCTTTCTAAAGATACCCTGCATTTATAAACTTGCACGTTATCTATGTTCTCCCCTGGAACACACACCCAAAGGGTAGCAAATGATGCACATGGCTCCACAGTCTTACTTTTCATTTAATAAAATATTTTGAGGGGCACCGGGGTGGCTCAACGGTTGAGCATCTGCCTTTGGCTCAGGTTGTGATCCTGGGGTCCTGGGATGGAGTCCCACATCGGGATCCCTGCAGAAGAGCTCTGCTTCTCCCTCTATGTCTCTGCCTCTCTCTCTCTCTGTCTCTTATGAATAAATAAAATCTTAAAAAAAAATAAAATATTTTGAAAACTCTTTCCTATCAGTTCTTTGGATAAATTCTTTCTGAAGGTTGTAAAGTATCCTATTGTATAAGTGGTGTAGTATAAAGGATATTTAAGAGGGTTTCCACTCTTTTGCTACAAATAACGCTGCAGTGAATACCCTAGGACATGATGTCATTTTGCACATGGGCAAAACTACACCCGAAATATGAAATACCTGTAAGGGAGATTGATAGGTCAAAGAATTAGATTTGGAATCTTGATAGATGATGGCAATCACTATTCATACAGTTTATCCTGATTTTACCTCTACCAACAACGTGTGGGTATCCGTTTCCCCACATTCTCAACAAATAATAAGATAGCAAACCTTTTCCTCTTTGCCAATCTGACACCTGCAAAAAAAAAAGAAAAGAGATTTTATGATAGTCTAAATTTGCATTTCTCTTACTGTGAGGCTGAATATTTTCCTCTATCTAAATGCAAATTTGCATATTCTTTTCTAGGAGCTGTTTGTGTATATTCTTTGCTCTTTTTCTCCCTCCTGGGTTATTGATCTCTTACTCAGTTATTTGTAGGAGCTCTTTTCTTTTTCTTTTTTTTAAGATTTTACTTATTTATTTATGAGAGACACAGAGAGAGAGGCAGAGACATAGGCAGAGGGAGAAGCAGGCTCCCTCCAGGGAGCCCGATGTGGGACTCAATTCCAGGACCCTGGAATCATGACCTGAGCCAAAGGCAAATGTTCAACCACTGAGCCACCCAGGCGTCCCTGTAGGAGCTCTTTATATGTGTTAAGCGTATTGGCCTTTGGCCCATGATATAGATTGCAAATATTTTCCCTGTTGTCATTTTCACAAGGTCTGTTGTGAAAGGCCCCCTACTTATCACTTTCCACCTTTGACTCTGGTTACTTGCCTACTTGTCTTATCTCCTCTGTAATTATCTCCCATATGCTGGGTGTCTTTCACTTGTGTGATCTGGTTTAAATTATAAGCTCCATGCAAGATGAATTCCCATTTCTGTTAGGAGACAATTATCCATGGATCTGTTGCATGTATCCTGCACATCTTGCAACTAGAGGTGCTGAATGGCTTTCGATGTGGTCCGCCTTTTTAAGGATGTTTTAATAGCCTTGGAGGGTAGAGATAGCATCTCCCACTTGAGCAGAGGCAGGTTATTTTTTCCTGTTCTGTATAATAATGATGCTTCCCCACTTGAGCAAAGACCATATAGGTTTGCTTGCTGCTCATTATAAAAGATTTGGTTTCCCAAAGCTCGGGGGTTTCTCAGCTGTAATTCAAAACCCCTTGCATATGGAGCACCTGGGGGGTCAAGCTCTGTATTGTCCCATGATCCTTGATGAACAGGATGAAAAGAATCAACATAAACATGAAACTTGAATTGCTTGCTTGCTTTGCCTTGAATAATCAGGTTCTTTGTTTCTGATCCAGGAATCTCTGGTCTGCCAGCATCCATAAAACTGTGGATTTATAGATTTGTTGGCTTGCCAAAAGAGTAAATCTCAGACCCTTACAGGTTTTTAAAATTTTTTTTAATTTATTTATTCATGAGGGACACAGAGAAAGAAGCAGAGACATAAGCAGAGGGAGAAGCAGGCTCCATGTGGAGAGCCTGATGTGGAACTCGATTCTGGGGCCCCTGGGATCACATCCTGAGCCGAAGGCAGATGCTCAACCATTGAGCCACCCAGGTGCCCCTTAGACCCTTACAGTTCTTGACAGTATGGCAGCTGGACAAGGTGAGGCTTTGATCACCTGAGCCCAAGGTCACCCAGATAGAAAGTTGCAAAGCTTGGCTTGAGAATTGGGTCTCTTACGTCCCACCCCAAGTTTTGTCTATGCATAGCCTTGCCCTGCTGGCAGGTAAGCTGACCATGGTTAGGCTCTCAAGGCTGATTTATCTTTGTGTCTCTCCCACACCTCCTGCATGGTTCCAACAAGGGGGCTTGATGAATCTCATTCTCACACTAGTGGCTGTCAAGCTGCAGTGAGTCTCAGAACTGTGAGCATATAGGGGAAGCAGACTTAGTAAAAATATAGGCTCCTCTGCAGAGATTTGATACAGTAACCTGGTGGGCGGCACCCAGGCATCAGCATTTGAAACACACTCCTCAGGTGACGCTGTTGCAGGGGGTCTAAGGACCACAGGCTGAGAGTCACTTCTGTGAGCAGGCTGCCACTGCAGGTTCGTGGGCAGAGTGACTTGATCCAAGTTTGGCTGGAGACAGAGGAGCCTGGTACTGGGAGAGGCAAGGGAGATCAGCTCTGAGGGAGGTGCCGCCGCTGCTGTTGTTGGGTCTTGGAGGTGATAAGGCTAGGATTAGGAGGCAGCAGAGGGAAGGAACAAAGGGAGTGTTGAGACACCCAGCTGGGATAACAGCCCTGAGTTCCCAGCTTCGGGGGTATCCTGCAGCCGGCTCTCTGACTCATCTGACACTTTACCTGTGTCACCTCTTGACTCAAAAGACATTGTTGCTTCTGCAGGGAAAAAAAAAAAAAAAAAAAAGAAACCCAGTGGTGGCCTGGGCTGCAAGGCCCTTCCTTGTCTGGGTCGAGCCAGCTCTGCAGCCTCTACTGCCCTGATCCTTCTTTACCAACTTTAAGCTTAAGCAAGTTGCTCTCAGTTTCCTAGTCAGTGAAATGGGGATGTTGCTATTGGTCACAGTATCTATAGCAGAGGCACTTTGATAATTTAAACAAGCCGGTGTGTGTCGTGCGCTTACAGAGTCAGGCCTATAGTAAGAACTCAGTAGATAGGGGCTGTTTTTTTCAGGCTCCTTTATTCCTGGGACTTTCCGCTCATCTGTCACCTCTGTGTTCTCATTCCCTTCACTGTTTATGGTGGCTCACCCTGGGCTCTGCTCAGAGCCCCCCTCCTCCAGGAGGCCCTCCCTACTCACCCCAGGCCTCACTCCGGGTGCAGTCCTTCCCTGAGCTCCAGCAGCCCTCTGATTTGCGTCTCTCCTCTGACCCTGGCCTGCCACCTGCTCTTGTCAGGAACCTGTAGTGTTTACCTTACTCTTCTATAAGCTCAGATCTTCCCTCGGGGCAGACAGACTGGATCCAGGACACCTGCCTGTGGGGCTCAGTTCAGCAGGAAACCAGCTGTGTGACTTTGGGCAGGTAGAGTTCCACTCCTGTATCAGTTTTCTGATCTACAAAGAGATGGAGTTGGGCTAAAGTGCCAGCTACTGAGCTCTGAAAGAGGGAGACCTTCTGCGTAAGCACAGTCCCACAGGAAGCTATGTATGTAAAACCAGCGAGGGCAGAGCTGCTCTGGGGGAGTGTGTGTATGAGCAGGTGAGTGCATGAGTAAGCACGTGTGTGTGAGTGTGAGCATGTGAACACATGACTATGAGTGTGGAGAGTATGTGGGGGTGTGTGTGTGCATGTGTGAGGGTGTGCATGCACGTGTGACTTGAATGTGTGAGAGAATATGTGTGTGGGTGCACGGGTATATGTGACTGAACGCACTAGTGTGTGTGAGGGTGGGTGACCAGCGGCTGCTCTGTGCTGAGGGCTCTGCAGGCCATGCTTGGAAACTTCTGGGTAAAGAGGTTTTTTTTTTTTAAATTTTTATTTATTTATGATAGTCAGAGAGAGAGAGAGAGAGAGAGAGAGGCAGAGACATAGGCAGAGGGAGAAGCAGGCTTCATGCACCGGGAGCCCGACGTGGGATTCGATCCCAGGTCTCCAGGATCGCGCCCTGGGCCAAAGGCAGGCGCCAAACCGCTGCGCCACCCAGGGATCCCGTAAAGAGGTTTCTACACTCACATCCCACAAGGGTGAGAGTTGTTCTGATCCATTTTGCTAGGCTCACAGCAGATGCCTAATGTCTCTTAGGGTCCGGATGAGGCTAAGGACAAGGTAAAATAGGCCTGGCAAAACTGGCAAGTTCTGGGTTCCTGAAGGCTCCCCTCCCCCTTCGAGAGCCCAAACTCTTCCTTCAGAAACTCCAGATACAGATCTCTTTGTGTGAAGGCGTTTGTTTGGTTTCTGTGTGCCAGGGGCCCTGGCTGTGTGTTTACTGATCAGGGACTGATGTCTTTGCGGGATGCTCTGGTCTCCACAGGCCCCTGCCCAGATCCCAGATGAAGCCTGCAGAGGGAATGTCCCCTCCCCATCTCCAGCACATTCCACTGGAGGGGGGCTGGGCCTCGGGCAGGGACAGGAGGGCTTCCTAGCCCTGTGGCTTCCTAGCTGCTTCCCCAGGCCCCTCTGGTGTTGACCCAGCCTGATGGCCTCAGGTTGGTGCTCAAGGCACCTTGCCGAGCGCTGCGGCTGGCATCTGATAGGTCCTGCCTGGAATAGCAGTGAGGTGCCCATGGGAGCCAATGAGGCTTTGTCCTCTGATAATGCTCTGTGTGTGTGTATCTCGGACAAGGGTGTCTATTTCCTTTCCCGCCCAATCAACTGTCCATTGATCAAAATGCCTCTTGGATACCGGGCCCCTGGCGAGAGTGAGGCTTCGCTGCTCTTTGTCTGGGTAAAGGGCATCTCACTCGTCAGACCCCAGAAGACCTGGGCACTCCTATTGTTCCCAGCTTCAGCAGCCCACCTTGTTATCAGATTCTTTGTGGCGTCTGCTAATGAATGTTTACCCTGCAGCTGGCTGGAGCCTGGAGGGGCCAGGAGGGGCCAGGAGGGACCAGGAGGGGCCGGGAGGGGCGGGGAGTGGAGGGGGGGGCTCAGCCTTCTGTCTCAGGAGCAGCTCTGAATTCCAGCTGCTCTGAAGAATGTCCCTCCTCCTCCTCTCTGACCGTCTTCCTCTCCCAGGAAAGAAGCAGCTTTTCCAGAAACTCAGCTAACCTGACCCTCCTGACCCCAAGCCTGCTGGGCCCCACTTGCCAGCTTGAAGCCCAGGGAGCCTGAGGCAAGTCAAAACTGAAAATATATAATCTCCCCTCACCTCCAATTAGAGAGGTGATACATATTCATTGTAGCTTTGGTGGGAATTTAGAAAACCACAGGTCAAAGGTCACTTCCCTACTCCCTACCCTATCAGGGGGCTTGTGAGGGCAGAGCCTGAATGGGCACAGCCTTCGTCCTTGTCCCTCCCTCATGGAGTGTCAGTGCTGTCAGACTTGGGCACAGTGAGTGCTTGGCGAGTAGAACCCAATTGGAACCTAATGCTGCCAGATTATCCAGATCCGGG
This sequence comes from Canis lupus familiaris, assembly GCF_011100685.1. Classification (NCBI taxonomy): domain Eukaryota; kingdom Metazoa; phylum Chordata; class Mammalia; order Carnivora; family Canidae; genus Canis; species Canis lupus. The sequence goes on from NC_049230.1 coordinate 21,109,827, forward strand.
TATGACCCTGGGGTGACCACTGTCTATCTGGAAGAGGATCAGATAAACCATGACCCCAGACCAATCCTCTGACTGCAATGCAAACGCCAGGCTCGGGCCTTAAGCTAAGAGTCACCTGGATGCCTCTTCTTCCCTCTTCTGCAAACAAACCACCAGCCTGACCTGTTGGCTCTGCTTTCAGGACACCCCCAGGCCACTTCTCACACACCCTCCCACAAGTTCCCTGAATAAGCTCTCAGCATCTCTGCCTGGACTTTATAAGAGCCTCTTACCAGATGTCCAGCTTCCACCCTTGCCCCCCACCCTCCACCCACCTATCTCCAGAGAGTAGCCCCAGGGCTCCTAGTGCTGCTTTGACCAAAGCTCTCAGGAAGAAGCCCAGCCCTTGAGAAGGGGACTGCACCCTCACACTGTCCTCTCACCTGGCCTCCTCTGGGCCTCCTCTCTTGCACACCCCTCCCCTGGCCTGCCCCTCCCAGCTGGCAGGGCTGGGTGTTCCTGGAACACACCTGGCTCCTTCCGCCACGGGGAGCTTGCCTCTGCCTTGCCCTAGGCCTGGCTCGCCCAGGGGTCTGCAGGCTCCTTTGCCTCATTGAGGCGTCTCTGTCCCTGTTCGTGGCACTCCTGCAATGGCCTCCCTCTGCTAGTGGCTCTTCACCCCTTTCCTGATGAGCTCCTCCCCATGCACCCCTCACTGCTAGAACTACATTGTGTTTGCCGCACCCTGACTGAAATCTCAGGAGGGCAGCGAGTTTTGGGCCATTTTATTTCTGAAGCCCTGACTCCAAAAGCTACCTGGTACATAAAGGGTGATCCATAATTATTGGTTGAATGAAAAAAGGGCTTTTCTGTACCGCTTCCCAGCAAACACTCATTAATCATTCACTAAGGGCTAGAGTCAGCCCTGGGACCAGATGCAGTGGAGAGGCTTGGGAGTCTGGTTGGGGAGACAGAGCTGTGCGTCTAATATGGAGAGTTAACAGGGGGTTGTTGGGGGTGGGGGTCAATAGTGGGAAAAACTGGCCCAGCCTGAGTGCATCAAGGAGGAGGTGCCAAAGGAGGTGATGCCTAAACTGAGTGCTTGGCTTGAAAGAGGAGCTAGAGTTCCTGACATTTAGGGAAAGGGGGGAAGTGGGTAAGGAGGGAGGATTCTCCAGGCCTGAGGAAGGAGGCAGGGATGTTGCCCTCAAGGCCACTTGTCAGCCTCTGGTGCACAGTAGGTGTTCAGTGAAACTGCCCAGGTAGCCCATGTCCCGGAGCCACACCTGATTTTGAGGAAGACAATTTCAGTTGCTGGACAGGAGCCTTAGAGGGGGTGAGGTTAGTAAGCAGTCTGTAGAGTCCACCTAGGGATTCACAGGATCAGATGAGTTTTGAAATGGAAAGAGCCCCAATTCCTAGGGCCTTGGTCCCTGAGGGAGGCAGCGCTGCTTCCCGGGAGGGAGGGAAGTTAGCTGGTTATTTGGCTGGAAAGGGAGCCGAGGACCATCTGGGTGGAATCAGGGCAGGCACCAGACATTCTTCTTCCTCTCTGTCTGTCCTGTGTCTGGCCCTTCCCGTGTCCCAGCCCAGGTGGGATGGGCTGAGGCTTGGCACAGAGCTCCCAATTGGGTTCCAAGAGCCCAGGGCCAAGACAGAAGCAGAGAGAAGCACCCCTGGCCAGGTGGCCCCCTGGCCCCTCCTTGTGTGCAGAGGAGCCTGTACCCCGTCACGTACACTGAGCCCCTCAGGAGGGAGAGGCACTCTGTCTTCCCAAAGTGTGGAATGTGGCACCTAAGGGAAAGCTGCCCGTCTCCCTTCCCCCACTGCCTGGACAAGGGGCAGTTCCCAAGGACTCAGAGCTTCTTCCCCTCCCCCAGAATTGGCCCTGGTTCCTGTCAGGCTGGTTTTTCCTCCCCTGGGGCTTGAAGAGGAACACCGGGGGGCCATCCTGACCCAGCCTGCCCTGCCCCACCTTTCCTGGGTTCCCACTGGTGGAAAGTGAGAGAGATGAGCTGCCACAGAGTCAGCCAGACCCGGGCTGCTGGCCTTGGGTCTCTATGACACCACGCACCTGGGCACCCGGCCAGAGCGAGGTCTTGAGCTCCTCGGAGCATGGCCAATATTTCTTATCTCTGTCTCTTACAACCCATGCTCACTGCTAGCACTTAATTCAGGGCCTCTTTATCTGTAACTCGGACTAAATCAGCAGACCCTAAACTGGTTTCCTTTTTTTTTTTTTTTTAAAGATTTTATTTATTTATTCATAGAGACACACAGAGAGAGAGAGAGAGAGAGAGAGAGAGAGAGAGGAAGAGACACAGGCAGAGGGAGAAGCAGGCTCCATGCAGGGAGCCCAACATGGGACTCGATCCCAGGTCCTCAGGATCACACCCCGGGCTGCAGGCAGTGCTAAACCGCTGCACTACCGAGGCTGCCCAAAAGCACATCCCTAAACTGGTCTCCTTACCCCAGACCACGTCTGCCTCCCTCGTATCGCCAGCCTCCTCATTGCATGGAACCTGCAGTAATTTCTAAAGTATATGTTTGGGGACAAGTGGGTGGCTCAATCAGTTAAGTGTTTGCATTGGGCTCAGGTCACGATCCCAGAGTCCTGGAATTGAGTCCTGTGTCGGTCTCCCTGCTTAGTAGGAGCCTGCTTCTCTTTCTCCCTCTGCTGCTTTTTTAAAAACTTAAAAAAATAAATGAAATATTTAAAAAATTTAAAAAAGAAATTATTACCTGTTAATACATAAACACGAAACAGATTCCCCATAAATCTATCCTTGTAAAAATTAGAATAGGAGAGATAAGTGTGGGTTCCCCTTGACTAGGAGCCTTCACCAGGCTCAGAGGAAATCCTTGTCTTCACTCTGGTGCATTTCCTCCTGCATCTCTGTGCTTCCGTGCATAATCATATGTACATGTAGAAAGAAGTCACCTTTTAAGTGTATGCCAGCATTAATTTATCCTATGTATTGTTCTCCACCTTTATCCAAGACCTCATTTTTCAGGGTTTTTTGTGTCACTGTCTATTGACATTACTCATTGTTTGTTACCCAGTTTTACTCAACTGTCACCAGTGGTTTGTCTTTCCATTCTGACAAATGGTGCTTCAGAGAGCATCCTTTTATGCCTCCTTGAACCTATGACCAAGGAGTTCTTTGGGGTAACCAAGAAAGAGCGAAACTGGTGGCTTGTGAGGTATGTGGATTTTTGTGGGAAGACTGCTAAATCAGCCTGCAAAACGGTCACTACAACTGCCCTCCTGCCATGTTTGAGGGAGTTCCTTTGCCCACAGCTTCCCCAACACTTGACAGGATCCCCAACACTTGACAGACTCCGTAATTTTTGCTAGGCTTATGGAAAAGAGTAAAGCTCCTGTCTTCTCCTGGCTGCCCTCAGTTGGATGGGGAGTGGGGGTAGGGTGGAGAGGGAGCCTGGTGCTGTTTATGGAAACTTCCAGCCAGACTATTCACAGTCCTATCTTCTACTTCTCTGCTCAGGGCACCTGGTACCCTGAGCTCTGTGGAGCTCCCTATGCTCCCAAGCCCTGGTTTCAGCTTCTTCCTGTTTGGGCTTTCAACGTTTTGTGGGAGTTAATCATCTACTGTTGCCTCTTGTTTTATTCTCCCCAATATTCTTTGTCAGCTTTTTTTTTTTAAATTTATTTTTTATTGGTGTTCAATTTACTAACATACAGAATAACCCCCCAGTGCCCGTCACCCATTCACTCCCACCCCCCGCCCTCCTCCCCTTCTACCACCCCTAGTTCGTTTCCCAGAGTTAGGAGTCTTTACGTTCTGTCTCCCTTTCTGATATTTCCCACACATTTCTTCTCCCTTCCCTTATATTCCCTTTCACTATTATTTATATTCCCCAAATGAATGAGAACATATAATGTTTGTCCTTCTCCGACTGACTTACTTCACTCAGCTCTTTGTCAGCTTAACAGGGTTTTAGGAAGGAGCGGAAATTAATGTGAGTATTCAATCTAACACACTTCATCAAAACTAATACGTGTCTATAATCCCCTGCCAGATTGTTAGCTTCTTAGAAGCAGCAAAATCTTGCTTCCCTCCTGTATCCCAGCACCTAGTACTATGCCTGGCAGCTAGGGGACAGACCCAGATACAGGGTCAATGAAGGAAGGCACAGGTTAGAAAGTACCTTGAGCATTCCTCGCTGATGGTCCCCTGGGAGAAGAGGATGGTATCTAGGGAAGGGTTACTACTTTACACAACAAACAAGTTCATGTAATCTGCACACTTTTATCTTTCTCTCCTTCACCTTATTAATTCTGCTCTATTCACATGCACTCTACCTCCTTGGAGGGGCTGAACTCAGAGCTTTGCTTCAATGACCCATGGACTGACCAAATAAATAATCATGTATTGGAGCAGGGAGGACAAGTTAGGATCTTAACAGGTGACACTCTGCCTTTCCCAGGTTGATGACTCTTGTTCCAGAACAGTGGAAGAAGGGAACCTGACCTCCATCCTATGAGAGGAGCACAGCATTTCTGGTTGGTGCTGTGGCTTTAGGGCATTAAAGATCTGGGCTTGAATGTGGGGTCCACTCTTACTTGTGTGACCTTGGGTCAAGTTATTAATCTCTGAGCCTCAAGTTGATCATTGGAGTGGATCAGCTTTTCTTGTGACATATGGATTATTAATAGGTGTTACCTGACAAAAGATTCCAGTATCTAGTATACTTGGTAAATGTTGGTCGGACCAAGTCAAATAATAATACTTAGAATAATCTATAATATATAATAATATTTATGATATAAAAATACACGTATTTATTATATAATACTTTTAAATATTGTGATATTATTATTTCATGATTAAATTATATAACACAATAGCATTTTTTGAGTGCTCACTATGTGTCAGGCACCCTTACAAGCACCATCTTATTTAACCCTCAAAAGAACCCCGTGAACTAGGTTGTTACTATTATTACTATTTTAATCTCTATTTTACAAATGACTCAGGTTATCAGAGTTTTTGGTACCATGCACTGTAACTCTCTAAAAGGGAATCAAAACAAGCAGTGTTTCTGATCTTCTATGACAGTGCCTCCCTTTCCCACTGGGATCTCACCGCGCTAGGGTTCTGCAGACACCAGTGGGGGCCAGAGCTTGGGAAGGGAGCTCCTCTGGTCAAACAGGGGCAGATTGGAGATTGCTGGTTGCGGGCAGTTTGTTACTGAATGCGCAGCAAGCAGCCGCTTGACCCCTTGATTCCATCTCTGGGGAGGGCAGCCTGTTCAGATCATTCTCCTGAGTTCTTGATGTACCAGAGACCTGGTCATAACCATACAGCTCACAGGGAGGAAGGTGCAGGGCACTGTTCTGGCCAGAGAGTGGGAGTGGGGGATTTTTCCACCTGCATTTAAGTCTGGGGTTTACTGCTTTCAGAGTTGGTATGAGATTCTGGAAACAGGACCCAAAGGAGTTGTTCTGGAGCTGGGACTTCCTTGAAAGGGAAAGCAGCGGCTCTGTCATACTCAGAAACCCTGGCCACGGCCATGGGGCTGAGGGTTGAGAGGCTGGAAGGCATACACCTGGCTGTGGACCCAGCGAGTCATCACTCCTCTCGGAGCCTCTGTTTTCTCCTGTGTGAAACAGGCTGGGCTGCTGGCTGGGAGGATCCAATGAGACGAGATGTGCAGACTCTGAGCTGTACCCCCCTGGGTTGGTTGATCTATGATTATGGCCCTGGGGTGGGCACTGGGACTTGAAGCTTCTCTGGAGTTGAAGGAGCTCACAATCCCTTAATATTTGGGGGTGAGAGTGGGGGACTATTGGTCCTACTTTTGTTTCCTTCCACAAAGTCCCTTCCCTAAGCTTCCTATGAGGCCAGAAAAACAGATTCCAGCTGGGGCTGTGTGTGCGTAGCAACTATCTGGCCCACAAAGAGCAGGCCTCCTTTTCAGGGTCAAATAAAGAGTGACTCACCTCAGACCAGCCCTGGCAGCTACAACCTTTGTGAAGGCCCAGCCCCACCCTGATTTCAGGGCCTGCCTTGGGTCACACTGGCCTTTCCCTTTTGGGCACTTCGGGCCCTCTTGCAGGTCTGATTCACTAGTTTAAACAGCCTCAGGCTGGCCTTCCTGCACGGCTCAGGGCTGTTCCTGGTGGGTTAGGGGGTGTGTAGGTGGTTTCCTGGCCCCCTCTCCTGGATAAGTGGGTGTCTGGGAGGCAGTTTCTTGGGACTGGTTTCAGAGGCTGGGACAAATCTTCCTTTAGCCACAAGTGGACCAGGTGATAGTATGCAGAAAGGAGGGTTGAGACTTCACAGGGGGGAAACTGAGGCCTGTTGCTGGCCTACCTCCCTAACACCATCTCAAAAGGGCATAGGGCCTCTGTCTTGCGACTGGGTGACTGCTCTGACCTAAGGAACCATGGGGACAGTTCTGAGGAGGGGTGAGGTCCTTGAGAACAGCAACTAAGGTGAGGTGCAGGCAGTGTCTGGCAGGGGGCCTGGCCCTTCCAAGTGATCAAAAAGGGTGGGTGGAATCGTTGCAAGGGATGAAGAGCAGGGCTGGGGGGTGTGTGCAGGGAGGAGGGCTCCTTCCTCTTATCGTGGAAGCACCCTGGCCGTGCCTAGCAGCTCAGTGTTCATCCAGGTGCTAGGACAGGAAGGACCCTGTCAGGTTCCAGGATTCAGCCTGACACGCTCCTTCCAGATGCTCACAAGGGGGGAGGGATTCTATCCCATTTTTGTCTCTGTGTAGCAAGTGCTAAATGTCTCATGGGCAAGTTATTTGCCTCCTGCAGGCTTGGATTCCCCATCATGATTTCAGTATATCTGTGTTGAACGAATGCATGATTTGGGGGCTGGAGGGTAGAGGTTGCTCTGGAGGGGGTGGGCAGGAAGAAGCCCCAGTGAAGGTCTGCCCCAGGTGGGGTCTGGCTTGAGTTTGGGGTTGCCAAGTAGGCCTTTCCAGTGCAGCTGCAGAAGCCTCCTGGCAGCTGTTCTCAGGAGCCGGTGCTCACCCCAGGGCTTTGCATGGCTCCAGCAGGGCGGGGCAGCTTTGTCTTAGGAGGCCCATGGCCAGAACTCCCTCTCTGGGGGCCTGAGAGGGAGTCAGGGTGTGGGTGATCCCCAAGGGGCAGGTTGTAATTCCAAGTGGGCGTAGGAACCTTCTGAATGTATTGAGGAGAAGTGTTTAACTCCCATCCCAAGGGAGCTGCTTCAGAACATAATTCCAGAAGGGTCTCTGAGTGATGGGGGGTTGGAGAAGGCAGGATGGGGTATAGGAGTCCACTCTCAGAGGGACTTCATTCCTGGGGTGTGTGTGTGTGTGTGTGTCAAACTTGGGTTAATCTTAAGGGCTTCATGGGGGAGGGCTGGAATGTGAATGAGGGTGTCTAGGTGTGTGATGGGGGTGAAGAAGGGAATGAGTGTGACAGGAGGTGTGCAGTCGGGCTCCGGAGCGGCTGGGGTGGGGCAGTTTCCCTGCAGGGCCGCAGGAAGGAAGAGCTGGAGGTAGAGCCACCAAGAACGGACCAATGGGGAGAGTGCCCATATTTGCACTCAGGAGCCTGCAAATTCCTCGGGGCTCAGATATCCGCCCCGACGCCCCCCCTACCCTCCCCCCCCGCCCCGCCTCGGCCCGCCCCAGGCATAAAAGTCTCCAGGTGAGGCCCTCGCCACTCCTCTCGCCCACCGCTGCTCCTGCGACCAGTGTGGCCCGCGCGCTCCTTCGCCATGACTTCCTACAGCTACCGCCACTCGTCCGCCACCTCGTCCTTCGGGGGCCTGGGCGGCGGCTCCCTGCGCCTCGGGCCGGGCGGTGCCTTCCGCGCGCCCAGCATCCACGGGGGCTCGGGAGGCCGCGGCGTGTCTGTGTCCTCCGCCCGCTTCGTGTCCTCGTCCTCCGGGGGCTACGGCGGCGGCTTCACGAGCGGCCTGGGCCGGTCCGATGGGCTGCTGGCGGGCAATGAGAAGCTCACCATGCAGAACCTCAACGACCGCCTGGCCTCCTACCTGGACAAGGTGCGCGCCCTGGAGGAGGCCAACGGCGACCTGGAGGTGAAGATCCGCGACTGGTACCAGAGGCAGGGGCCCGGGCCCGCCCGCGACTACAGCCACTACTTCAAGACCATCGAGGACCTGCGGGACAAGGTGGGCGGCGGCCCAGCTGCGGAAGGTGCACCTGCCGCGCGAACCCAGCCCCGCGGGCCCGGCAGGCAGCCGAGCCAGCACCCGGCGGGGCGGGAGCGAGCCCGTTAGGTCGTGGGAGGGCCGCGGGTGGGGCAGGGAGCCGGGGGCAGGTGAGGGGGGCGCGGGCCGGTGCGGCAGGAAGTGGAGGTCCGGGTGTCAGAGAAGGGGGCGGGTTAGTGGGCGGGGCGGGGCGGGGCTGGTGGGTGGGGAGGCCTGGGAGGGGCTTCCGAAAGAGTGGGAGATGGGACCGTGCTTTGAGCCGCCCGGGGACAAGCAACAGTTTGGCCTGGGAGGAATGCAGTCCACCCCGGGCCAGACCTACCCCCTGCCGCCCCCGGCGCAGGCCCCTCTGCATTCCTTTTCTCCGCTGGGGCACGTCTGGTTTCCATCACGCTCCAGGCTGAAGCCCCTCCTGCCCCGCCCAGGGAGGGTGGGCTCACCGGACTTCGGAACTTCTGGGAAGAACGGGAGGGGGCATATGCTAATGGCCTGCAGACTTGGTCAAGGCGGGCAGCCCCGCCTCCCCGGGGTCCTTCTCGGCAACAGTTCCGTGTGGGTGGAGAGTCCTGGGGTTGGGGGTGCTGGAGCTGAAGAGTCTAAGAGGAGCTCCTAAGGGCATGTAGGGTGGGGCTTGGCCTCCACCCTCAGGCAGAAGCTGGGAGCTCTGCCTCCAAGAAATGTGTCAGAAGCCAGTGGGACATTTAATGATCCGCACGTGCTGGATCTCCAAACACGCAGCTCTGCACGGCGTTGCCCAGTGCCTGCCATGTGCCCAGCATGGTGCTGGGTGCCAGGTGCCAGGTGCCAGGGGCATAGAGCAGACTGACCAGACCTGTGGACAAGGAGGGACAGCTAGAGTTGTAAACAACAAAGTAGGATACTGCTTACACAATTTAAAAATTGTAACCTAACAGTAAGAAATACATTTTACCATGTATCTTCATCCATTCTCTGTCATACACACTCAAAATGGAAGCAAAACTTTTTTTTTTTTTTTTTTTTTTTTTTAAGATTTATTTATTTGAGAAAGGAGAGGGGAGAGAGGGACAGGAGAGGGAGAGAGGATCCTCGACTCCTCAACTCCCCACGGAGTATAGAGCCCTATAGATTAGGACCTGAGCTGAAATCAAGAGTCAGCTGCTTAACCAACTGAGCCACCCAGGTACCCCGGGAACACTTTCTTGAAACGATTCTTACCGTACTGTGGGTGATCTCTTTTTATGTTTTGTATTCTGTTCAGGTTCAATGAAAAACTATGCAAATTACCTCCCAGTACAATGATTGATGATGAGTTGTGACTTGCTCTTTGGAAAACATAAACCCAAGTACCTCAGTCAAGGCTGTGAATGTGCACCTCACAGCAGAGGGACCTCAGACAGGTCAAGGAATCCTGAACTTCCATTTCCTGCCTCTCTGAAATAGGCATACCCGCTGACCTGGCATGAAGGATGAGGTGCAAAGTAACTGGCGCATAGCAGATGCTGAACTAATGGGAGTTCCCTTTCCTGAGGCAGAAAGTGCTTTGAATGGGGGGTACAGACAAAGGTACCCCAACACTACATCTGGTTTGCAGATCACTAGAGTCTGCCTCCTGTAAGACCATTTAGAGTTTCCCTGCGTGCAGATCTCAGATACTTTCCTCTCAGACTTCTCTCCTTGCCCTCCCACATCCATCCCCTAACCCCTGGCTCAGCGTCCCTGACAATGCTTTCTCCTGCTCCAGCTCCTGGGCATGGATTGATTCCAAGACCTCCCAGAGAGCAGGCCACTGGACAGCTGAGACATGGCTGGGGCTTTGGTCTCTAGGCAGTAGAGGCATATTCATTTGCTCTCTTCTAGGGAGAAAGGAGGCAGGGAGTGCCAGTATGCTGAACTGGTGCCATCTTCCTGCTTCTTATCTTCCAGATTCTTGGTGCCACCATTGAGAACTCCAAGATTGTCCTGCAGATTGACAATGCCCGTCTGGCTGCGGATGACTTCCGAACCAAGTGAGTCTATGTTGGCCTTGGAGAGCTGCAGAAGCCGGGGCAGGGAAGGAGGGGCAATCCCAGACCCTTTGGGGCTCAGTGCAGGTGGCAGGGGCTACTGGATTCTGTTCTCACTCACCCCAGCTGGCCTGAAGCATCTCCCAACCCCCCGGACTCCTGAACCCTGGGGGAGATGGGGGAGGGAAGTCTCCAGGGGTTCTGAGGAAATGCTGGTCTGACAACACTCATTTCCTCTGAAAGGTTTGAGACGGAGCAGGCCCTGCGCATGAGTGTGGAGGCTGACATCAATGGCCTGCGCCGGGTGCTGGATGAGCTGACCTTGGCCAGAGCTGATCTGGAGTTGCAGATCGAAGGCCTGAAGGAGGAGCTGGCCTACCTGAAGAAGAACCACGAGGAGGTAGGCTTCAGGCTGGGCTTCTGTCCATTCCACCCCAACTTCCCAGGACTGAGGACACTTGGGTAGCATGTATCCTCTCAACCATGGTCACCTTGCTGCACCCTTGGCATGGCCTTGGGTGTGGAGCAGGGCTCCCAGGGTTCCAGCAGTGGATGGTGTCCCCCTGGTCTGTCTCCTCGTGCTGGCTCCTTAGTCTGCCCCTGAACTAGCCCCTTTCTGTTTGGGGGATGGGGGAGTGAGACCTGGCCCAGGCCCAGCAGGCTCTGGGCTCAGACATGCCCATCTCCGCTGCTGTGTCTTTCCAGGAAATCAGTGCCCTGAGGGGCCAGGTGGGTGGCCAGGTCAGTGTGGAGGTGGATTCCGCTCCTGGCATTGACCTTGCCAAAATCCTGAGTGACATGAGAAGCCAATATGAAGTCATGGCTGAGAAGAACCGGAAGGATGCTGAAGCCTGGTTCACCAGCCGGGTATGTAGGGGGAAGCAGATTCCCTTTGGGGAGGTGGCAGGGAGAGAGGTCTTCACACTCTCAGGTGAGTTCTGCCTTGGGCTTATTTCTTCTGCCTCTTTTATTGCAGACTGAGGAGCTGAGTCGGGAGGTGGCCGGCCACACAGAGCAGCTGCAGATAAGCAAGACGGAGGTCACTGACCTGCGGCGCACCCTCCAGGGTCTGGAGATCGAGCTGCAGTCTCAGCTAAGCATGGTGTGTGCCCCCTGCCCCGGGATGCACTGGTGCCCACGTAGCCTTGCACAGCCTGGGTCATGGCTGTGCCCATGCCGTCCCTGGGAACCAGCCTCCAGTTAATCTCGTTCCCTCTCCCTGTCCTCAGAAAGCTGCCCTGGAAGGCACACTGGCGGAAACAGAGGCCCGCTTTGGAGCCCAGCTGGCCCAGATCCAGGCTCTGATCAGCAGCATGGAAGCCCAGCTGAGCGATGTGCGTGCGGACACTGAACGGCAGAACCAGGAGTACCAGCAGCTCATGGACATCAAGTCACGGCTGGAGCAGGAGATTGCCACCTACCGCAGCTTGCTGGAGGGCCAGGACGCCCACTACAACAACCTGCCCACCCCCAAGGCTCTCTGAGTCCAGCAGCCTCCTGGGCTCCCTGCTCTCCTGCGGATGGGGTGCCCCTGGGTAGGGCCATGGGAGGGGAGGGACCCTACCCCTGGCTCTTTCCCTGACCTGCCAATAAAGCTTTATGGCTCCAGGAGGGATGTTGGGTCTGTTTTCTCAGTCCATAAAGATGGGCCAGAACTTGGTCCTGTTTAGGATTTATTTGGATCAGAATACACCCTGTATTCCCAGGAGAGGGAGGGAGGGTGCTCACCAACTCCTACTGTTATGGTAATTCCTGTTTGCAGAACTCTTCTTCATTTATCTAACCTATTCCTTAAAACAAGCTTGTGAAATAAACATTGCTCCCCTCTTTATTTTTTAAGATTTATTTTATTGATTTAAGAGAGATGAAGAGAGAGCGTGGGCGTGAGTGAGGAGAGTGGCAGGAGAGAATCCCCAAGCAAGCTCCCTGCTGAGCACAGAGCCCAATGCAGGGCCAGATCCCAGGACCCATGAGATCATGACCTGAGCCAAAACCCAAGAGTTGGACGCTCAATGGACTGAGCCACCCAAGTGCCCCGCATTGCTCCCTTTTTACCAAGGGGTAAACTAAAAGTCAGAGAGCTGAAGTCGTTTGTACGAATAACTGTTCTAAACATGCGGCAGAGGCGGGATTTGAAACTGGGTTTGTTTGTTTGTTTGTTTTTCAGATTTAGTTTTCTTTCCATTTTACTCCCTCAAGAGTTGGTGTGTATTTGTGGGTCTGAAATTAATGTTCACTTGAGCACCTAGTATGTACCATTTGATCGAACAACCCTATATGGGTGGCATCTTATAGAGCAGGGAACAGGCTCAGAGAGGTTAAGGAACTTGTCCAAAGTCACACAGAGACTTCATGGCAGAGACAGGACCAGGAGCTAGGTGTCCTGATGATTGGCCCAAGGTGGCACCCCTACCCCAGTCTTCTGGGATTGACACTCCTTGTGCCAGGTCCTTACACCTTCCAGTCTTGCTCCATGTGAGGGCCTAAGACTGGGATCCCCTGAGGCAGTTCATTTGATACATTTCTCTACCTAACTGAGGGAGAACCTGGGCTTTGGGGGTCAGAGCCTGAGTCATGGAGGTGGGCATCCCACCTAGAAGGCTGCGGAGGGTGTGTGTGTGCATGCACTAACATAGTCATCCATTCCTGGGCAGCCCCACATAAGCCCCTTACACCCACCTGCTCATACCTGGGCCCAGAGCCTGGAGTGGGACCCGGCTGTGACCCAGACCTCCCATATAAGACCCCCAACCTGGCTTTGCCTGTGGCTGGTCCCAGGCCAGCAAAGGAGCATAAGTCTCAGCTTCCTGGTATAATTCTGCCCTTTTGTGGGCATGAGCTTGCCCCTGTGGTTTATAGTTCGGCTGCCAAGAACTGAGGCCAATTAAAGGTATATAAGTAGTTCCACTTCCCCTTGGCTGAGAGTTTCAGGCTCAGTGGGTGTGTTCGGTCCCATGGAGCTGCCTGACCACAGGCCACCCCTGTGCCAGAGGGGAGCAAGTGAGGAAGTCTCAACCCTGGGGCCCCCAGAAGGTCTTCTGTAGGAGAAGGAATGGAACGCTGGCTGCTGTGAGTGCCCAGCGCCGTGCGAAGGAAGCTGTGATCCAGGCATGCCGTGTGCTAATAATCCTGCAGGATGTGCTCTTGCATGGGAGAGGTTCCTGGGGGACCCCGAGCCCAGCTCTCGCTTCTCTCCCTGGGCCAGGAGCCCCATCTGCCACCTCCCTAGCAATTCTGCTGTGGCCTCCAGCACCCACAGCGCCTCCACTCCCACTTAATTTCAGAGGCCTGGCCTCACCCCTAGGCTGGGACTGCCCAGAGATTTTTGTCCCCTGTTCATGAAAGCCTCTGTTGTCACAGCTGAAACCCTCCCCTATGCCCCAGAGGCCCCTGGAATGTGGCTGTGGGGCGGAGTCTGAGCCCACACAGGTGGGGCAGGTGACTGGGGCACAGGTCTGGGTGTGAGGAATGAAGCCTGCCTTTGTGTATGTGGTGGGGGGTGGAGAGGCAAGGGCAGAGAAGCTTTTCTGTCCCTGGCTGGGAGCTGAAACTAGGGGTACTGGGTTGACAGAAAAGCTGGCACAGAGGAGAAGGAGAGGGAGGGAAGGAGAGAGAAGGGGAGAGGATTCAAGGGGTGAGGCTTTCCATCTCTGCTGGCCACTGTGACCATTTCAGTTTGCAGAGCATTTCCTGTTGGTCGGTGGTGGGTCATATGGCTCCATCCCTATCGGCAGGCGGGAGAGTGGTTATATCCATTTTCCAGATTGGCAGACTGAAGCTGAGATGGGCGGCTGGATTACCCAAAGCCATTTACCTAAGAGAGCCACGTACCTGATGTACCTGACGGAGGAGGAGTTACCCAGGACCCAGGACTTGTGCTCTCTCCATCCCTAGCATCTCCCTGGGGAGTGGGGGCGGTGAGGGTGGATTTATGGAGACCACACCCCCATGCATCATTGGATGCTCACTGTGGCCCTGTAGCAGGACTCAGTGCTAATGGCTCCATTTTCCCCCCTTTTTGTTTATCCTGGTAAAATACACATATAATTTACCATCTTAGCTGTTTTTAAATGTTTAGTTCTGTGGCGTTAAGTCCATTCACATTATTGTGCAACCAGGACCACCAGTGTATGCTCATGACTGTTTCCATCTTGAAACTCAAAATCTGTTAAATAGTAACCCCTTCTGTGATTCTAACTACCTTATATAAGTGGGAAAATGGCCCAATTTTAAGTTGGGAACCTGGCTCAGAGAGGCTGAGTCACACGCAGAGGTGGAGTCCAGCCCAGGCTTTTCCACTGGGCTGCACATCCCATCCCAAGGAAAAAAGGCCTGGGGACGACCTGTCTGCAATGGGCAAAGGACAGAATCTGGCACATTGTCACACGTGTGCTACCTGAGGCAGGGCCCTGGGCTGCAGCCTGGGCTGGAGCCAAACAGGGCTACGTCCCCAACCTTGCCCAGCCGCCTAGCTGGTGCTAATGAGCAAGCACCAAAGTGGCCCAGACTTTGAGCTCACAGGAACTGTTTGCTTTGAAAACAAGGATTGGGGATCCCTGGGTGGCGCAGTGGTTTAGCGCCTGCCTTTGGCCCAGGGCGCGATCCTGGAGACCCGGGATCGAATCCCACATCGGGCTCCCGGTGCATGGAGCCTGCTTCTCCCTCTGCCTATGTCTCTGCCTCTCTCTCTCTCTCTCTGTGTGTGTGTGACTATCATAAATAAATAAAAATTAAAAAAATATTTAAAAAAAAAAAAAAAAAAGAAAACAAGGATTGTGACTGCGGTGGCTGCTACGTCAGCATGAGCCTGATAGTGTTCAACAGCTACCTCTCTGGGGGTGCTAGAGGGGAGTCAGGGTGCAGAAGAGACGGCTGGCTGGGGCCCAGCCCTCCCTCAGCCTGGGGTGATGGTGTGTAATTGTTCATGTGTTAATTGCTGGGGCCGTGATGTCTGCAGAGGTTTTAATGAGCTGTGGCTGATCTGAGTTTGATTATTTTTCTTTCGGAGGAAAAGACAATACCCTCCCACCCACGAGACAATACCGCACTGTCTGTGCCCAGTGCTCAGAGGCCCAGCTCATTTATCCCCACCCACCTAGGCCTGCGGTCCTTCTCACACTGTCCCAGCTCGGACAGGAACCCCAGGTACTGATCCCCACTGTCTACTTCCTTAGAAGAGAGGAGCCAGGAGGAGGCAGGCTGGGCGCTCTCAGGCCTCTAGAAGCTGAGAGTGCCCCTCACTCACCACAGGAACGGGTCCAAGGGTTCACAGGCAGTAATTGATGGTGCTAGGATTTGAACCTGAGCCTCAGGGACCCGGGAGCTCTACCCACCTCACTGCGCTTCAGCCTTGGACCAGGTATCCTGCTGGCTCTTCAGATCAGCCTTGCCTCCCTCTGCCACCCCTCTGGCTTTCCCCAAGCCCCGCAGCGGGGGCCAGAAGGCCAGGCTGTGCCTCCTCGTGGCACTGCCCACATGTATCACGTATCCCTGGAAGCCGGCCCCTGGGTTGATGGCAGAGCAAAGGGCTCTCCTGAGTGTTCAGCTCCCCTCTCTGTCCTCAGCATCCTGCTCTGTGAAGAGGTGTCCTCCAGGCTGCCTGCCAGGCCTCCCTATCTCCACCCTCCCAACACTCAGGCACGTAGAGCCCTGGGTCGCGTCCCTCCCCGGCTCCACAGCACCTGACAGGACAAATGGAGTTAATCTGGCCCTGCTATGCAGGGACATGCCTCTCCCTGGAGAAGGCAGGGGCTTCTTGGACCGTGCTCGAGTCTTATCTGCAGAGGTTTGCCCCAACGTGTCCTGGGAGCAAGCAAAGGTTCAATGACATGTGTAGTTGGCAGGTGGTGGGATTATCAGTCAGCTCCTTGTCAGCCTCGAGCCTCCTGGCCTTTGTGAGAGTGCCAGTGCAACTGGGCTGGGGGCTGGGGAGCACTGGGTGGGGAAGGGAAGGGAGGCCGGGAGGAGAGTCCTGCTATGTCAGGGAAGTAACAGATGTAGGCTTCTTTGATCACCTTAGCTGCAACCTGACCCCCCTCTCCTGTTCTCAGCCTATCCTCATGGACCCCCAGCCCACCCATCCTCCAGAGGCCACCACTCTGCCTGGGCTCTGCAGGCTCACACATGGAGTTTGTGAGTGGGTCAGCACAGAGCAGTGATGGGGGTAGACTCCTAAACTGAGAGCCTGGGTAGGGTGTGTGGGGCAGGGGGTTGCTGGCTGCTTTGGGGTGAGGGTGGGGGGCTGGTGGCAGCAGAGAAGTCCATAGAGGGTAGATCTGGCCCCAGCTGCTCCAGCCCAGAAGGCGGAGGCCTGGTAGCTGCAGAGGGATCTGAGTTTGCTCCTCCACACGGAGTAGAGAGATGAACCTGCATTCGAAGTGTTAAAACCATGGCCCTGGGGCAAAACACCATTCATTCTGAATCATCTCTTTTGTTGCATTAAAAAAAAAGAAAGAAAAGAGAGATTCCACATCAGCCAGGCAGAGGTGTGCAGGCAGTTGTGTTTGAACACAGGATTTGGCTTCCCTTTGGGGGAGGAGACGAGGTCCCACAACACCCTCTGAGGGCTATATAAGGAGCCCCAGGCTGGGGGGTGACCGGCGCAGCGCTCTGCTTTCAGCCCAGCCTGCACCTCCACCAGCACCTCTTCTGCTTGCTGAGAGCTCACCAGCTGCCTGGCTATGAGCACCACGTTTCTGCAGACCTCTTCCTCCACCTTTGGGGGTGGCTCTACCCGGGGGGGTTCCCTCTGGGCTGGGGGAGGTGGCTTTGGTGGGGGGAGTCTCTACGGGGGTGGTGGAAGCCGCAGTATTTCAGCTTCTTCTGCTAGATTTGTTTCCTCGGGGTCAGGAGGGGGCTATGGGGGTGGCATGAGCTGTGGCTTCGGTGGGGGGGCTGGTAGTGGTTTTGGGGGTGGCTTCGGTGGAGGGTCTGGTAGTGGTTTTGGCGGAGGCTTCGGAGGTGGCCTTGGAGGTGGCTTTGGTGGGGGTTTATGGCGGCGGCTTTGGTGACTACGGTGGTGGCGATGGTGGCCTCCTCTCTGGCAATGAGAAGATCACCATGCAGAACCTCAACGACCGCCTGGCCTCCTACCTGGACAAGGTGCACGCCCTGGAGGAGGCCAACGGCGACCTGGAGGTGAAGATCCGTGACTGGTACCAGAAGCAGAGCCCCAGCAGCCCGGAGCGGGACTACAGCCCCTACTTCAAGACCATTGAGGAACTCCGGGACAAGGTGAGTTCTCAAGTGTCAGAGAGAGGGGCACAGGTAGCTGGTGCCCGCACACGTCTCTAATATCAACATTCCTAATGCCTCAAGGAAACTCTTTCCTGCCCAGGCAATGACTGTTGGTGTATAGTTTGGAGAGCAGTGAATGCTTTTCAGGTGCGGATGCAGGCACACCTCCGCTCACTTTGGCAGCATGGGAGGATCCCGAGAATTTGGTCAGGACCACGGGGGTCCGAGGTGGGGGGCAGTTACACACACCCTGCAGGGCTCTGCATAAAGTGCCCCTTTGCTTCTTTTGTAAGAACGGTAAGTGTAGCCTCAGGAGCCCTGAATGCCAGGACCACCTGCCTCACCCTTTGAGGACATCTTTGGTGCCAAAAGCAGTACTGGGGCTTAGGAGACCTGCAACTCATTATGCCAGCCACTTACTCATCCTTTCAACTCACCTGGACCGGTTTCCTCAGCTGTAGAATGCCTTCCTGACCTGCCGTCCAGGTTCCTATGGCTGTGACATGTTCTGTGGGTCCATGGCTATGTCAAGGTGTGCAGGAGGCCAGTGACCAGGGGAGGCTGGTGGACTATCCCCGAGAGGGCTGTTGTCAGAGTCCACTGAACCCCACCCCAACCCCTCCCAGCCAGGCAATTCCCATGGGGGAGTCCGGGCACCCCTCCCTCCTTGGTTTTTCAGGCCCTGGAAACAGGAAGGGTGGCATGGGGGTGGATCATTTAGTGGGTACTTGAGATGAGGCTGAGCACCACCCTGGGGAGCCTACTGGCTTCTGTGGCTGGTGTCAGTGGGGAAGTTGTCAGCGAGGGGTCTGACTCAGGGCGCAGGGTGGGGAGAGCATCAGGGGAGACAGAACAGGCACCAAGTCCCTGTCTCCTGCAGATCCTGGCAGCCACCATTGACAACTCCCGCGTCATCCTGGAGATCGACAACGCCAGGCTGGCAGCGGATGACTTCAGACTCAAGTGAGCTCCTGCCTCCCTCTCCCCTTCTGGATTCCCCCCTGTTTCTTGGCCTTCTCTCCCTCCTTCAGCTCCAACAGCCCAGGCCTCTTGCTCTTCCTTACTCTGGGCTCCCTCTCTCTTCCCAGATATGAGAATGAGCTGACCCTGCGCCAGGGCGTGGAGGCCGACATCAATGGCCTGCGCCGGGTGCTGGACGAGCTGACCCTGGCCAAGGCCGACCTGGAGATGCAGATCGAGGGCCTGAATGAGGAGCTGGCCTACCTGAAGAAGAACCATGAGGAGGTGAGGGCTGGCAGGGGCTGCGTGCTAGTGCCGGGAGGCAGAGTAGGGCCACTGGCACCTCCTCCTAGTTGGCTGAAGGGCTCCATGGTTCAGATACGCTCCCCCTCCACCCAAACAGGGGTTTCCATGGAGAGCAAGGAGGACCATCCTTTGGGGACCCAGACCCCTCTCCTTCTCAGACCCATAGCTAGGGCAGGTAGATAGTGTGACCTGCTGTCCTGATTGGGTTCAGGAGCTCAGACAAGGACCCTACTGTCTTGAGGTCCTCCCGTAGGACCCGGCAAGGAAGAGACGTCCTCAGAGCCAAGGGGTCTGTGTGATCAAGCCTTGTCATGTTCAGCGGGAAACAGAGGCCAGGGGTGGGTGCGCAGGAACTTGGAGGATGTATAGTGACTTGAGGGAGCCCAGACTCTCAGCTCTCTCTTCTGCCTTCTGTCCCTAAATGACCCCTGCCCACCTTGCAGGAGATGAAGGAGTTCAGCAGCCAGCTGGCAGGTCAGGTCAACGTGGAGATGGACGCAGCACCTGGCGTGGACCTGACCCGCGTGCTGGCCGAGATGAGGGAGCAGTATGAGGCCATGGCAGAGAAAAACCGGCGGGACGCCGAGGCCTGGTTCTTCAGCAAGGTGGGCCTGACTTTACAGCCCTGCCCCGGCTCCCCAGGACTCCCCAGGCTCTGTGGGCCTCACTTGTCATGTGTGTGACCTACAGACAGAGGAGCTGAACAAGGAGGTGGCCTCCAACACAGAGATGATCCAGACCAGCAAGACGGAGATCACAGACCTGAGGCGCACAATGCAGGGGCTGGAGATTGAGCTGCAGTCCCAGCTCAGCATGGTAGGGCCACCTGCCCCCAGCCCACCCCAGTCCACCCCAGTGTGGCCCAGCCTTTCCCACCGTCGAGGGCTGTTTCTCTGCACTCCGTTCGATGCCTGTCTGCATGCCCACGGCAGCTGCCTTCCTGGCCTGACCTGGTGTCTGCTGATCTATTGCTCCCTCTAGAAAGCTGGGCTGGAGAGTTCGCTGGCAGAGACGGAGTGCCGCTATGCCACGCAGCTGCAGCAGATCCAGGGGCTCATTAGCAGCCTGGAGGCCCAGCTGAGTGAGCTCCGCAGCGAGATGGAGTGCCAGAACCAGGAGTATAAGACGCTGCTGGACATCAAGACGCGGCTGGAGCAGGAGATCGCCACCTACCGCAGCCTGCTGGAGGGCCAGGATGCCAGGCAGGGGCGAGGGCGCAGTGGGGAGGAGTGAGGGAGGGGCCGGTTGGGGCTGGGGTGGAGAGTCCTCTTACTCAGACAGGAATGGGACAGCAAAAAGGAAACAGATGGGGCATTATTGTAGATCGGAATCTATCTGCTTTGGGATGGCAGGTCTAGACAGGCTTTTGGGATGTCCCAGACTCTAGAGAAGTCAGATGTGTGGGTGGTGGTGGTGGTGGTGGGCTGCTGGCGAGGATTGCTTAGCGAGCCACCAGAGGGGTGCCTCCCTTAGGGGGACCTGGGCTCATGCCTTTCTCTTACATCTGCTTCCCCTCTCTTTCAGGATGGCTGGCATTGGCACCAGAGAAGGTAAGAAGGCTTTTCCCGAGTGGGGTAGCAAGGGGAGCTGGTGAAACCACCACTCCCCCTGGATGGGGTGGAAGGAGAAAGATGCCAAACATGCCAGTGGGGAGGGGACACACTCATGCTAGGCGGTATCTCTTCCGCAGGGACCTTCTATCAGCTTCAGGAGAGTGGGGGCTGAAGATTTATTGAGAACCTTCCAGGTTGAGCAGGTTTTGTCCAGAGAATAGATTCCCCTAGGCCCCACCTTCCTGCATTTAATAGTAAGAATCACTTCCTGTTCACCTGCAGTAAAAAACCCCAACTTTCTTGCTCACTGTGGGCATAACTGTTGCTGCCACCACCCACCTCTACCGTGAATGATTCCACACCAGACCTCCTGACCACTCTCAAAGGATTGGCCAGTGGCCATTCTCAGAGATGTTGTCCAGTTCTCCCTGAGCTAAGCCAAAGTCCTACGTGCCTTGGGAAGGAGAACAGCAAGGGTCCCCCACTCTAAAAAGCATGTTCCTTCTTTCTACAGCCTCCCTGGGAGGTGGTGGTGGCAAAGTTCGCATCAACGTTGAGGAGACAGTGGACGGGAAAGTGGTTTCTTCTCGCAAGAGAGAAGTCTGAATGCCGGGTGCAAGAGAGATGTCCCTTATCATCCCACACTCCCCAGGCTGAGTGGAGGACTGGCCAGAGGGGCCAGAAGAGCAAACCCCAGTCCCTGCTTTCAGAGGGTCCACTTCTCCTTGTTGGGTGCTTGGCATGCTCCCCCCTCCAACTTTCCCCATCTGCTTTAGAGCAAGGATGGCCAAGAAGCAGCTGTCTTGTGTAACAAGCTCATTTGTACCATGTCTGTCTATGCAATAAAGAATTGCTTGGCCTTTTGCAAATATCTCATGGTAGTATGTCCACTTTTTCTTGTTGGAGGCCTCGTGGGCCTAGGACCCGCATGGTGACATCTCTTCTTATTTTGGCCTCTTCCTTGAATGGTCATAATTGATTCTTTGGGGTGTCCAGGGCACCTAGGACCAACTCAGGCTGCTCAGGTGACCTGCTGTTCTGGCTTATTCTGTCTAGTGATCGTAGAAACAGGAGATGGGGATATTCCTCAGAGAAGTTTGGTGCACCTAGCACAGTACTTGTCACATTGAACAATTATTTACTGAACGATTGACTGTATAGGTTGTATTGGTTCACCACTCGTGGTTGGCACTTTGCGAGGTGACTCCACCCTTGGGTCTTGTTTACTGCAACTGTAGATGGTCGGGATTTATGATTCTCATCTTGGAGATGAGGGAGTCAGGGAGGTGAATAACTTTGCCGGGGGCCTCATGGATGGATAGTGAACAACAGGGCTAGGACTGGGCCCCACATCTGCATGACTCAAAGTCTAGTGCTTGTTCCAGGAGCCCAGGTCCTGGCCCTTTACAGCTCATTGCCAAGACCTTCCCCCTTGTTTCTGGGCCTCCCACATGTGTCCCTAGAACCTCTCCTCTTTTCCAGTCAGGCACACCTGACCTCCAGAGTGGTTGAGCCAGGTAACATCTCTGCCACCTGCAAAGAGGAATCTTATCTACCCCATCACCCCCTGAAGCCACCACCCTCCTTCCCATAAGGCAATTAAAGTGCTCAGAGGGAAAGACAGCAACTCCAGGAAGCCCTCCCTGATTTCTCCAAGCTTAAGTCCAAAGAAACATCAATCCCTTATTGCCCTCCTTAGTCCAAACCCCACTCCTGCTCCTCAGTCTCTAGCATCTCTGCTCTTGGGCTTCTTAGAGCAGCAGCATCCACACACACTTAATTTGTTGCCTCTGGTCTGAGGCTGATTCCTCTGGGGTTCATAACCCTGGACAGAGGGCAAGGAATGAGGAAGCAGAGAACTCTGGGTGCTGTTGCTGGGCTGGGCTCTGGTGAGGACTAGGGGGAGAGGGAGAACCCGTTTCTTAGTCCTGCTGGGAAGAGGAGGTTGGAGGTGCTTCTGTTCTCCTGAGGATCAGATCATTTTGGGGGAGGATCAAGTCCTCTGAGAGGGCCCCCATGGGTTTTGCTGGGTGAAACTCCTTGCCCAGCAATCCTGGTTCGAGAGATGGCCATTCTCAGAGAGGTCCTTATTTTTTTTCTGGGGGAGACTTAATCTAGAATGTGCCTTCTTGAGTACACAATTTAAGGCCAGACTTCTCTGGGGCTGGGGGAATGAAACAGAATTTGTTAAGTGTCTGGCGCTATTCAGGGCTCTGGGCAGTGCATTCAATGGACGGCATCTCATTTTTTCTTCCAGGGGCTTTGTAAAGGTGGGGACAGTCTGCAGCATCGGTTTTCAGAGAGGAAACTGAGGCGCAGGGAAGTTCAGGAACTTGAATGAAGTCCCAAGCCAGGAAATTGTGAGGCTGAGTCTGGGACTGGTCTTTCTGATTTCAGACCCTTGATGTCATGAGGGTGATGGAAACTGGCAACACCTTTCTTAAGAGGGTGTGTGAGTCTGAAATCCCTTTCTTAACCTCCGTGGGCAGCCTGTTCAAATGTCATACAGCCATTCCTGTCAGAAAGATAATTCTCATGTCTAACCTTGGTCTCTCATGCCATGGCTTGAGATCATGTTGAAGTCCAAAGCATTAGCTGTCATGTCCCTGACATCCTGAGAGTAGCCAGGCCCCTTCCTGAGTCTCTTGGGTCCAAGGTCTGACTGTTGCTCCTGCTTCCCTGGTCTCCAGGCCTTTGTCAAGAAGTCTCAGGTCTTTGGGATCCCTGGGTGGCGCAGCGGTTTGGTGCCTACCTTTGGCCCAGGGCGCGATCCTGAGACCCGGGATCGAGTCCCACATCGGGCTCCCGGTGCATGGAGCCTGCTTCTCCCTCTGCCTGTGTCTCTGCCTCTCTCTCTCTCTCTGTGACTATCATAAATAAAAAAATAAAAAAAAAGAAAAAAGAAAAAAAAAGAAAAGAAGTCTCAGGTCTTCAAAGCAATCCCAAAAGGGTTTTTTTTAGCCCATAGTTTGCCAAAATAACTTTCCCAAAGGTGCAGAGAGTAAAGGTGGGGCTCCCCACGCATCCAGTGGGCCTCGTCTCAGGGCCTGACCCTGGGCTGGAGAGGGAAAGCTGCTTCTGTTTCCTTGGAGTGCCCGATCTCCTGGGATTCTGGGGTCAGAGGGAGCCATCAGAGAAGTCCTTGGACTTGCCAAATCCTGTTTCCTGTTTGACCCTGGAATGAGATGCTCACACCCAGGGATTGCTGGTTCCTGATTGAGCCCTTTAAATAGTCTTTGGGCAGAGATGGCCCGCCTTCTGCTTGCCCCTGGGCTGAAGTTGGGCTTGGTTGCCAGCCAATCAGGGAGGAAGGCAGCAGGCCTCCCTTCATCCCTTGAGAGGCTAGCTTTGGGACCAGGGATTAGGGCCTTGGGCTAATCTTGGGCGAGGCAAGGCTTCTCAGAGTTGCATGGGGCGTGCCATCCCATCTCCCTGAGGGACGGTCTCAAGGTTCTCTCTTGAGTTGATCTATATCTTAGTATCTCAAGAGGGGAACCTGGCCTGTGAGATGGGTGACAGCAGAGGTTGTGTCTCCTTGCACTGCTGAGCCCTCAATGTGGGAGCTACATAAATATTTGTTGAATTAATGCATGATCTTACTCTTCCTCTGCCTTTTCCTGCCTTCTACATGGCTCCAGACATTCACTAGTATCTTGGGTGAGTGTGTACTTGATGACCACTTGTTTCTCAATGGGCAGCTGGCAGCTTCTCCTGTGAGATTCGCAGCTGGGATGACCCCATTGGATGCTATTCTTGGTTGCCATCCCCTCTTCACCTAAAGCCAGCAAAGTATCCCTGAAATGACTTCTGAGGCATTTGACAGCTTCCCTCTGCCAGGAATAGTATTTGGAGGTACTTAAAGACCTTTTCCCCAGGAAATGTAAAACTGAATTGGGGAAATAAGATAGGAATGCCACCAACTGTCACTTGTCTGGTCCTTGTGGACACCATGCTGGCTGTAGGGACCAGAGAGGGAAGCAGAGCAAACTGGCACAGAATGGAGGCCCAGGACAGGTCATGACACAAGGATGAGCTTGAATTTCCTCATTTGTAAAAGGGATGGCATAGCAACCTTCTGCCTGCCAAATTTTCTCATGCGTCAGGCGCCTCTCAAATGCGAACTCATCTAATGCCTGGTTTTCAGTTGTGGTCACCAAACCACTGAAAGGTTGAGTAACTTTCCCAAGGTTATACAGCCAGTCAATGGCAGATATGGGGTTGAAACACAGTTGCACCTAATTCAAAGCCTTTGCCAACCTCATTGGTTTTCTGAGAAGACTGAGTGGCCATGAAAGGGATTTTAGAAAGCTAGGTACTACAGCCATATAAGGACCTGGGGCATTGACCCTGGGACTGATCTCTCTGATTTCAGACTCTTAATTTTCCCTTGATGTCATGAGCGTGGTAGAAACTGACAACACCTTTCTTAAGAGGGTGTGTTAATCTGAAATCCTTTTTTTTTTTTTTTTGGTATATTTTTTTATTGGAGTTCGATTTGCCAACATATGAAATCCCTTTCTTAACCTCTGTCCGAAGCAACTTTCTGCCTGTCAAGTCTGGAGAAGGCTCCTGAATACTGCTACGTGAAACAAGTGACTCTGAGGGCAAGGGGGCTGACCAGATGGCCCAGGTTCACTGCCTGGGGAAGGTCTGCTTTTCCTGAGATGCTCCTTCCCCATCTGAGAGCCTCAAGATGTTTTCTAGGGGGTGCTCAGCCATCCTGGGCTCCAGGCCCTGTATGGTCTAGGGAAAGAGAGAAGAAGGAAAGAGCCTGATCCGAGAGCCAAGCGAGGATCCCCAAATTAGGAGCTGTGGCACAGGATTTAAGCCTCTGTGCACATGAACAATCTGGCAACACTGTGCAAATCCTTGAGAATCAGAGACTCAGAAAGGCATTTCACTGAAGGAAACTTAGAAGTCATGTAACATAAGGTCCATGAGTTTGTGGGGAGCTGGAAAGCCACGAATTTCTTTTTGCCTCCATTGCCTTGGGCCTTGGCATTCTGAGTCTCATGTTTGCCACGTGTGAAATGAGGACTTTGGATGGGAAAATTCCTATGACGACTCTGGCTTTGACATTCTGCATTGAGCACCTCACAAACCCCCGAGTTTTGGGGCCCACACCAGGACAGACAGCAGATAGGTTGACCTGTCAGGCCGTCAGCTGCACAGGCCCAGCAGCTGTGGGAACCAGGACCATCTGCCCACTGGGCCTGCAGTGATAGGGAGCCTGGGAGTGCACAGGGCAACTGAGGACGCCCATGCTTGGGCGGGGTGGCCGTGATGACGGCCTGAAGGGGCTTTAGTGGGTAGTAGCAAAGAGCACAGACCCTGGAGCTGGAGGTTGGAAGCTTGGGCAACGAATTCAACCTTTCTAGGCCTCTGTGTCCCCAAGTGCATGACAAAAACAGTAGAGTGTTTAACAGAGAGTTCAAGAAATGTTAGCTAGTGTTATTTTATTATCTTTAAGGAATCCAGAATGGAACGCTAAGGGATTATATACTGAGTTCACGGCATGAGTCGGGGTAGAGAGAGCCAGGGACGAGGTTTAAATCTTGAGTTCATGGTGATCTTGAACAAGTAACACGGGCTCCCTGGGCTTCAGCTATCTCATCTACAAAATGGGGCCAAGAAAAACCCTCTCCCGTTGTTGTGCGGACTCAGTGACAGTGTGTGAAGCATAGCCTTGTTTTCAGGGTGGTGGGGGTGGGGGTTGAGGGGGGCTGTTCACAAATGGAGCTTTCCCTCCCCTTACTGAAATCAGTGTGGTTTTGTCAGAAAGCAAAGAAGGAAGCTGAAGACCGTGAGCAGGAGTGCCTCAGCCCCGGCACTCCATCCTGCCTCATCAGGAGGAGCAGGGCCGAGAGAGGCGAAACTGGGGCTCCAGGATGGGTCT
Source organism: Canis lupus familiaris (assembly GCF_011100685.1). Taxonomy (NCBI): domain Eukaryota; kingdom Metazoa; phylum Chordata; class Mammalia; order Carnivora; family Canidae; genus Canis; species Canis lupus. The sequence goes on from NC_049230.1 coordinate 21,135,919, forward strand.
CTGTCCAGCTTCCTCCGGGAGGGCCTTGGGGTTCATCATGGGTCAGAGGAAGGCATTCCTGTGTCAAGGCACCATAAGTATCTGCCTGGGAGGGGAGTGGCGGGGAGGGGCTGTGCCCTGACCCTGCAAGGGGAGGCATGTCACGGCCACCCTGTGTTTGTACTACAGGGACTTTGGAGGATCTGTGGCATTGTTCCTCTATGAGGCGTTGGCCTGAACCTACTGTTAGCCCTTGGAGGGAGGATCATCACTCCAGGCCTGGCAGGTTCTATTAATCACCTTCTTGTCAGTTTTGATCCTCTACTGAGAGAGAGAAGAGAGCCTAAGAGCTCCTGCTTTGGCTGAATCACACAGCTTTTCAGAGAGCAGGCGAGAATGCTGAGCTATTAGTTTGGGGCAGGAGGGCTGGGCAGGGTCAGAGGTCAGCCTGAACCCCTGGCTGCCCCGTGAGACCCCAAACACGCCCTGGCTCTCTCCCTAGTGTTGACACCCGCTGGGTGAAGCACAGGTCCGCTTCCCTACCCAAAGAAAACAAAGAGCAGGATAACCCTGACTCAGAGCCCTCTTTTCTGGCTTGCTGAATCAGCGAAGGGGTTTTTAGGATAACCTGGAGCCTGGGTTACCCCACCCTAGCCCTTAGCCTGGTCCAGACGCCATGGCTGTTGTAGGCCAGCAGGCTTTCCCTTAGAGGCCACCCATGGTAACCCTGGCCCCCTCGGCGAGTGGGTTGCATCCTCCTATATGGCCTCTTGATCAAATGCTCACAAGCTGAGACAGATGTCCTGTGATCAGGGTTCTAGAAAGAGCCCTGTTAGGCATTATATAAGACTTCCTTTCCAGGGGCACCTGCCTTCAGCTCAGAGTGTGGTCTGGGGTTTTGGGATCGAGTCCAGCATCAGAGTCCCTTTGGAGCGATGCTTCTCCCTCTGCCTGTGTCTCTGCGTCTCTCTGTGTGTCTCTCATGAATAAATAAAAAAAAAAAATCTAAAAAAAAAAAAAAAGACTTTCTTTCTGGATTTGACTCTGCCTCTAAGGCAGCTGGTATGATGGTATGATTGAATACAGAGGTCAGACTGATCCAGGGCTTCTCAACCTCGACACACACTATTGACCTTTTGGGCTAGAGGATTCTTTGTTATGGGGGCTGTCCTCTGCATTGTAGGATATTTAGCAGCATCCCTGGTAATTGTGCTCTAGATACTAGTAGAATCCCCGTGTTTGGACGACTGAAATGTCTGCGGACATTGTCAAATGTTCTCCAGGGAGCAAAAAGAGCCCCTCGCTGAGATCTCTGAATTAACTGATGGGGACAGAAGTGGGATTGTGGTCTCATTAGGTGCATAGGGTGTGGGTAATTGACTGGGAAAAGGTATGGGGAGCTTTATGGAGCGCTGAAAATGGTCCGGGTGAAGGGTACACAGGTGAACACATGCTTGAAGCTTCCTACGTAGGTAAAAATGTGTTAAGCTAGACACTAATGGTTTGTGCAATCTACTGTATGAATTATATACCTAAAAAAGGAGCCTTTGTATCAGATAGAACCAGACTTGGGTTTTTCAGTCCTGACTACCCTTAAAGTCTCGACTTCCCATGTGTAAAATGGGGCGGCTAGTAGGATCTACATTAGTCCTGGAGCTTTTCTTCCCCCCAGCCTAAATACCTTCAAGGTAGTCGATCCTCTAGGACCAAGCGAAGTTCGTCGTCATAGTCGCTGGGAGCACTGGAGTAGGTGAAATGCTAACAAGGATGCAGAACATTCTAGTCCGAAGTTTTAGAAATAGAAAGAAGGGAGCTGAGAGCTGCGGTGACTTTGTAAAGCACAGGGCTACCTTGCAGCTCCGTCCCCATTCTAGTGCAGGGTGGAGCTGAGAGCCTGTGGAGTGAGCTCCCTAAGTGCAGACGTGAAATGGAATTCAGCTGTCAAAAGGGTAGTCTCAGGCAGAGCACTGTTCCCTCTGAATCATCCCTTTTGTTAAGGATTTAAAAAAAAAAAGCCACCCCCAAAGGCACAACCCACCTTGGAGAGCAGAGGTAACTGGGCTTGTGGGAAACAGAAGTGCAGTTGGCACCAGTCAGAGGGTGGGGAAGGGAGGAGAGAAGATGGGGCAATTGTCCAACCTTGTGGAGGGCAGTATAAAAGGCTCCCACTCTGGGGAAGAGCCACAGTCTTCGGCCCAGGCCAAGCCCAGCTCCCGTCCACACCTGCTCCTCATCTTGCTCTCACCATGAGCTGTCGCCTGCAGGGCTCCTCTGCCAGCTATGGAGGTGGTTTCGGGGGTGGCTCTTGTCAGCTGGGAGGAGGCCGCAGTATCTCTACTTGCTCAACCCGCTTTGTCTCTGGGGGATCAGCTGGGGGATACGGGGGTGGCATGAGCTGCGGCTTCGGTGGGGGTGCTGGTAGTGGTTTTGGGGGTGGCTTCGGTGGAGGGGCTGGTAGTGGTTTCGGCGGAGGCTTCGGAGGTGGCTTCGGAGGTGGCTTCGGAGGTGGCTTTGGTGGGGGTTTTGGCGGCGGCTTTGGTGACTACGGTGGTGGCGATGGCGGCCTCCTCTCTGGCAATGAGAAGATCACCATGCAGAACCTCAACGACCGCCTGGCCTCCTACCTGGACAAGGTGCGTGCCCTGGAGGAGGCCAACACCGAGCTGGAGGTGAAGATCCGAGACTGGCACCTGAAGCAGAGCCCCAGCAGCCCGGAGCGGGACTACAGCCCCTACTACAAGACCATCGAGGAGCTCCGGGACAAGGTGAGCCCTTGGATGTTGGCGAGCTTTCTTCCAAGCTGGGCAGAGCTGCAGAGGCCAGGGAACACGGTATCCCACAGGACCAGAGGACATTGTGTGGTGGGATCCTCACCTCGCCTGTGGAGGAAAATTCTAGTCTTTTACTACTGAGAGTCTCTACTCCTGATAAGCTTTCTTATGCCACCGCTCCCCAAATGAGTTCTTTCCCATTGTCCATTTTTACTGCTGTTATTACTCATATCAACATTTTTACTGCTTTCCAAACAGTTATGTTATTAACAACTTGATCCCTATAATTCCAACCCACTGAGCGGTTTGGAAACCATGACTAAAATCGTCAGAGAAAGGGATATGTGTTCACTCATTGGTCTGGGAATATTAGTTGCTTTTGTAGGGGCCCCATTCACACTGTTATTCTCAAGTGGCTGTGAGGTGTGGGAGGTGGAGGCAGAGGCTTAGGCTGGGTTAAGCGGAGCTGAGATTCCTTCATCACGGCTTGTCTGTCACACTGGGGTCCCAGCTTGTTGGAACGGAAATCCACCTGCCTGGGCTGGGTCCCAGCTATGTGTGGTAGATTTTAACCGCTTCAGAATATGAGAGTTTAGACAAGAAATTCAAATGGATGGGAATATGTATTGGCTCTTCCTTCTGCTCAGCCCGGAGGCCAGCTCCAGTGAGCCTCCTATGAGCTGTGTGGACCCAGGCTGACCCCTCACCCCCACCTTAAGGAATAGGCTGTCATGATGATAAACTAGAGAGATGGCTAGTCTGAGGCTTTCAAGACATGACTAACCAAAGATACCCTGGGCAGGGTCATTCCTCTGAAATGTACATTCCCACCTTCCCCATCACGGCCGGACACAGAATGCCCGAGTGACAGAGCCCGAGGAAGGACCTGCCCCGCCCCTCACTTTACCAGGGCCCAGAGAGAAGGGCCTTATCCCAGCTCACAGGGACAGGTGCTGAGGCAGTTTTGGACAACAGTCTTGCCTGTGTTTTCTCTTCCTCCTCCCCAAGCTTGTGGACCCTCCAGTACCCACCTTCTGTATTTTGCAGATCCTGGCGGCCACCATCGACAATAACCGGGTCATTCTGGAGATTGACAACGCCAGGCTGGCGGCAGACGACTTCAGGCTCAAGTGAGTTCATTTTCCTCGCTGGCCTTTTCAAACTCTTTTATTTGAGACAAATGCTCGTCTCAGTGGTGAAATCGGAGCATCCTGGGAGTGAAGGTCTTGGAGAAGTAGTGGAGTCCAGTGCAGAAGTAGGGGAGTGTCTAATATAATTTCTGTGTTGCTTTTCCAATTAAAAAATATTCTTTAGGTATGAGAACGAGCTGACCCTGCGCCAGAGCGTGGAGGCCGACATCAATGGCCTGCGCCGGGTGCTGGACGAGCTGACCCTGTCCAAGACCGATCTGGAGATGCAAATTGAGAGCCTGAATGAGGAGCTAGCCTACCTGAAGAAGAACCATGAGGAGGTGAGGGCTGGCAGGGGCCTTCCATGGCTGAAATGCTTCCAGTGATAAAGGGGAGCAGCCAGATTTAGCTCTCTGCTGTGGGACCTGGAAGCGCTTCTCAGCACATGCTGGTAGCCCTCAGAGCCAAGAAGAGGGGGGATGAGGAGCTTCACACATCTCCTACTTCCATCCCTATAGGAGATGAAGGAGTTCAGCAACCAGATGGTAGGCCAGGTCAACGTGGAGATGGATGCCACCCCGGGCATTGACCTGACCCGTGTGCTGGCAGAGATGAGGGAGCAGTACGAGGCCATGGCGGAGAAGAACCGACGGGACGCCGAGGAATGGTTCCACAGCAAGGTACCCGGCCTTCTTACTTTGTGGAGCTGGGGGATGCTGGGGCGTCCCATTGGGCTCCTCTCTAACCTTCTTCCTGCTCTAATTTCAGAGTGCAGAGCTGAACAAGGAAGTGTCTACTAACACTGCCATGATTCAGACCAGCAAGACAGAGATCACGGAGCTCAGGCGTACGCTCCAGGGCCTGGAGATCGAGCTGCAGTCCCAGCTCAGCATGGTACACCTGCTGCCCCCTGCCCAGTGGCTGCCACCTCTTGCCCTCTCTGCCTGGCCTGGCTCCCCTCATCACTTCTTTGTTGTCCCACCAGAAAGCCGGGCTGGAGAGCACGCTGGCGGATACGGAGTGCCGCTATGCACTGCAGCTGCAGCAAATCCAGGGGCTCATTAGCAGCATCGAGGCCCAGCTGAGTGAGCTGCGCAGTGAGATGGAGTGCCAGAACCAGGAGTACAAGATGCTGCTGGACATCAAGACGCGGCTGGAGCAGGAGATCGCCACCTACCGCAGCCTGCTGGAGGGCCAGGATGCCAGGTAGGTCCTCTCAAGTCTCTCTCGGGAAGGTGACCACAGGATCCCTGGACATCCAAGCTGGCAGGGCCTTAGGTCCTCATGGCCTGCATGAAAGGGAACCTTCTGAACTTCAATGGATTGGATGAAGATCCAGGACCAAAACTCCCTGTTTTCTAGAATCAGTGGGGGCATTTCCTCAGCAGGCTGCGGGGCAGTACCTTTAAACTTTCTAGTTTGGGCCTTTGGATTAGACTGGCAGGAGTAGGGGCCATGCACAGAACATCACATATTGGAGAATTTTTACTTTGGGTTCAGGGCAGCTGAACAAAGTTATAAATGTGGTGATTTAACTGCCTTCAGACCATTTGCAGGGATCAGGCGATCCTTGTGAGCTCAGGGTGAGTGCTGGGGGGTGGTAGTGGTACCAAATAGACCCGAAAGAGGACTAAACTTCTGGCAAATGTCCTGGATTTGGGGCCAGTAATATCTCCTCCTGAGGCTTCACAGTCAGACAGACAGCAGGAAGGCCTGGTGGGCAACAGCTGCTGCCCCTTGGGCTGGGGGCTCAGTTTGTCAATAAAAGCCCAGCTCAGGGGCTCTGAATGATCTGAGTCACTCCATCTGAGGACAGGTGAGCAGCTGTCTTCAGGTGCCTTTTGCTCATGTGACCTTTCTTCTTTCTCCCAGGATGGCTGGCTTAACTTCCTCAGGAGGTAAGGAAACAACCCTGGAGGGGGAGAGGAGAGTCCGGCACCTGTTCACTGCCCTAGGGGGCTATGGTGGAGGTGGTCATTTGCTCCTCTGTTTTCTTTTCAAAATAGCTGGCTCTGCCCCATAGAGCCACGGGGATACTTTGGAGAGAGCCAGTTTTGGGAATAGTAACATGAGAGTCCCTACCAACTAACTTCTAACCTGACCCATGGAGGGGCTTAGGGCCTTTCTGGGAGTGGGATGTCTGACATGCTGAGGTGGGTCTTCTCCAGCCTGAGCATCTCTTGCTCCCTCTATTTCTCAGGAAGCACCAGCGTCTCCATCACCACCACCTCTTCCAGCCGTACTTCAGACACCCGCAGGCCTTAGATCCACCGGGCTTCCTCTCCCTCTGTCCTCAGCATCCAGGGGAGAGAGCTGATGGGTCCCTGTAGGAGAGAAGGAGAGACCACAGGATGCTCAGTCACTCCTGCTCTAGGCCCCCCTGCCTTGCACTATCCAGAGGGCAGGCCTTCATGCTTCTCTCCTGGTGTGCTTCCTCTTCTCCTTCACCTGGCTACTCTGATTTCTCAGCTTCTCTACTAAAGAGAAAAGTTAATCCAATAAAGTTTCCTGCCTTTTTGCAAATGTATTTTTGATTCTGGCCTGGTTTCTGAGGGTAGCACCTGCCAAGGTCCTGATTTGGGGCGGTGGGTGAATGGGTGCTGTTGGGCCATGAGACTCACCCTGACGAGGTCTGGCCCAGGGAGCTCCCAGCTGGGAAGGACACAAGTCACCTGGACCAACCATCAGGACACAAACATGGGGGAGATGGGTGTCTCATGGATGATGGTGTTCAACAAACATGGACAAATGGGGCAAACTGGAGACATGGGGAGGGGGGGGCATATGAGCCAGCTCAGCACCCTGTAGGATATAAGGCAGCAATGGGGTTCTAGGAGAGTCAGGTGATGGGGAGATGCAGGGGGCATCTGGGGCAGGCTTCAAAGGGCCAGTGCAGGGCTGACAATTAGCCTAACTTGCTGCCTTCCTGTTTTCTGCAGAGCCCTTGAATTTGTTTCCAGATTATTTGTTTGAGAGAGAGAGAAAGAGGAGAGAGAGAGAGAGAGAGAGAGAGAGAGAGAGAGAGAGAGGGAGAGAGAGAGAGAGAATATGAGTGAGGGGAAGAACAGAGGGAGAGGGAGAAGCAGGCTCCTTGTTGAGCAGAGAGCTCCCACATGGGGCTCGATCCCAGGACCCCAGGATCTTGACCTGAGCCGAAGGCAGATCCTTAACCGACTGAGCCACCCAGGTGCCCTAGAGCCTTTCCTTTTAAGCTGGTGGACATCCAGACCTACACTTCCTCCCAACCCCCTGGACAGCCCCAAGGTCCTGTCATTCCAGCTCACTCAATGAATCAGCTGCATGACTTGATGAGTGGCCTTAATTTGGGCTGACCTTCCTTCCCAATTCCCCTCTGCACCCCTGTGCCCCCTGACTCTCTCGATGTCCCAGCTCAGACTTGCAGCTGAGCTCCTCTTGCTTGGCTCCCTCCTTACATGGAGGCTGGTCCTCTGGATTCTGGCGCAGGTACACTTCTCTTTCTCCTTTTCACTTTCCCCTTGGCCCATCTGGGTCATATCTGTAGTCACAATTGCCAATACATGCTGATGACACTCCAGTGAGGCTCCTCTCCTATTGCCAGACTCTCATGCCCAACTGCACTGGTCATTGCCTCCTCAAAACTGCTTGTTGGAAGGAGCACCCCTCATTCTACCAGCTTTTCCTCGTGCCTCACCCCAGAGGACCTGGAAACCCAAGCCAGGAGCCCAACGAGTCACCTTGGCCTCCTCTCTCCCTCCCAAGCCCATCCTGTGGATGCTGTTAGCTATAATGTCCTCACAGCCTTCTTGGCCTCCCTGCCTCCAGTTTGAGCTTCCCCTGCCTGCATCCTTGCTCCACAGTCCAGTGGGGATGATTGCTGGAAATGGAAAGTCTTCCTCTTGGCTTAGTGATACTTCCATTGCTACCCCTGGCCACTGAGGAAAACACCGATGCCTCCCTGGCAGAGAGACCACCTTCCTGCCTCTCTCCAACCCTGAATTCTTTTTTAAAAAGATTTTATTTAAATTAAATGAATTAACATTAATGTATTATTGGTTTCAGAGGTAGAGGTCAGTGACTCATCAGTCTTATATAACACCCAGTGCTCATTACATTATGTGCCCTCCTTAATGCCCATCACCCAGTTACCCCAACCTTCCACCCCCCTCCCCTTCGGCAATCCTGTTTCCTATGATTAAGAGTTTCTTAGGGTTTGCATCCCTTTCTGATTTTGTCTTGTTTTATTTTTCTCTCCCTTCCCCTATGACCCTCTGTTTCCTTTCTTAAATTCCACATATGCGTGAGATTGTATGATACTCGTCTTTCTCTGATTGACTTATTTTGCTCAGCATAATATCCTCTAGTTCCATCCACATCATTGCAAACAGCAAGATTTCATTTGATGGCTGAGTAGTAGTCCACTGTGTGGTGTCTGTGTCTGTGTATCACATCTTCTTTATCCATTCATCTGTCGATGAACATCTGGGCTCTTTCCTTAGCTTGGCTATTGTGGACATTGCTGCTATAAACGTTGGGGTGTAGGTGCCTCTTCAGGTCACTACATTTGTATATTTGGGGTAAATACCTAGCAGTGCAATTGCTAGGTTGTAGGGTAGCTCTGTTTTCAACTTTTTGAGGAACTTCCATATTGTTTTCCAGAGTGGCTGCACCAGCTTGCATTCCTGCCAACAGCGTAAGAGGGGTCTCCTTTCTCTGCATCCTCGCCAACATCTGTCATTTCCTAATTTGTTAATTTTAGCCATTCTGACTGGTGTCAGATGGTATCTCATTGTGGTGTTGATTTGTATTTCTCTGATGCCATGTGATGTTGAGCATTTTTTTCATTGGTTTGTTGGCCATTTGTATGTCTTCTTTTTAAAAAAAGATTTAAAAAATTTATTTGAGAGAGAGAGACAGAGAAAGCAACAGAGAGCATGAGCAGGAAGGAGAGGGAGAAGCAGACTCTTTGCTGAGCAGGGAGCCCAGTGTGGACTTGAGCCTCAGACGCTGGGATCATGACCTGAGCCAAAGGTAGATGCTCAACCCACTGAACCACTCTGGTGCTCCTGTATGTCTTCTTTGGAGAAATGTCTGTTCATGTCTTCTGCCCATTTTTTGACTGGATCATTTGTTTTTTGGGTGTTAACTTTGATAAGTTTTTTTTTAAATAAAGATTTTATTGATTTATTCATGAGAGAGACGCAAAGAGAGAGGCAGAGACATAGGCAGAGGGAGAAGCAGGCTCCACGCAAGGGAGCCCGATGTGGGAATCGATCCCGGGACTCCAGGATCACGCTTGGGCCGAAGGCAGGTGCCCCAACTGCTGAGCCACCCAGGTGTCCCAAGTTTGATAAGTTCTTTATAGATTTTGGATACCTGCCCTTTATCTGATACATCATTTGCAAATATCTTCTCCCATTCTGTGGGTTGCATTTTGGTTTTGTTGACTGTTTCCTTTGCTGTGCAGAAGCTTTTTATCTTTTTTTTTTTTTCAGAAGCTTTTTATCTTGATGAAGTCCCAATAGTTCATTTTTGCCTTTGTTTTCCTGGCCTTTGGAGACGTGTCTAGCGAGAAGTTGCTGTGGCCGAGGTCACAGAGGTTGCTGCCTGTGTTCTCCTCTAGGATTTTGATGGACTCCTGTCTCACTTTTAGTTCTTTCACCAACCCTGAATTTTATAATAGCCTCCTCTCACACCCTGGGGTCCTGCCACTGCAAACAGCTCTCGGTGACCCAGCCTTGTGGCTGAGAACCTCAGGCTCGTATTCAATGAGTGACCGCAGTGTGATGTGCCCTTCCTCCCCTCTTTCTCTCTGCACTTGCAACATTTTGTTGTGGGAGACTACCAGGTTTTTATTCAACCTTCAGGCTGAGATGAACACCCCCTTCTCTGTGGCCCCTGGATAGTGCGGGGTGTGTTCAGGTGTGTGCAGGTCCATACCTGCACAGTGTTGACCATATGCTTGGAGGGGAGGGGCTGTCTTTGTGTGTCAGGGCCAGCCTGCTGCCGGGGCTCCGTCCTGCTTACTGGAGGGACAGGTGGATGGATGACTGGGCAGTGTCTGTCAAATGCCATCTAGTTTCTGTCATGGGGTTTAGGCTGGAACATAGATGGGCTCTCTGCCCCCTCCTTATTTTCCCTCTCTTCCCCTCCCCAGACCCTTGCATAGTTTATTTCCCTCATTATCTGTCTTCCTCCTCCTCCTCCAATCCCCAGCCTGCTGCTGGCTCAGGGTGGTGGGCTTAGTCCCACAGGGATCACTCAGACATGGCCCACCCAGCTGACGAAGCCAGGTGGTTCCAGATGTCTCTCCCATGTGGTAGACCAGGTGGGGCTGGGTTCTAGCTCACATGTCCAGAACCATGCTAGGAACTGAGGCACCAGAGAGAAACAGGACCTGGCCTCCCCTCCCTAAAACTTTGTACCTGTCTATGACTCGGTTTGGTCAGTAGTTGTTTATTGAGTGCCTGCTGTGTGACAGGCACTGTATGGGGGCCTGGACAGAAGGGCAAAAGGTGGTGTCTGTCTTCAAGGAGTCCATGGACTGATTACCCTGTAGAGGGAGGAGGCACCCCCAACAATAAGCGATTGCAACCTTTGAAGCTCAGCTCATGCTACACCTTCTCTGGTCATCCCTCACCACTCCCAGCATTCTCCATCTGTTGCCAAGGTCTCCAGTGTCCCCCGCATCCCTATATATTGATGACCATCACAACAATTATTGGAGAGCAGGGATTAGGGCCACAGGCTCTGGAGCAACAGCCCCCTTCTGCGTGTCCCGGCTCTGCCACATGCTTTGTTCATAACCCTGGCCAAGAGACTTATTTTGTGAACTCGCTTTCCTCACCCACCCAATGCTACCTCCCTTGGAGGATATGAAAGTCAGGTGGTGAGGGCAGTCTCCGGCACATAGTAAGTGCTCAGTAAACGAGAGCTTTCCGACTCTCTTCCCTAACTGTGAGTTCTTTCAGAGCAGGCACAGTTTTGTAGTCCTCCTCATCCATACCCCGAATATTCTAGGAGCCCAATAAACGTGCTGGATGGAGGATGAGAGAGCAGATAGAGATGAGTTGTGGGGATGAAAGAGGTAAGGAAGCACATTCCACTGAGAGTGCCAAGAGAAGGGGTGTCCCCAGGCTGAGGGAGGGGCCAGGGCCAGAGGAGCTCCTCAAAGCTGAAACTTGTAGCTGGTCCAAGGGCCCCTGGGATCCATCCATATCCCAGGCTGGCTGGGTTGGGAGCAGCCCCTCCCCATGAGACCCAGGCCAAGGCTCTTTAGGGGGCAGCCCCTTCCTTTCCTGAGCTTGTGTTGACGAGCCTGGTGGGGTTTGAGGTGAGTGGTCCATGGGGAGCAGTGAGCTAACCCCTGGGCCTGGTGGGGGCTCTGGCCTGGGGTCCTTTCACCCAGCCCGGGGATGATGCTGAGAAGCTGGACTCCATATAAGCACCTCTGTGGCCCTATTGGGAGTCTCCAGGAAGCCCAGGAGGGGCTCTGCAAGCCAACCAGGAGCCTTCCAGAACTGGAAGCATATGGTCACCTCAGTGACGCTGTCTGAGGGGTGGGACTTTTCACCTGGGATTCAATTTCCTCCCCTGCCATCTGTAGGGGGTGGCCATGTGAGGGAGGGCAGCTTTATCAGGACTGCTGGGTCCCTATTTCCTTCCCCTGTTGGCTAGGTGCCCATGTCCACCCCAGGCTCACACCCCAGCTTCCCAGGGCTGCAGCTATGAGCCTCTGGCTAGTCTCTATGTTGTGATGGCCACTGAGGACATGTGAAGGCAAGAAATGCCAACACAGAAGGGATGAAAATAAAGGGGGAAAGGAACAATGTGTCTAGCACTTGACTCTTTACAGAGCTCCCTTTCCTTCTTTATTTCATCTTGATAACAAGTCCATGAGTTGGCACCATTGTGCTCATTTTACACATCTGAAGACTGAGGCCCAGACTGGTGAAGTGGGCTGCCTACCGTGAGAGCGGGGATCCATGTTCCAAGGTGCTTTCCAAGACTGTGGTCGGCCTTCTGTCAAAGGTAAGCGTTCATGGATGCCTGGATGGCTTAGCGGTTGAGCGTCTGCCTTTGGCTTGGGGTTGTGACCCCGAGGTCCTGGGATCAAGTCCTGCATCGGGATCCCCGCAGGGAGCCTGCTTCTCCCTCTGCCTGTGTCTCTGCCTCTCTCTGTGTGTCTCTCATGAATAGATAAATAAAATCTTTTAAAAAACAAACAAAACAAAAAAACCCAAAACAAAATCAAGTGTTCAGCCCTGGGAATCTAGGGAAAGAAATGAGGCTCTTTCCTAAGCCCCAGTGCTTAGGGTTGGGGCTATTCCTGGGAATGTTCCTGTGCTGTCCCAGTGCCGCAGAGCTAGTCAGACTCGGGAGGCAAGCGCCCCCACATGGTAGGTGCTGCGCAAGCGAGGCCAATTGCTGCGTCGCCTCTGTGACTCCCGGCTGCTCCCGGTCACCTAGCTCCTTACCTGCAGCCAAAAGTGCCTCCCTCTCCCTCAGGCTCCACCCCCTGGATGCGGCCGCGAACTTCTGCCCTGCCAGATGGCGTTGCATGGCCTGCCTGGGCCCTGCAGGGGGCAGGCTCACTCCAGGAAGCAGATCTGTTCCTCTCAGGCCACCTGCGGGGACCCAGGGTGGAGGGACAGAGCCCTAGACCCGATCCTACTGGGCGTGGTCTCAACACAAGGCCCTGGCCAGTCCCCAGTCTCGTGTTGGGCCGCTGGGCACTCTGGGGAGCAGGGCACGGCTGAGGGTAGGACTGTACCCCTGAGATTCCTTGGGTGCCTGTTGTCTCTGTTTTGGGTGGCAACCTTTGAGAGTCCATGAAAGACCCAGAGTGTGAGATGAAGGGTGCCTGGGGCTTTCTGGGAGGGGGAAATCTCATGGTCTGTCCCAAGGGAAGAGAAGGAAGGACTGTCACGGGAAGGCTGTGGTGTTGGGCCCAAGATTGCGAATCCGAGAAACACCAAGGAGCCGACACCGATGCAAACACACGAGGGTTTATTTACAAGCTTGAGCTTGGGTCCAAGTATACTCCACACAGCAGAGCAGGGGCTTGGACCCCGAAATAGGTTACAGTTGGGTTTTTTATGAGCCGGTCTAGGAGATTTTCAGAAGGGGTGGAGGAATTTTTTCCATCCCATTATGGGGGAAAGGGTGGGGGAGTTTCTTAAGATCTGATAAGGGATTCACTGCCGAAGGCATTCTGAGCTCTGTTGTCTTTCTGATAAGGGATTTCCTGTCAAGGACATTCTGCAGTTTTTCCTGTAAAGTTCAGCTCTTATTCACAGGGGCCTAAGATGGCTGTACTTGTGCTAATGCTAAACTTGAGGTGGAATGGCCTTAATTTTCTCCGCCTCCACAGTGGCTGATGATGTGTGAATATGCTCAGCTCCATCTTTCCCAGGTCAGCCGCTGGAGCTTCTTGTCTCCCTGCCTGGGTCAGCGCATCTCAGGGCTGCCCGGGGCCCTGCCCCCTGTCGGATGGTGTTCCTGGGGCTTTTAGTGGCTGGAGTGGAGCAGGATATAGGGGGAGGCCTCCCTTTGAGCCATTCCTCTGGGCGGTTCTGCACACATGAGACTCCATCCTCCTGCAGAAGTTGGGAGGGATCAGGTTGGTGGGTGGCTGCTGAGACCCATACAGGCACCTGCAGGGGATGGAAATAAGGGGCAGCTGGCAAGGAGCTGGCATCCAGTTTTCTGGGCCAGTTTTATGAACAGCCATTACGACTCTGTGGCTTCTTTCATCCAAGGATCTCAGACTGGTTTGAAAGTGGACTCCACAGTAGAAAGCAGTTAATTACAACCCGGAGCCCACAGTCTGGTTTGCAGACACGCTGTTGTGAGTAGGAGGCACTGAGACCAAGTGCACACCAGGCCCCGTAAATGCGGACGACGGAATCCAATTAAACTGGGTGTTTGGGAAATTTGCTTTGTAGTTCGGTTAAGTGGTACCTAAATCAAGGGGACGCGGGAGACTGAGGTACTGCCACAAACCACAGGTTCTCTAGGCACATCAGGGAGAGCACTGACAGTGGAGATTTCCATAAAACCTGGGTGTGGGGGGTGGGTCAGGGGCCAAATGCATCTGAGCAGGAGGCCCTGGACTCTTTCAGATGGGAGCTGTCAGCCGACACAGGTGTGCAGGAGGAGCTGGCTCTAGGTGAGGGAAGTGGGCCCTGGGCTACAGGAGGCAGAGCCTGGTGAGAGAGACCGGAGAGGTATGGCTGAAGATTGGGGTCAGGGTGGCTCTTTGGGCCTCCCTCAAGGGCACAGCAGTTTAGAAAGAATCCCGAAGGCCTGGGCAATTGCTGAAATTATACCCCCATGGGGAGAAAGAAAGTACCTTTGTATGTTGAGGGAAATGAAGAGAGTTCTAGTTCTGGTGAAGTGGGAGTTTCAAGGCCTAATCTGGGTGAGGTCCAGGCCCAGTGGGGATTCAGGGCCATGAAGAAGCCACATCCCCAGGAGCCTTGTAGAGCCCTGGAGCCTCAGAAGGAGCCACAGATCAGGGCAATGGCCTACTCATCAGCTCTCCTGAGGCCCCTGAGCACAGGCTCTGGGTCCTGTAGAGGGGCAGCCAAGGAGTGGGGAAAGATCCCCTTGGTCACTTAGTGTGTGCCTAGACTGTCCTAACCCTGGTGAGGGCTGGCAACAGCAGGGGGTAGGTGTAGGCTTGGACCAAGCTGGGGGAGTGGAAATGAGCATGGAGGGACCTGTCAAATCTTGCCTAAGAAGATCTGAGTCATGTTGCTCAAGGAAGCTGCTATGAGGAAGGTCAGGAAGGCCTCACTGAGGTGGCCAGGACAAGAGAGAGGACAGCCTAGCAGGGTATGTCTGGGTCCTGCTCACTGTTGCCTCTGAGGGCAAAGATGGCAGCCCTGCCCAGTTACTTTGGAATTGCAGATAGACAATGAATAATTTTTGGTACACGTATGTCCCAATATTGTGTGGATTTTTATTTGCTACATCTGGCAACCCTATCCTTAGCAGGTCTGGTAATAGCTCTGTCTCTGATCATCAAGACTAAGGAAGGGAGACCTTTCTCTGATTTTTTTAACAAACCAAATTGGTGGCTCAAAATGTCTTAATTGAAGTTTTTTCCCCCTCCCATAACGCTTCCTTCAACTTGATGTACCTGTGACTGCATGTCTGGACTAGAACCTAACAGCTGACAGCAGATTTGGCACGAGTTTTTGATGTGGTTAATGGACACAGAATATATAGTAACCATGCGTTTCTGGGAGGGGCCTTGTTGCTTGAATAAATGGAAAAAGCAGTTGTGTGGGGGAAGAAATGAAGATCAGTGTAGGTGTCCCTGTTTCCGGGCGGGTGGGTGTTGGATAGGGTCTAAGGGGTTGAAGACTTGGCATTTCTCTTTTTAAAAGTTATTTTTATTTAATTTTTAAAAAGTTTTTATTTATTTAAGTAATCTCTACACCCAATATGGGGCTCAAACACATGACCCGGAGGTCAAGAGTCACACATTCTTCTAACTGAGCCAGCCAGGCATTCCTGGGATCAGTGTTTCTTAGATGCCTTATCTTATAGTGGGAAATTCTGCAGGACCCGTGTGTATGGACGTCAGAGATCAAATAGGTATGAGGGGAAAACCAGGAAGTTCAAGCCTAAGCCAGCAGTCCACTCTGAGAGAGAGAGAGAGACATTGTGCTTCTGGAATGATCTTGTTCCTTTTGGTGCCCATTTGTAGGTGACCTGGCTGCCCCATGGCTCATTGTCTGCCTCTGATGCCTTTGGGGCACTCTGTGGTGGTGGTGACTGGCATCTTTTAACCACAACCCTGAGAAGCAGGAAAGAGGGACCCTGATTTCTTCCTTGGGTACACTGTGACAGGCTGTGCCTGGTCCCTTCTGTGTTGAGGGGAT
Organism: Canis lupus familiaris; assembly: GCF_011100685.1. Taxonomy (NCBI): domain Eukaryota; kingdom Metazoa; phylum Chordata; class Mammalia; order Carnivora; family Canidae; genus Canis; species Canis lupus. The sequence goes on from NC_049230.1 coordinate 21,151,672, forward strand.
TGATCCGCTGGGAAGGAGACTCAGACTTGATTTCTTGGGTCTTTGCCTACAGAGAACCTTGGCTTTTAGAGGGAAGCTCATTAGAGAATGGAAATTTCTTTTTATCAAAGAAGGACCCACAAACCCAGTGGTTGATTTTGAATTTGGTGGCCTTCCAAGATGGGCTTGGGAAAAGCCAGGGTGTTTTATGCTCCTGCAGCAGCATCTCACCTTCTCCCCTTGCCCCTGAAGCTGGAGCCATGGTGGGCAGAGAGCATCCTATCATCTCTGTAGCCCTAAAACCAGCACTTGTGCCAGCAGGAAGTGGGGGTGGCTTTTGGAAGCTGCTAGAATAAGGGTCAGAGGCCCTATCTTTCCTTGCACAGCTGCACTAGGCCAGTATTCTAGGAAACCAGGGCAAGTGGTTTGTGCCCTTAGACATAGCATTTTACTGAGGCTTACATTAGATGGGTTCCTTTTTAAAAATTTTTATTTATTTGAAAGAGAGCACAAGTAGGGGAAGGGCAGAAGGAGAGGGAGAAGTAGATCTTCACTGAGCAGGGAGCCCTATGTGGGACTCCATCCCAGGACCCTGGGATCAAGCTGAAGGGAGATGCTTAAACCACTGAGCCATTCAGATGTGGTTCCCTAGACTAGATGGGTTCTAAGAGCAGTTTTGATCTCTTAAATCCATGACAGCAGTTCCTTTTTATCAAGCATGTTTCCATTTACTTCTCATGGTCCTGTGTGAATGCAGTGCCTTTTGAGGAAATCTGAGGCTCAGAGTGACTGAGTAGCTTGAACTAAGGTCTGACTGAATTCAGGCCCAGGGCCCCCACTGTCCAGCCTGACACTATCTGAGCCCCTTCTTTTGCAAAGCCATGTCCCTGGCTCAGTTGGCCGGAGATGTCATTTCAGCTGGGATGTTCGCTTAATATCCTGGTGACACTGTACCTCTGAATGGGGGCTTCTGGGGAACAGCCCCGGGAGTGGGTTAATGTGGTCTCTGCTTATGATTGAAGGCCAGGAGGAAGCCCAAGCTATTGCTCTTTTTGTGTGGAGGTGTAGAGGCAGAGGGCTACCTGGGGTCCGAGGGAGTTTGCAGAAACAAAATAACAAGAAAAGAAAATTCTACGTCATGGGCCGGAGCCTCTGTAACTCTTCTTTATTCTTTTTTTCTATAGGTCAGACGCAAAGAAGGGATGGTGGCTGTGGCGGATAGTGAATGAGTCACAGACTGACACAGGTGACTTCTGGCCCCATCTACAGGAAATGCCTAGGTAGGCCTCAAATCCTATAATGCCTGAGATGGAAGGGCCTCAAGCTTGTTTTGTTTAGGCCCTTCCTGTTCAGACTGGGGCTCTGGGGCCCAGAGTGAATGGGCTCACTTGGGGAGTTTGGGGTCAAGCTTGGCCTGGAATCCAGGCCCCTGACCACCTGACCTTTAGCCTAGTGTATTTCAGATTAATTTTAGAAAGCATGGTCTCAGAATAGGGCTCTATTTTGAAATAAAACTGGATGAATGGGCACTCCTGGTTTACTTAACATTACTTAACACAGAACAGGTGGATTTTCTCCAGGGTTGGGCCACCATGGGGAGCCGGGTGGGCAGCTGGCTGGTGCTGTGCTGGGAGATGAGCAGCTCTGTGAGTTCTGGGTTCTCTTCCCTATACAGGTAGAGCATCTGTTCCATGTGGGCCTCACTTCATCGTGTTATGGTCCAGGCTTCCAGGTGGAAGAAAGCAGAGGAATTCCTCCATAAGGCTCTCTCCATACTTCCCTGTGTCCATAGTCCACAACATGGAGAAAAGGCAGGGGACCAAGAGTGACCAAGGGCCCTTCTCTGGCCCTCTTGTCACTTGCTCCAGGGGAGGTATGCACCTCTCCTCATAGCCTGGAAGACACCTGCCTGGACACTGGCCCATGTTGGGCCTCCCAATCCATAGGTTGAGAGTGATGGAACAGCCAGAGCAGCAGATACCTGCCTCCTTCCTTGCCCTGAAAGAAACCCAGAATCATCTTCAGATAGGGATTACACAGCGGAGGGGTTTAAAGACCTCAGAGAATGAGAACTTTAACTTGAGATGCCTGGCAGTCAGAGGCCCCAGAGAAGAGCTGTGCCGGGGCCCAGTAAGGGCTGCCCTGAGGATGAGCACGTTGTGTCACAAATGAGGTAAATTGAAGCATGGGTGCCTTAAGGACTTGCCTGAGTGGGCCCCACGGTGACAGCCAGATTCTGTACTAGTTTTCCTAGAAAAGAAAGGGGGATGTTTATAGAAGTCTGGTCAGAGCCCCCATCCCTGTCCTGATGGTCCAGTGGTTCTCAAAACCGGGCTGGTTTGCTTCCCAGGGGACATTTGGTACTGTCTGGAGACATTTTTGGTTGTCACCACTGGGGGAAGGAGGTTGCTACTGGCATCTGGTGATGGAATCCAGGGATGCTGCCAACATGTTACAATGCAAAGAAAGCCCCCACCACAAAGAATTATGTAGTCTATGATGTCAACAGTGCTGAGGTTGAGAAACTGTGGCACAGCCCCATCTGCCAGGAGAGCAGGGAAGATGCAGCTGCTGTAAGGAACTGGCCCCATGGCAGCCAGCGCTCTGGAGGCCTGATGTCCCTACTCTCACCTGCAGGACCAGCTGCTCTTAGGCATCCTGTCGAAGTGGCCACTGTACTGGGTGAGGTGTGTGCACCACAGCCAGTCCTCCTGAGTAATACCAGAGAGAAGCTTATAAAGCATTTTAAGAGGTTGCTAAATTACAACTTCAGAAGCACATGAATGCTTCCATAAACGCCAGTCTTGCAAACCAAGTCTGTGTGGGAGAAGAGTGAGCAGGTTGCCTGAGCCTTGGGAAATCCCACTTTGGGAGGCGGAAGAAGGAATTTACCTGTGGTGGTTAATTCTCAGGTGCTCCTCCCAGGTTGCTAACTACCTGGCAGTGCTTCGTTTGTTCTTACTCCTTCCCTGTCCAAAGAGTCTGCATTGACACTTTCTGGTCACCTGCATTGATGTATCTCTCAGGGGATCCGTGTAGGCTGCCCCAGGATCCCAACTCCACTCTCCTAGGTTCAGAGACCTTCAGGTCTCAAAGGAAACTGCCCCCCAGAGCAGCCCCTTTGAGGGCTCACACTCATGATCCTCTGCTGTCCACAGCCATAAACCAGCATCAAAGACCATCCTGTGTAAGCAAAATATCTATGGTGCCCAATGGCTTTCAAAACTTTTACTTCTGTTCTGTTTGATTCTCCTCATATCTGCGTGAGGCAGGCAGGGTAGGGTGATGACCTCCACTGTCCTAGGTCTCCGGTCCCTAAATTCTGGGTGCCTGCATTTGCCCTTGGTTATATGAGGGAAGCAGTGGGACAAGAGTGTAGGATTTGGGGTCTGAGAGCCCTGTTCTCAGTTCTGGGCTCTGTCATTCACTGCTCACCTTGGAGCAAGCTTATTTTGAGCTGTGTTGGATGGCATGTCTGCTTCCATGTTGGTGAAATGGAGACAGATTGGCCACCTCCCAGGACTGTCATGAGATGTAAAGAAAGTAACCAGGAATCTGGCCCAGAGTAACTCCATGAATCGTAGTTCCCTTTGCTCCCTTTTCACCATCCCAGGGACCCAGGCATCTGTGAGCACCTGTGAGCACCGAGAAGTGGATGGGGGTGACAAGTGAGCAGACCAGGATGCTCAGGGGCGGGCACCTGGAGACAGCAGGAAACAAATGTCATTTGTGAGGCCACTCCCGGTTTATGGGATCTGGTGCAAAGACTTTGAAGAGGCAATAAAATTCATATTCTGCTAGGAAATGACAACAGAGAAGAGTCCTGACTTAGCAAACAAAATTTGAAAAAAAAATTTTTTTTTTTTTTTTTTACAAGGTAAGAAATTCTGGATGAGTAGCAAAAATGACATTCTAATGAGATTAGCTTTCTGGAAGAGGAATAGGCTTTCCCAAGAGTAACATGCCAACACCCCATGGAGAGTGTATATAAACACTCCAGAGAGGCCTTGAGAGTCTAGAACTTGGGCTCCTTGCTGAACTGCAACCTGCTTCTGCTAGGATCATGGCCACCCAGGGCTGCTCCCCGGTCTTCTCCTCTGGGTCTGTCAAGGGCCTGTGTGGCACAGCAGGTGGCCTCTCTCGGGTGTCCTCTGTCCGTTCTGTGGGCTCCTGCAGGGTCCCCAGTCTTGCTGGTGCTGTGGGGTCTGTTTCCTCTGTCAGGCTGGGCCTGTCCAGCCTCGGGAGCTGCTTGCCAGGCTCCTACCTGTCTGCTGGGTGCCACCCCTCTGGCTTTGTTGGGAGTGGGGGCTGGTTCTGCGAGGGCTCCTTCAATGGCAGCGAGAAGGAGACCATGCAGTTCCTGAACGACCGCCTGGCCAACTACCTGGAGAAGGTGCGCCAGCTGGAGCGGGAGAATGCGGAGCTGGAGAGACGTATCCGGGAGTGGTATGAGTCTCAGATCCCATACATCTGCCCAGACTACCAGTCCTATTTCAAGACCATTGAGGAGCTCCAGCAGAAGGTAATGGGGACCTGGCCCCTCTCCAGCATCCCTAGCCCTGGTGGGGTGGGTGGTTTGTCTCATCCCAAGGGACTACCCACTGATGTAGCTCTCAGAGAATTCTCTGTCCAGGGCAAGCTTTTCTGTCTGGGGTCTTGGTTTCCTGGGGGACCCAGACCTCTCTCTATGAGTCTTTTGCTTGCTTATAACTATGCCAGTCATCCCTCTCCTCCCCTCGCTGTCCCAGTTCTAGGAAGGGCAATAACATATACCCAGGCCATACTGGATGCAGGCACTGTGCCTGACATTTCCTATCCATTGGATTATTTATGCCTCATCTTGGAGAGATGGGTATTACTGGACCCATTTTATCAGATACTGATAGTTAAATGTCAGGGAGGTTCAGCAACTTGCTCAAGATTGCAGAGCCTCTGAATGTTAGATGCAGAACCTGAATCCAGGTTGGCCTGGTTCTTTCCATCTCTCACCCTGAGGCATCCCACTGTGCCAGTCTGGGGCCTACTCCTAGTGATGCCCCTCCTGGACTGATGCTTCCTCCATACCTGGGCTCAGGGCTCAGGGCTCAGGGCTAGAGGTGCTAAAGGTACTGGTGCTGAAGGCCTCTGTGAGCTGGGTGATCCCTGCCCACCCACCCCCCACTGCTGGGCTTTTTCTAGTTCACAGGATGTCCCTTGTTCCTCAGATCCTGCTGACCAAGGCTGAGAATGCCAGGCTAGTCCTGCAGATTGACAACGCCAAGCTGGCTGCTGACGACTTTCGGACCAAGTGAGTGGGCTTCATCGGGGAAGGTCGGTTGGGCTTTCCCTCATCTCTGTCCCCAGCCTTGGATGCTGGGGAGGCAGGAGTAAGGCCAGGTGGAACCATTTGTGGGAATACAGCATAGGCCCTGGATCCCTTCTGGGTCCAAGGAAAGGCTCACCATGCTGTTGACCCCAGATCAGCCCCTGCAGCTGATGGAGGGCAACCTGTGCCCGGGTCCTTCCCTACAGACTCAGCAGGGCTCTGTGTGCACAGGTACGAGACGGAGCTGTCCATGCGGCAGCTGGTGGAGGCTGACACCAACGGCCTGCGCAGGATCCTGGATGAGCTGACCCTGTGTAAGGCGGACCTGGAGTCCCAGGTGGAGTCTCTGAAGGAGGAGCTGCTCTGCCTCAAGAAAAACCATGAGGAGGTGAGGTGGTGCCGTGCGATCTTCCAGTGTTCCCTATCTAGCAGGGAAAGCCCCCTGGTGACCCTTGGGCATAATGGTGACCCCTGCTCCCACAGAAACTCCAGCTGACATTTGTATGCCAGGAACTATCTGAAATGCTTTGCATTTTGCTCTCACTTCATTTCATCCTTATAATAACCCCATTTTACAAATGAGAAAAATGAGGCACAGAGAAGTTAAATCACTAGCCTGTGGTCACGCTGATCCCACTCTCCTGCCCACAACACAAAATCTCCCTCTGGATGCTAGTGCCTGATAACTATATGTATTCTATTTGCCTGATGTTCGTATCATCTCAATTTACTCTCCTGATTCCCCAGAAGAGGGAAGTAAATGTCCAGGAGGGGACTGAGGCCCAGAGAAGTTAAGAGTCAGTCTGAGGTTACACAGCCGGCACCTGAGGGAGGAGGATTTGAGTTCAGCTACTTGAATCCTCCATCTGGCATCCTTTCTGCAACCTCATGGCTCTGTGCCTCCTCTCCGCAGGAAGTCAACACCCTCCGTTGCCAGCTCGGGGACCGACTGAATGTGGAGGTGGATGCTGCCCCCCCAGTGGATCTCAACAAGATCCTGGATGATATGAGATGCCAGTATGAGGCCCTGGTGGAGAATAACCGTAGAGACGTGGAGGCCTGGTTCAACACTCAGGTGGGGCTGGGACAGCCCGGGACCACAGGCTCCTGGGACAGGGCTTCTCCTTGCAAGTAGCTTCCCTGGGTCTGACCATGTTCTGGGCTCTCTTGCGTTTCAGACGGAGGAGCTGAACCAGCAAGTGGTGTCCAGCTCAGAGCAGCTACAGTGCTGCCAGACAGAGATCATCGAGCTGAGACGCAACGTCAACGCCCTGGAGATCGAGCTGCAGGCCCAGCATAGCATGGTGAGTGGCCCCTGTCTGAGTGACCGGCCGCGGCTCCTGGCAAGCCCTGACTCCCCGGCCTCAGCATGGGGCTTCTCGCGGGGCATGATCACACAGGATATGCAGATACTCAGGGCTGTGGGATGGGGGCTCTAGGTAGGGGGGGACTCCTTCCATGAGCAGCTCTTCCTTGTTCCCCTTGCAGAGGAATTCCCTGGAATCTACCCTGGCGGAGACCGAGGCTCGCTACGGCTCCCAGCTGGCCCAGATGCAGTGCCTGATTGGCAACGTGGAGGCCCAGTTGGCCGAGATCAGGTGTGATCTGGAGCGGCAGAACCAGGAGTACCAGGTGCTGCTGGACGTCAAGGCCCGGCTGGAGTCAGAGATCGCCACCTACCGCCGCCTGCTGGAGGGCGAGGACTGCAAGTGAGTGGCTGTGGGCCCCGGAGAGCCAGGTGTGGGGACAGGGCTCCCTGGACCAGCTATTGTCGGTGCCTCGGAGAGGGTGTCAGTCCCTGCGGAGGTCATTGCACAAATGACAGGGATCGACCTGAAGCCTGTCTCTTGAGATTCCTTCTGGTCCCAGCTTGGTCATCCCCGGGGGATAAGCTGACCCCTCTCCCAGTGTTTTCCTAACCATCATGCTTGGCTGGGAGTTCCTGGTCTCCCTCCATGCAGCCCTTTCAGGTCAGAGCACTGAAGCGATTACCCACCTATAATCGCTCTATCCCCTAAATCCTTTGAACAGGAATCTCAGTCCCATGCCCCGATGCCAAATGCACTCTGATATGATTTCATGTCCTCAGGCTGCCGGCTCACCCTTGTGCCACGGAAGGCAAGCCTTCGATTAGGGTGCCTTATGTCTCCACCGTGCCCTGTGCTCCGGCTGTGCCCTGTGGCCCAGCTCCCCAGGTCAGCACCCAGATCCGCACCATCACGGAGGAGATCAGAGATGGGAAAGTTGTCTCCTCCAGGGAACACCTGCAGCCCTGTTCACTGTAACCAGCCCCTAGAAGGACACTCCTGTCACTCCCGGCTCTACATGACCCCCTATTCCCTAGAGGGGCTCCCTGCTCAGCAGATTTTTTTCTACCAAAATACTTCTTAGATTGTGTTTCTGGACTTCATTGCTTTTGTGCTATGCAAAACTAGGTTCCCCTGGAAATATACCCAATAAAGTGTATTCTCTTGGCATTGCAAACTTGACTCTGTCTATTCTCATGAGGTTAGTTAGTGGGGATGTTTGATCAAGGGTCACAGTAAAGTTGTGGGTTTTGGTTTCAGGTCTGTCTTCTTTGGGTCTAAGCAGTGGGAAGTGACAGGGTGATGAAAAACATTTAAAAATGGTGATACCTCCGGCCCTGGCCCACAAGAACAGATGGGTATAGCCATCACCCATAGGCTTGGCCCTGCCCATGGGTACCCACCTGGGGTGGCCCCACAAGGGGCAAAGACTCCCAAGCCAGCCTTCCGCGGTTGCCCTGCCTGGATCTGGTGGTTACCTGTCCTTCCCTTCAAGCCTCTCCTCCTTTGTCTAGCTTTTATCACCCTGCTGGCTCACCCCCTGGCCTGACACTGGTGATGGTTTAGGGGACAGGTTTCCAGGATCAGCCAGGGAGCAGCAAACGTCGGGCAGCCAGCTTGGGAGACCACCCCAGGGAGGGGAGCTGGGAGATGAAGGCAGGAGGGCCAAGTGACTCCCCATCCCTAGTGCTGGATACAGGGATGAAGTGAGAGGCAGTGACAATGAAGTGTGGGGGATCAGACATGGAGCGGGGCGGGGTTGGGGGGGTGGTAAGGAACTTCACTGTGGGGCAGAGGTCAGAGTGCCCCAGATCCTACGGGCTGGGCTGTGTGCTTCTGGGCATCCAGCCTGTGTTGGGCCCTGGACACCCGTCTGATTGGAGCAGCATGGCCTATGAGGACTCTGAGGGCCCCATGCCTTCTTTGTCCCTCTGATTTATTCTTTAGTTGAGAACACAGGCCCAGAGAGGACAGCAACTTGCCCCGGGCCACACAGCAGTGAGTAGCAGAGAAGAGGCCTTTGTCCTACTATTCTGAATCTGACTCTGGTGCTCTTCCCAGTGTACAGTGTCTCTCCCTTTCCCCCTCCACAACCTGAATCATTACTACCTGCTGGACAAAGCCAGAGGTGCAGCCCTGGTCTGCCCTGCTTCTCTCTATGCTCCACACTGCTCTGGGGCCTGAGGTCTGTCTCTTCCCACTCTGGCCTGAGGCTGCAGAGAGGCGAGGTGGGCCGCCAGGGGTGCACAGAGCGCATCCCACCCGTTTGCTGGTGCTTGGATACAGCCAGGAATCAGGCAGGGGACTGAGCCTTCTATTCGAGCTGCCCTGCTACTTCAGGCAGACAGACCACACAGGGTTGTGTCCCGACAAATAATCACACTGTCAACTCCTCACACTGCACAGTGTGTTCCCTTTCTGGGTGCACTCTACAGTTTATGGCGTGCCTCATCTTGGGGTCTCAGACTGCCCTGTGTGATTGTAGGTGCTTTCTTCATGTAGCTTTGCCTAGTTTTTAATGAAATTTTCAGGGCATCTGCACCGGTTAAGGAAGCCCTCCTATTCTCAACCTCACATACCTTGTTAGCTGAGTTCCAGTTTAAATCACTCACTGTGGTGTTGGCCAGAACTTAACCCTGCTGGGGATTCACCCTGGTATAGCCAGTGGCAGACTTAGGAAATGCCCTCTGAAATTTTTTGATGCCTGTGTCTTGCTCTTTTCTTGACATCAAGAGAGACATGATATAAAACATTACATTTTTATCAAATTTCCCTAGAGTGAATATAACACTTTATTTCAAGGTGGTTCTGATCTTGTTTATACTTTCCTGAGAGGCTATCTGGCTATCTTTCTCATTCACACATGCTCAAATCAATTAGTCAGTCAACAGATGTGTACCAAAACAGATGTACCCCATGCATGAAAAGCCCAGTGCTAATGCAGAGGTGCATCTAGGGAGAAGTGGGGGCACCAGGGAAGCAACTGGACCCAGTGTGGGATCACAGGCTCAGTTCTCAAGAAGCTAATAACCCAGCTGGGGAAACAACCGCCTCCGCTGCTATGCAGCAGTAGGGATGGCAAGTGTGGGTGTGGGGCAGGCTGTCAGGTTCTCAGGGTGGGGATAGATCATTGAGAGCTGGGGATTTAGGGAAGATTTGGGATTACTGGGGTCCTTGAAGGATGGGCAGAGCAGGAAGGAGGAGGATGAAGGGTATTTTAGAGTATGGCCGGGAGTACTCATGGCATGTTCTGGGGATGAAGTAGACCCCATCTCAGCAGAGTCCACAGGTCCTGGGGGGAAATAATTAGCGTACCTACTAAACAAGATCAGTTCTTGCTGATAAGGGGTTCCAGGTAATTATTTGGTTCTAATAAAAAGAGGGCTAAGAAGAATGGAAATAGACCAGAATGACTTAGAGGCTACTTCAGAGCTTAAAAATATTACTTATAGGTTTGTTTCTAAAGACTTATTTGAGAGAGAGAGAGAGTACGAAAGCACAAGCAGGGGAAGGAGCAGAGGGAAAAGGAGGGTCTCAAACAGACACTCCGCAGACACCCTAGATCCAGATACGGGGTTTGATCTCATGACCCTGATATTACGACCTGAGCTGAAATCAAGAATTGGACTCTCAACTGACTGAGCCACCGGGTGCCCCTAAAAATATCATTTATATGTCTTATAAAATTACCTAAAAAAACTTATCAAGAATTTTTAGCTAGCCTTGAGCACAGAATTGGCTTGTGGGCTTGGCTCCCTCTGGCAGAATGGCTTTTGGCCCAGAGAACACTTTCTTAGGGTTAGTGTGGGCGGGTGCTGCTCCCCTACACAGAGCAGCCTGATTTCTTTAGTTTGCCATCCATAGCAGTAGGGATAGTAAGACTGATTTTGGAAATGTCTTTCCCTCCCAGCTCCCTACCCACTTTTTTTTTCCTTTCTTCCTTCCTTCCTCCTTTTTTTTTTTTTTTTTACATTCTCCTTCTCTCAAAATCTTTTCTTTGCTTTCTTATTTAGCACAATTCACTCCAGGCAAAGCATATTCATTCATTTACCCTTTTCTTCTGAGACATCTGGAAGCCAGCACTGTGCTTGCACAATAGAGATTTCAAGAGGAGTAGGAGGTCTGTCCTTGCCTCCAAGAACTTACAGTCTCCCTGGAAAGACTGGACTCAAACAGCATATAATTTGAGGACATCAGTGAAGGGAGGGCCAACAGATCAGCCATCGGTCACTGCCACGGTCATTCAGAGCTGGGAGGGCAAAGCAGGGCTGGAGCAGGGGTAGGTTCCTGAAGCATTCCAAGCCTCAGTTTACTCATCTACTAAATAGGGTTATTGGTGATGCCAATCTCATGAGATTGTTGTGAGCAGGAATGAGAGAATGCCTGCAGAGAGCTCAGCATGGGGCCTGGCAGTCCTAAGTGCTTAGTGGCTGGTGGCTGGTACCATTAGCCTTGTCATTAATTGGGCAGTATGGAGGAAGACAAACCCATTCCGGGCAGCACAGGTGTGGAGCCCTGCGTAGAAACCCATGTGACCCCCAGGGCTGTATAAACAGCATGGGGCTTCCTGGGCTTTGGTTGCTGTTGGCTTCTCCAGATCCTATGGATCCAGATGGCCCTCATCGAGCCCATACCATGGGAAGCTATAGCTTAGCAGGGCTTTGGTGGAGCCCTGTACTCACATGGATAGAAAACACGAACACCAAAGGACGCTCCTCCAGGCTCTCAGCTGGGCTGTGTCCTTTGCACTGGTACACAGTAGATTTCTAGGGAGGAGAAGGTGAGGCAGCCAGTGGGCCTGGGGTTACTGCTGGGCAGGTGCTGGTCACAACAGGCTCCTAGGTGTGGGAGGGCATGATGACTCATGAGAGTTCTATATCTGAGGGTCCCCAAACACATGCACCTGGCCTGTGGGATGATGGCCTAGGGGCTCAGTGCCCATCTCCACTCCCTAGTGACAGCTGCTTAGCACTCTCAGTTTAAATACAGCAAGACTCCACCCATGTGGGGACCGGTAATCACAGTGGTTGCCATTCCCAAGCACTCACCAGGAGCAGGCACTGTTCTAGATGTTTCCTTATCTCAGAGGTGGGGGTAACAAGCCTAGGCTCACAGGGCAGCATGAGGGTGAAGTGAGACCATGCACGGGACAGCAGTGAGCGTTGCATCAAGAAGGCTGCTGGCACTCAGCTCATGGCCATTCTCCTGACAGGAATGTAAAACCTGTCCCTAGAAGAGTAAGTGGGACCCCAAACCACAGGGCAGACTGGAAGGCGAGTTGCGTGGGGCTCCACCCAATGAGGCCCCATCTATAGCTTCACCTGCTCTCTGGCTCAGCTCTCAGCCCCTCGTCCAGGCCTCTCTCACTTGGCATTGGGTTTTCTGGAAAAATAGCTCACCCTTGTCAAACTTTTGGACATCAGCCCAGACGACTCCCATAGCAGAGATAAAACTCTGGAGTTCAGACTGTGTCTTCTGAGGAGGTCTGTGATCACGCCCCCACACTCCACCTCAGCCCTGAAAGCAGCCAGCAGGAAAGGATTCTCTGCTTTTCAGCCAGGGCCTGGGAAGACATACCTTTCTGTACATGGTAAGTGTTACCATGGGCAGGTGCTCAGTTAGCTGACCTCTAGTTGTTTTGGCTGATGTGGGGGCTATACAACCAGCCGGATTTCCTGGTTGAGGGAGGGAAGGAGTGGGGCTCTGCTCTGCCTGGGGCGACCAATTTTCCCATTTTGCATGGGACTGAGGGGTTCCCAGGGCTATGGGGGTATTGACACTAAAACCAGAACTGTCCTGCAGAAACTGGGATAGTTGGTCACTATAGCCATATTGCCAGGACCATTCTGGAACCTTCTGTGTCTCCTTGGGCATGAGGTTTCTGCTTCCTGCAACAACCAGGCTTGCTCTTCCATTGCCCAGGGGCCAAACTAGAGGCCTCCTCTACTTCCTTGGGCCCATAAAAGGAGATAATGCTAAAGAAAGCCGAGACCGTGGCTGTGGATTCCCACACCTCCTAATGCAGAGGCTGAGGTCTGGGCTTGGATGACAGGCCTCTTTGAAGAACTGATGGATACTTGGTCTTCTCTGCAACAGGGGGCGGAGGAGACGTCTCGACATAGCCATCAGTTCAACGGGCCCCCGTTTTACGAGGCCAGGAAATGTTCACGGGAAGATAAATAACAGGGTAATGAGGGGTTCTTATAGAAAGTGGTATTAACTTTAATGAGGAGAAAACCCTTTGTAAAGGCCAACGCCCACTGGAGCGGAGATATAAACCTGGGGTGAGGAGCTGCTTCTCTGCATCAGGGGGCACCGGGGCTCGAAGACCTATCACTTGTGTCCGGGCTGCTGAGGCCATGGCTTCTAAGTGCCTCAAGGCCAGCTTCTCTTCGGGGTCTCTCAAGGGTCTGGGAGGGGCCAGTGGGGGCTCTGCTCGTGTGTCGGCGATGTACTCCAGCAGCTCTTGCAAGCTCCCGAGCCTCTCCCGAGGGGCCCGGAGTTTCTCCGCATGCTCGGTCGGGCCTACCAGGATCAGCTGCAGGCCTGCCAGCTGCCTCCCTGCTCTCTGCCTCCCACCCGGAGGCTTTGCCACCAGCTACAGCCTGGGCGGGGGCTGGTTTGGGGAGAGTGTCCTCACTGGCAGCGAGAAGGAGACCATGCAGTCCCTGAACGACCGCCTGGCCAGCTACCTGGAGAAGGTGCGCCAGCTGGAGCAGGAGAATGCCAGCCTGGAGAGCCGCATCCGGGAGTGGTGTGAGCAGCAGGTGCCCTACCTGTGCCCCGACTACCAGTCTTACTTCCGGACCATTGAGGAGCTCCAGAAGAAGGTAAAAGGTTTAGGGTGAGGGTGGCTCTGGCTTCCCAGGAGTCTGATGTCATGAGCACTGGACTGGAAGCCAGATTACTTGTGGTAGTGGCCCTGCTCCCGTGGGACACTCCAGAGGGCACAGAGAGTGTTCACATTTGTGGCTTCATTTGCTCCTCCCAGTCATCTGGTGAGGGAGCTATCATCAGCTCAATTTACAGATGAGAACATCAAAGCTCAGGCTGGTTAAGTGATTTATTCCAGGTGGTCCAGCTGGCAGCTTAAGTGATTTATTCCAGGTGGTCCAGCTGGCAGGTGGGGGAGCCAGAGCTTGAACACAGGCTCTATGAACTAACTGTCTGCATAATCTAGCATGGTCTACCTCTATTAGTTTTAATTTCTTCCTTTTTTTTTCTTTTTTTTTTTTTAAGATGAGGAGACTGGACTTGATTTTTTGGTGCATGTCATGTTTTCTATAAAGAACTCAGAGAAGGGAAAGCCCATCAGAAATTTCCTTCTTGCCCAGGCCACATCCCCTGAGGGTCCCTGCTGGCTCCTGGGAGAGACCAACTCTGACCAAGGAATCACAGAGTATGCTGTGATTGAGTGCCCAGTGGCCTGGGAGATAGGAAGATAAGAGGCAACCACCATGCCAGTCTTTGCTGTAGGATTTCCACATCTCCCCCTCTACGCCAGGTTACAGGACCCAGAGGCACTGCCCTGGGAGGAGCTGCAGAAGCTTCCTTGTCCGATCCCTACTGCATGCCTGTAAGCCTTCATTGGAGTCTCAGATGCTAGAAATCCAGGGATGGTTGACTCCCTCCCTCTGGAGGTGGCCCTTGCCAGGTTTGAGGAGCTCTAGCCAGCAGATTGTCCTTCCTTTCACTGATGTCACTCCTTTATTTCCCCAGACCCTGTGCACCAAAGCAGAGAATGCCAGGTTGGTGGTGCAGATCGACAATGCCAAGTTGGCTGCAGACGACTTCAGAACCAAGTGAGTGTCCTGCTTGCTCCTTGTTTGGGGGCCGGAGGAACTGGATGGTGGTGCTGGGATGCAGGGTTTTGGCTGCACTAAGTCACTGAGGCATTAAGGCAGGACACACAGAACCAGGACAACCTGGGATGGGATCTGACTTGGACACAAAAAGGAAATGTAGCTTCAGGCATCCTGTTATGTACTTGCCAGGTATGAGACGGAGGTGTCCATGCGGCAGCTGGTGGAGTCAGACATGAATGGTCTGCGCAGGATCCTGGATGATCTGACCCTGTGCAAATCTGACCTGGAGGCCCAGGTGGAGTCCCTGAAGGAGGAGCTGCTGTGCCTCAAGAAGAACCATGAGGAGGTGAGCACAGGGGAGGAGGTGAGCAAGTAAGCACGGGGAGGAGGTGAATGGGGGAACAGGAGAGGAGGGTGGGTGAGGCAGTCAGCTGGGAAAGTTCGTGCTGACCCTGATCTGTGCCATAGGAAGTAAACTCGCTGCGCTGCCAGCTTGGTGACCGGCTCAATGTTGAGGTGGACGCTGCCCCGCCAGTTGACCTGAACCGTGTCCTGGATGAGATGAGGTGTCAGTATGAGACCCTGGTGGAGAATAACCGCCGGGATGCTGAAGAATGGTTCAACACTCAGGTAGGTACCTGCAAACAGTACACCAGAGACACAAGGTGGGTCAAACAGAATTGAACTTGGGGCTCCGAGTCAAGAAACTGAGCTTGAGCTTTGGCTCTGTTTCAATGTTGTGCTGTGCGCCTTGGGCAGGTTGCTGTCCTCTAAGCAGAATGTCCTCAGGGATGAAATGAATGGGTTGGATTGGGTGTTCTGGAAGATCCTTCTTGGCTCATGATTCTATGTGGCCTCTGTAGACCTCTGAAGCTGAGTCCTGAGGTTCCTGACCAGTCCTGTGTGTGTATGTTTCAGACCGAGGAGCTGAACCAGCAGGTGGTGTCCAGCTCAGAGCAGCTGCAGTCCTGCCAGGCGGAGATCATTGAGCTGAGGCGCACGGTCAACGCCCTGGAGATAGAGATGCAGGCCCAGCAGAGCATGGTGAGCCCGAGGCTTGAGCAGGGCTGCTGGGTGACCAGACTCAGCAGCACATGAGCCCCTGCGCCTCCAGGCTCTGACCACAGAGGCAGGCTCCTGGGGTTCAAGTTCTTGAGCATCAGGGATTTTCTGTGTAGAGGGAATGAGGTCCCAGCCTCCATTCACAAATGTCCCAGTGGTAAAACACGGGAGACCTATAGCAACTGACATGTCCTGGCAGCAGCTCTTATGCTTGTGTAAGTAGATTCATTCTGATTAATTATCACTTCCTTAGAGATATTATTAACCAGGAGATAACTCTCTAGATCAAGGAGGCTACAGGGGCTAATCTGCCATCTCAAATGAGATGTCCTATTGTGGTGTATCCTGCTTCAAAGTGATTCCTGGACCTTCTGTTCTTGGATTCTGAGGACTCGTTGAAATCCACATGGATTAAGTGCATCTCTCTGACCTCTCACTTTCATCTTTTTTTTAAAAGTAACTTAATTTTTTATTGGTGTTCAATTTACCAACATACAGAATAACACCCAGTGCTCATCCTGTCAAGTGCCCCCCTCAGTGCTCATCACCCATTCACCCCCACCCCCCGCCCTCCTCCCCTTCCACCACCCCTAGTTCGTTTCCCAGAGTTAGGAATCTTTATGTTCTGTCTCCCTTTCTGATATTTCCCACACATTTCTTCTCCCTTCCCTTATATTCCCTTTCACTATTATTTATATTCCCCAAATGAATGAGAACATATAATGTTTGTCCTTCTCCGACTGACTTACTTCACTCAGCATAATACCTTCCAGTTCCATCCACGTTGAAGCAAATGGTGGGTATTTGTCATTTCTAATGGCTGAGTAATATTCCATTGTATACATAGACCACATCTTCTTTATCCATTCATCTTTCGATGGACACCGAGGCTCCTTCCACACTTTGGCTATTGTGGACATTGCTGCTAGAAACATCGGGGTGCAGGTGTCCCGGCGTTTCATTGCATCTGAATCTTTGGGGTAAATCCCCAACAGTGCAATTGCTGGGTCCTAGGGCAGGTCTATTTTTAACTCTTTGAGGAACCTCCACACAGTTTTCCAGAGTGGCTGCACCAGTTCACATTCCCACCAACAGTGTAAGAGGGTTCCGTTTTCTCCGCATCCTCTCCAACATTTGTGGTTTCCTGCCTTGTTAATTTTCCCCATTCTCACTGGTGTGAGGTGGTATCTCATTGTGGTTTTGATTTGTATTTCCCTGATGGCAAGTGATGCAGAGCATTTTCTCATGTGCATGTTGGCCATGTCTATGTCTTCCTCTGCTCTCACCTTCATCTTGCCTACCCAACCCTTACCCTCACAGCGAGATGCTTTGGAATCCACCCTGGCGGAGACCGAGGCGCGCTACAGCTCCCAGCTGGCCCAGATGCAGTGCCTGATTGGCAACGTGGAGGCGCAGCTGGCTGAGATCCGGGCTGACCTGGAGCGGCAGAACCAGGAGTACCAGGTGCTGCTGGACGTGCGGGCCCGGCTGGAGGGCGAGATCAACACGTACCGGGGCCTGCTGGAGAGCGAGGAGGGCAAGTGAGTGTTGCTGCATGCTTCCTCGTCTTCCCGATTGAGTCTACCAAGTTCTGGGGAGACTGCCTGGTGCCTGGCAAGAGCCCAGCATCTGCCTTCAGGAGCCCTGGGGTTTTCATTCCGGTCTTAGCACAAATTCATTGTGTGACCCTGGCAGTCCTTTTTCTCCCTGGGTGTGTATTTTCCCCCCATTGGTAAAACAAGGGGGCAGGACTAAGTGATTTTTAAGGTGCTCTGAGCTATTGAAAACAGCAATGGGAAATTCACCGTAACCAGAACTTTCTCTTTCTCTTAGGCTGCCTGGTAACCCGTGTGCCCCTGACCACTCGCCAGCCAAGTCGTGCCTCCCCTGTCTTCCTGCAGTCTCCTGCGGTCCTGCTGCAGTCCGTACCACCTGCAGCCCCCGCCCCATTTGTGTGCCCTGCCCGGGGGGCCGGTTCTGAGAGTGACCGGCCCAGAAAGCCGAGGCCATTGTCTCCAGGGCTGGACTTGGCCTTTTTTCAACCTTAACCCTAAAGCCCCATCCCCTCTCTCTGTGCAGAGCCCAGGGTGCTAGAGCCGGGCTCCGAGGGGGCTCACTGCAACTAACATCCCTCAGTCTCTCCAAGCCTGTCTCTAAGGCTGGCCATCTCTGAAAGCCTCCTCATCATTTCAGTGGGTGTCAGCCATGCTCTCTGTTCTCAGGCTGCCTCCTGGGTCAGGTTTTCTTTCCGGGTGCTCTTTAGTGGGTTCTGGAATGCAATAGAGAGCTTTTGTGGGCAGAATAATAAAGTGTATTGGCTTTGGCTCTCGCCTAACTGGCACCGTGCTGGTATCCCTGTTTTGTGTCTCTGTGGGGTGAAGAGGGGTGACTCCTGGGCAGATGAACTGAGATGTTTGACCACATTTGACCCTGTGGATGACAGGGTCCCTGTGGCCCTGTTTGGGGTGGCTAAGGGCCTCCAGTGGGGTTTTTTATTGAGCTGCTCAGCTTTCCTGATGAAGATGTTTCTCCAAGATTCCCCTGTGGTGAACTGTATTTTCAGACCTCTCCTATTTCCCTTCTTATTCTACATGGCTACCCTGGGATCCCAGAGGAGGTGATAAAGCTGAGGCTAGCACAGCATTTCAGGCTGCTTTTCATTTTATGCCTGTGGTTCTCATATCCAGGTATTTTCATTTTACTCCTTCCACCGCAATACTTTCATAGAGCTCCCTAGCTCAGCAGATTGCCCCCAAACTCACACCCCTGTAGGTGGAAGACTGAGCCTGCCATTGTGAGCTCCATCCACAATTCAGAGATTCTTGTCCATAAGAGACTCATCATGTTCTGTGTGTCTTTGGCATCTGACACCACACACGGTGCCTTTGGGTACAAGAGCATTTCCACATGGAGGTGAGAACTCTTGGCATCTTGGCCCAAAGGCTCTCATTTATGTCCAGACTGTCCTCCCTTAACAGACCAGACAAATGTCAAGCTCCATGGATCCCGATGGGAAATGGAGATGAAGGTAAAACTTTCTCAGGCAGAAAGAGAGGTGGTTTTTCTCCAGATAGCCTTGTGCTCTTCATAAGATGCCAAGAGCACCACTATGGAATTTACTGATTAAAAAAAGATTTTATTTATTTATGAGAGAGAGAGAGAGAGAGAGAGAGAGAGAGAGAGAGAGAGAGACAGGCAGAGGGAGAAGCAGGCTCCACGCAGGGAACCCAATGTGGGACTCGATCCCGGGACTCCAGGATCATACGCTGGACCGAAGGCAGACGCCAAACTGCTGAGCCATCCAGGGGTCCCAGGAATTTTAGTGATGTTAAGAGAGTTGTGGGCTGCCTGGGTGGCTCAGTCAGTTAAGCATCTGACTATTGGTTTCAGCTCAGGTCATGATCTCAGGGTTATGAGATCGAGCCCTGTGTATGGTTCTACACTCAGTGTGTGGAGTCTGCTTGGGATTCTTTCCCATGTCCTCTCCCTCCACCCACTCTCAATCTCTCTTAAATATATATGTGCACAACAGTGCACAAAATGTAACAGTGCACAAAATGGAGAACTGTTTGGGGAAAATGCTAACCAAGGTGGGCCTGAGACTCCCACCCCTTAAGGGGGCCTGGTATAACTCACCCTGATTCAACTTTAGAGTCATTCCCTTTCTAACTCCCCATTAAAGGAGGGCCTGGGTCTTTGGTTTCTCCTAGTCCCCTCGCTCCTGGCATCCCATACCACCTCAGCTTTGGTCTTCTTGCAACACTGTAGCTAGTTCTGTTGAGACTCAGATGCCTGAAGAGAATGATGGTCCCATGATCATTCAGTTCATTCAACAAACCATCACTAAGCACCTCCCTGGGCCAGGCAGTGTGTCAGGTGCCAGAAGCAGGATTGACCCTCATCAGACCCACATATTGCCTTGGGGTGAGAAAGGAAGGTCACCCACTCCCTGCCTCAGTGATAGAAGGAGGCCTGCTGAAGGGGTCATGTCATTAGTGTGATGAAGACAGGCTCCAAATGTGGAGTCAGATTGAACCAGGTTCAAATCCTGACCCCACCACTTTCTGCTGGTGGGAGTGTTAAGCAGTGGGTAGTCCCTTGCTGAGTGTCAGTTTCCTCGTTAGTAAAACAGAGGCCATGATGCTAACCATACTATGCGGTCCATGCTGCTTGGCTGAGCATATGCTGGGCCTTTGAAAATGGCTCAGTGTAGTTGACTGTCTATCTTAGCTGGAGGCCTGGATTGCTCTGAGGCTGCCTTTTTCCTACCCAGAGTTTCATTTCTGAGCTCTCCTTCCAGACAGCAATGCCTAGCAGCCAAAGGAGAGATGCAGTTCCATGGTTCACTGTCTTTTCTGACTTGGAGGAAAGCTAGGCATGGGGGAACCACAGTCAGCAAGCAGTGCAAGAGTGCTCTCTTGAGCACATGGCTCCGGTTGACTCCATTTCACATCAGCCACACTTCCTCTGTGTAACATCCTTTGTGGTTCAAACTCCTTCCAAATCTATCCTACTTCCCTCCCAGATGCAGCGAACCAGATCCTGCATAGCCTCGCCACTTATTTACTTCATCTGTTTGTGCTCTTTGAGTATTATGCTCTTCCCATTGTGTCAGAGATTCTCAACCTTGGCCGCACATTGGAATGATCTGGAGAGCATATGGATGCCTAGTCTGACCCCCAGCATTCTTGATGTAGCTGGTCTGGGATATGGCCTGGTGTTGGGGTTTTAAAAAGCTATCCAGTGTGCAGCCAGAGTTGGGGGCTCCTTCATTGGGGGAGGACCTTCTGGGATGGCAGCAGCATCGGGGGGCGGTGGAGGGTTCAGAGCCTCAGGTAGCTCTGGCATTGCTTAGTGCTAGCAGATCCCTGAACAGTGCTTTAGACTATTCCCTCAGCTCTGGCTTTTTTCTCTCCTTTAATTTCAAACATCTGCACTGAACTTTAAATTTCAGTTATCATATTTTTAATTCCAAAGGGTTATTTTTTGTTCCCTGTTCCTCTTTTATAACATCTAGCTCTTGTTTCACAACTACCATTCTTATCTCCGAGGTTATTGAGAAACACACACCCATGTATATACATATTAATAGATTATCTTAGATTCTGCATTTTTCTGTTTCTCCCAATTCCCTGTTCACTGTTTTGTTTGTTTGCTTGTTTTGTTTCATCTCTATGATGTTGGAAGCTTCCCTCAAATGTCGGGAGAGCCTTCTACTTTTTTTTTTTTAATTTATTTTTTATTGGTGTTCAATTTACTAACATACAGAATAACACCCAGTGCCCGTCACCCATTCACTCCCACCCCCCGCCCTCCTCCCCTTCTACCACCCCTAGTTCATTTCCCAGAGTTAGCAGTCTTTACGTTCTGTCTCCCTTTCTGATATTTCCCACACATTTCTTCTCCCTTCCCTTATATTCCCTTTCACTATTATTTATATTCCCCAAATGAATGAGAACATGTAATGTTTGTCCTTCTCCGATTGACTTACTTCACTCAGCATAATACCCTCCAGTTCCATCCACGTTGAAGCAAATGGTGGGTATTTGTCATTTCTAATAGCTGAGTAATATTCCATTGTATACATAAACCACATCTTCTTTATCCATTCATCTTTCGTTGGACACCGAGGCTCCTTCCACAGTTTGGCTATCGTGGCCATTGCTGCTATAAACATCGGGGTGCAGGTGTCCCGGCGTTTCATTGCATTTGTATCTTTGGGGTAAATCCCCAACAGTGCAATTGCTGGGTCGTAGGGCAGGTCTATTTTTAACTCTTTGAGGAACCTCCACACAGTTTTCCAGAGTGGCTGCACCAGTTCACATTCCCACCAACAGTGTAAGAGGGTTCCCTTTGGGAGAGCCTTCTACTTATGTTTGATGACACAACACTATGGGCAGGTTGGCAAACTGGCTTTTTGGATGATAGAACTACCTAAATTCAACTTTGATAAGTCTTTCATCTGGAGTCAATCTTGTTTTTCAAAGGATGGAGGGAAGGAGACAGTCTAGGGCCAGACCCCTGCAGGCATCCTACCCCGAGTCCCACATCGGGCTTCCCGTGGGGAGCCTGCTTCTCCCTCTGCCTTTGTCTCTGCCTCTCTCATGAATACATAAATAAAATATTAAAAAAATTTAAATTCAGTTTGCCTACATATAGTATAACACCCAGTGCTCATCCCATCAAGTGCCCTCCTCAGTGCCCATCACTCAGCTACCCCATTCCCCCAATCAACCTCCCCTTCTACAACCCTTTATTTGTTTCCCGGAGTTAGGAGTCTCTCGTGGTTTGTCTCCATCTCTAATTTTTCCCACTCAGTTTCCCTCCTTTCCCTTATAATCCCTTTCAATATTTTTTATATTACACGTATGAATGAAACCACATGTGATTGTCCTTCTCTGATTGACTTATTTCACTCAGCATAATACTTCCAGTTCCATCCTCATTGAAGCAAATGGAGGGTATTAGTCTTTTCTGATGGCTGAATAATATTTCATTGTATATATATACCACATCTTTATCCATTCATCTGTCAAAGGGCATTGTGGCTCCTTCCACAGCTTGACTATTTTGGACATTGCTGCTATGAACATTTGGGTGCAGGTATCCTGGCATTTCACTACATCAGTATCTTTGGGGTAAATACTATAGACTATTTTTTAAAGAAAGATTTTATTTATTTGAGGGAGAGAAAGAGAGAGAGAACAAGCAGGAGGAACAACAGAGGGAGAGGGAGAAGCAGGCTCCCTGCTGAGCAGGGAGCCCGATGTGGGGCTCAATCCCAGAACCCTGGGATCATGACCTGAGCTGAAGGCACCTAACCAACTGAGCCACCCAGGTGCCCCCTACCTATCTTTGTTTACATGGGCCCTCCACTCTGGACATAGCCCCCAGCTCTCACTGGTGTTTTTCCATGTCTACTCCCATTTCCTTGCCCCTCTCTGAGTGACTTCCCTTCTCTCTCCTTTTTCAAATACACTACTTGGCCAGGAGTTGGCTTTGGTCTCAGAGGCATTGGGGTACAGTGGATAGGCTTTGGACTCAGACAGAGCTGGGTTTGAGACCCAGCTGTGTATCTTCCCACCCTAGGGCCACCCATCCCTATCCTGTCGGGGCTTTGAATCCCACTGTCCTCCTTTTCCACATGAGTGGAATGGAGTTTCCTTTTCCTCCTTGTCCTTCTACTCGGACATGAGATCCAGTCCTTCCTCTGTTATGTGAATTGGTGTTTGTGCCAAGCATTAGAGTTTAGTGGATTTTGCTGGAGGTCTCGCAGACACTGTGGAGTGGGACTGCATGCCACAGCACAGACCCTCATCTTCTTTCTGGTGTCTGTCTTCCTCACTCCTGCAACTCTCTCT
Organism: Canis lupus familiaris; assembly: GCF_011100685.1. Taxonomy (NCBI): domain Eukaryota; kingdom Metazoa; phylum Chordata; class Mammalia; order Carnivora; family Canidae; genus Canis; species Canis lupus. The sequence continues at coordinate 21,174,491 of NC_049230.1, forward strand.
CCTTCACCCTTTGCTTCCATGATTGTCCTGGGAACTTGGAGTTCCTCTCCCCTTTCTCCCTCTGGTGTCTTGCCAGCCAACAACTTCCAGGCACTTGGGGTCCCATCTTCTACCACAAGAACTTAATGTATTTTTTTCAAGCATAAACAGTTCTCTTTGCAAGAGGAATTCTGGTGGCAAGATATAGATGCTCCTACACCTTAGAGGCTTTCAAACCCACCTAGAGACCTCGTTTAACACAGGTGGCTGGGCCCCACCCTCAGAATTTCTGATTCAGTTGGTCTGAGGTAGATCTGAGGAATTGCATCTCTAACATGTTCCTGAATGTTACAGGAGGCCACACTTTGAGAACCTACTGCTATGCCTTATTACAATAACAATTATTTTATAATTTCTTGGGTAAGGATTAAGTGGACAAATTAATGCCAACCACCCAGCACAGTGCCTAGTACTTGCAGAGATTCAACAAATGCTGGTTATGATTTTGAAGGCTGGTCTGGTGAGTCTCATTCCATGTAGTTGGTAATGCCATCATAACCTCCTTCCTTCTGTTGCCATTGTCTTCTCTAAATAGTTACTCCAGACAAAGGAATGGGAATTTATGTGACATATTTCAGGGAACAGGGCTGCATGGCGTTTCCTCTTCCCTGGTCTTCTGCCAACACTTCTAGTAATAGATTAAAAAAAAAAATAAGACAGGGCAGCCCCGGTGACACAGTGGTTTAGCGCCGCCTGCAGCCCAGGGCATGATCCGGAGACCCTGGATTGAGTCCCATGTCAGGCTCTCTGCATAGTGCCTGCTTCTCTCTCTGCCTGTGTCTCTGCCTCTCTCTCTCTCTCTCTGTCTCTATGAATAAATAAAGTCTTTAAAAAAATTAAAGCAAAAAGAAAAAAATAAGACAAGTACTTATACCCTAATATTATTTTGAGAAGATTAATGAGTAAACAGTGGCTCTCTGACCCCACATATTAAACATGAAGTATGTGAACCCATGGATATATTGTAGGCAGGACTGAACACCACTGGTTTTGCCTATTGCTTTCTTTTTTTTAAAGATTCATTTGTTTTATTTTTAAAAAGATTTTATTTATTCATGACACACACACACACACACACACACACACAGAGTCACAGACAGGCAGATAAAGAAGCAGGCTCCATGCAGGGAGTCCGATGTGGATTCAATCCCGGGACTCCAGGGTCACGCCTTGGGCTGAAGGCAGGTGCTCAACTGCTGAGCCACCCAGGTGTCTCAAGATTCATTTATTTTGAGAGAGAGAGAGAGAGAGAATCTTAAGCAGGTTCCACACTCAGCATGGAGCCCGACTTGGGGCTCGATTTCATGACCCTGAGATCATGACCGAAGCCAAAATCAAGAGTCGGACACCACCTGAGTCACCCAGACACCCCTTGCCTATTGCTTTCTTAAGGAACGCCCAAGGCTTCTAAAATTGGAGACATCTGCTCCAGTTTCCCCCTCTCCCAACCCACCAGCTTAGCTCATCCCAGAGCTGCAGAGTGTCACTTCTCAAGAGAGCTGATTCACACTGCTTCTTGTCTCTGAGGTCCAAAAGTGAGCCCTCCATTGCAGAAAGTGAAAGTAGAGCCTGTTCTAGCCTATTTACCCCTGTCCTTTGAACAAACAATCATGGAACTCCTGACATGTCTGTAATGTGGAGCAGTGATAAATGAAGGAAGGATCCAGAGATGGTCAAGATAGAGTGTCTGTCTCATGGAGATTGTCATGACACTGATGTCCTTTTCTGAGAGTGGGGTCCTCATGTCTCTCTTTCTTACTAGCATCCAGCTGAAAAGATGCCCCTGATTCTTAGGCTTTCTGTCTGTGTCTCCCCTGGGTGGGAAGGTGATACAGGTTTAGAAACCTCAGAGGTTCTGTTTCCTGACTCCTTGGATCTATACTACTGCCTGTATCTTTGCGGCTTCTGGCACCCACACATTTCCTCCTTGGGGCCAGCATCTGCCCACAGGGAATGTTCTCATTAAAAGGAATAGCTGCTGCCCCACGGAACTCCAGCCTTTCTCAGGGCCTGAGAAGGCAGGGGGTGCCACGGGCAAGGCCATTGACAGCATAGGGGCAGGTGCTGTGGTCTCCTGGCAGCCCCACCCTGGTAATGAGGGCCCAGGCACCGAGCTGATCCTTTGAAGATGTGTCCTAAAGCTCTCCCCTGGTGGTCAATGATAGGAGCCCAGTGTCCTGCTTTAGCCAAATGACTAGCTTGGCCTCTTTTATGAGGAAAGGAACTTCTTATTGGAAACCAAATTATAAATTAATTAGCAGCTTCCTCTGGGGCTGAGTATGAACATCAACACCACCCCGTGATGACTTTCTAGCATGAACCCCCTCATTCCAGGGGGTATAAAAAGGCCTGAGCCTTGGGGTCTGTAGACACTGGTAATCCAGGTGGCTGCAGCTGAAGAGAAAGGGCCTTCCCGACATGACATCCAACTGTTCACCAGCTTTCATCAAGAGCTGCCAGCGGCCCTCCTCTGTCTGTTCCAGCAGCATGAGCTGCCGGCCCGAGCTGTGCCTGGGTTATATCTGCCAGCCCATGACATGCGTGCCTTCTGTCTGCATGCCCACTACCTACCGGCCTGCCAGCTGCCTCTCCAAGACCTACCTATCCAGCTCCTGCTGGCCTAGCAGCTGCCGGCCAACGAGTGGCATCTCCAGCTCCTCGGGGACCTGCAGCTGGTACTGTGAAGGCTCCTTCAATGGCAACGAGAAAGAGACCATGCAGTTCCTGAATGACCGCCTGGCCAGCTACCTGGAGAAGGTGCGCCAGCTGGAGCGGGAGAACGCGGAGCTGGAGAGCAAGATTCAAGAGGCCTGTCGGTCTCAAGTGCCCACCATGTGTCCCGACTACCAGTCTTATTTCAGGACCATTGAGGAGCTCCAGCAGAAGGTGAGGGCAATCAGTGAACAGACTCACAGGTCAGGCAACCAGAAGAGTTAGTGTTCCAGATATGAATCGTGTTAATTAAGCCACATTTGGGGAAAAGAGACTTCCCTAGGGCATAGGATTATCTCATTATTTGGGCATTCAGCCCTTCCTTAACATGGAGGAGGTGTGGGATCTAGTCTCTGTTCTACCACTGCATGACTTTAGGAGGGCTCTTCCTTTCTCTAGACCTCAGTTTCCTCATCTGTAAAGTGGGGGTGATAAGGGTTCTCACCTAGTGGGGCTGTCAAGAGGATTCCACAAGTTGATGCAGGTCAAGTGTTTAACACAGCCTCTGGTATCTGGTGAGTTTTCAGTAGATGCTAGTGCTTGTTAAGGACCTGTCTGTCCCATGAATGACTTTGGACGAGATTCTTAACTTCCACATTGCTCGTTGCAACCAAATGGAGCATTTGTATTTATGAAGACCTAGGTGCTTAAAAACTAAATCCTATGTGCTCCAAGGACTAGCAGTTCACCAAAATATTCCCCAGGGCTCCAGGGGAACGGGGCTTCTTCAGAGATGGCTACCAGGCTACTGAGCCCCGTCAGCTACCGGCTTCTCATTTGGGTTCTTTTTCCTTTTTCTGGTCCTGGATTAACCCCCTCTTGTGCCTCGGCCCCCAGGTTCTGTGCACCAAGGCAGAGAATGCCAGGATGGTCGTGCACATTGATAATGCCAAGCTGGCTGCAGATGACTTCAGGACCAAGTGAGTTTGGCCAGGGGATGGAGGCACCCCCTGTCCCTGCACATCTTTGGGGCAGATTTTCATTAGTTTCTGAGAGGGCTGGAGAAGCGCCAGTGGCTCCAGGGCTTCCCTGAATTCTATGTTCAGCTTCAGTCCTCAGTTATGACCCTGTCCTTGCACAGGTATGAGACAGAGGTGGCCATGCGGCAGTTGGTGGAGGCTGACACCAATGGCCTTCGCAGGATACTGGATGAGCTGACCCTGTGCAAGGCGGACCTGGAGGCCCAGGTGGAGTCCCTGAAGGAGGAGCTGCTGTGTCTCAAGAAAAACCATGAAGAGGTGAGCCCTTAAGTCAAGTTGACTTGGCCCTGGGAAGCAGAGCGGGAAGAATGTGAGGTTTTGGGTTGGATAGACATGGGTTGAAATTCCCAGGGGTGCCATGTACTGTTTCTATGAATTGCCCAATTTATTGAAACTTCCTAAGCTTTCTTGTCTGTGCTAGAGCAGCACCATCACACAGAATGCTGTGAGCTTTAATGCAGGCCATGAGCATGAAACACCTGTCACTTGGTCTGTGCTCAGAGGCACGAGCAACCTTCTCTTCTGCGTTGTGGTCTTGTGTGTGACTGCCAGGCTTGCAGTGACTGCACATGTTTTTCTCATGGGAGCCATATTCTGGGAGTAGAGTGGTGCCTGCAGACCAGAGGGGGTCATGTTCCAGAACTTGCATTGAATGGCCTGTCCATCTCTGTGAGTCTGGGCTGCTGGGGGTGACCCGCATTTCTTCCAAAGGAGGGCCAAGTGCAGTGGTTTTCTTTTTTCTGTCCTCACCGTTCTTCTTCTACTCTTTTGTTTGTACATAATATACTTAATTCAAAAGCCATTGCTCAACCTTCTATTTTCTGATACCTCCCCCTCATCTCCTGCAGGTCCTTAGAGAGAAATTCCTCTACCCTGGGCATCTGTGTGCTGCAAAGCCCACCAGAGCCCTGGGGTCTTGCCCCTCCTTCTCTGGGTTGACTCTCAACCTCTTGACTTGGGATTTGAAAGAACAAGTGCCTCTGAATCCTGGCTGGGTTTCCTTAGGCTTCAATGTAAAGTAATAATCAGTCACCAGATACTCACTGAATACCCTGAGGTGGCTGACTCATCCTACTTAAATCAGAGAACTAGAAACCGCTCTAATGAGGTGTTATCACACACTCTGGGCAGCCTCTGAGACAACTTTCTCTCCTTGGCAGTCAAGCCTGGGGAGGTGCCTGCGCTCACTCAGGCCTCGCATCTGCCGGATGAACACAGGCTGGGAGGGTGGCTGGGAATACAGGGTTGCAGGCTTCCCTCTTTAGCTCAAGGAGAGCCAACAAATCCTGATGATAGTCTTGGCTTCTGCCAAAGTGACAGGAGGTGTGATGGAGTGCTTTTGCCTTTGCGAGGGTGTCCGGCTGGAACCCAAAGACCAGAGGGATGTTGCAGAGTGGACTGCGTTCCCCAAAGAGCCCCTCTAACGTAGACATCTTAGCATCTTCTGTTCCATCATTTTATGTCTCCCTTGGGTTGTGAGCAGACCATGTGACTTCATGCCTTGTGCCTTTTCAGGAAGTCAGTGCCCTCCGATGCCAGCTGGGGGACCGCCTTAACATTGAGGTAGACGCTGCACCCCCTGTGGACCTAAACAGGATGCTGGAGGAGATGCGGTGTCAGTATGAGACTGTGGTGGAGACCAACCTCAGGGACGTGGAGGAATGGTTCAACACACAGGTGAGCCTCTTGCAGGTGGGCCGGGCTCCCTAGTGTCCCTGAGAATGGACTCCTGCCCTTCTTCTGTCTTCCTCATTGCAGATGGAGGAGCTTAATCAACAGGTGGCCACAAGCTCTGAGCAGCTTCAGAGCTACCAGTCGGACATCATTGATCTGAGACGCACGGTCAACACACTGGAGATCGAGCTCCAGGCCCAGCACAGCCTGGTGGGTGCTGTTGGGTGGCCTCTGGATCCCAGGTGGCATTGCGCTTGGGTGCATCCAGGAGGGAGGAGGAGGCCCAGATTCAGCCACCACGGATGCTTACTCAGCTAATATCTTCTAGGGGGAGGTTTCTCCCCAGACCCAGCACAGAGATCAAAGGGGCACGTCTCAAATCTGACATGGGTTGGGTGGGCACTGTCGAACACAACTCTCCAGGAAGGCTTGTTATCTGCTTGGTCTGTCATTCCAAACCCATGCTTCCTATTGGAGTTTTAACACTTCCTAATCTCAGGTTCCTCTCTGGATGAGTGAAATCAGAGCCTCTGGAGGTGGGGCCTGGGCACAAGGATTTTTTAAAAGGCTCTCATGTGACTTTAACTGGCAGCCAGGGCTTAAGGTCACAGATCTAAATGATGCCATACGGGACAAACCTGATAAACCTCAGATACAAAGTCTAAAGACAGACAGAGGCTGAAGAAGGAATAAGGGGTTTAGGATCACATGGACCTGGGTTCAAATTCTAGTCTTGCGACCCATCAGCTGCTTAAACTTGAATAAGTCATTCAGCCTTTCTGGACTTAGTTTCCACAGTGACTTAGATAGGGAGGGGTCATTCCCAACCCCAAAGAGACACTGGCCTTTCTTGGTTCTTTCTGGACCAGGAAAATAGGTCTACTCTTCAGGTATTTGGTCTTTCCCTTTGCCTTAGAGGGACTCTCTGGAAAACACCCTGGCAGAGACTGAGGCACGTTACAGCTCCCAGCTGGCCCAGATGCAGTGCATGATCACCAACGTGGAGTCCCAGCTGGCTGAGATCCGCTGTGACCTGGAGCGGCAGAACCAGGAGTATAAGGTGCTGCTGGACGTCAAGGCCCGGCTGGAGTGTGAGATCAACACGTACCGAGGCCTGCTGGAGAGCGAGGATTGCAAGTGAGTGGGCCTGGCTGAGTCTGTACAGGTGTGTGCAAGGGTTGGAGGAGGCTATGGGCAGCAACTGAGGCTATGCAGGAGACAGAACCCTGTCATGATTAAGAAGTAGTTGGGAAGCTGGTGTGATCCAAAGAAAGTCAGGTGGGTGTTCCTGCTGCCATCCCAAACCTGGCCTTTCCGTGTTAGCAAACTCTTTCCAAGGGCTCCCCATGTGCTGGGCACCATGGGGGATGTGGGGATAGATGGTGACAAGTCATCTGCTCTCAGGTTGTTTCCATCTGTTTAGCGAGACAGAAAAGAAACTGGAGATCATACTTGGGGGGAAGGTTCTTTATACTTGGGAGGACAAAGGAGTAGCTTAATGTGATTGAGTTGCAGTGGGAAGGAAGACAGGAGAGGTCAGGGGGGCCCATTCCTGGAGAACCATGAAGGCTGTGCTGGGGCGGAATGGCCGCATTTCATAGGCAATTGAGAAGGAAATGATAGACTTTGTTTAACTGCCTATCTCCCCACTGAGATGGTAAACCCCTAGAACTCAGAGATATTATTGATTATTTTTATCTCCTGCACCTGGCACATAGTAAATGCTCAGTAAACGTTTCTTCACTGAGTCAGTGAAAGCTCAAAGCTGCTCTTCAGGAAGATGGGCCACAGGAAGGACAGAGTAGAGGGAGGAGGATTCAGACAAGGGAAGTGTTCAGGAGGCCCTGGCCATGGTCGGAAGCTGGATGGCGCAGGTAGGCTCCACAGAGCCTGGTGGTCACCTAGACGCAGGACACACCTTGGGACACCTGTGGACACCTGGTGGGCTGATTACCATTGTAGGCAGTTTCTTATTCTGCATTCAGTCCTGCTTTCCTGTCATTTGGTCTCACCCTCTGTGGCAAGAGTTGCAAAGTCAAATGCTTTTCAAGGAGCAGGCTGTGAATGCACATGAGTGACATGGGTCATTGTGGGAGCTGGGGAGAACCAGAGGGCTATGCCTAGTCCAGTGAGGGCGCTGCCCCTCTCAGGACCATTTCTAACATGTGAGATACAGCTCCAGTATTATTGGATCTTTTGATCGCTCAAGAGAAGTTGGGAACCTGGATGTTTTTTAAATATTAAATTCTTCTGATTTTTACATATTTTTTTAACAAATTAAAGAAAACACACACACACAAAAACCACAGTGCCAGCTATACAAAACAGATTTCAGGCTGGATGTGGTCCTTAGGTGCCTGTCCAGTTTCTGGGTTCTTTGGCTCTCATCTATTGTCCAGTGTGTTGTTTCTGGTTTTGAGCCCACACCTGTCAGTCTCTGAGATCATCCTTTCCCCTTTTGCCATGTATTCCTTCTGTATTAATTACTTAGTTCATCTTATTCAACACATTCTTATTATGGGCCTGCTCCAGGCCAGGTTGGCAGGGTGTGCATATGTGCATGGCTGTGACCTCACTGTTTAATGGGGAGATGGACCATAACAGGATAATCACGCATCACTCTGGGAGGAGGCACATGGTACCACTGGGGGACTTGATACAGAGAGATCAGGGAGGGCTTCCAGGAGGATGTGACAGTTGTGTGGAAGGAAGCTGCACTTTGTCATGGCCCACGTGGAGCCATTGAAAGTTTTAGGCAGGGAGGGGCACGCTTATATTTGTGTTTGTAGAAGTTGGCTCAGGCCATGAAGTTGATGGTGGTTAGGAGGGGCAAGAGAGGGGCTGGGGATGATAGAGGTGGACTAAGGAGCTGGGTGGAGAAGGTGAGCAGTGGGCAAGTTTGAGAGCCATCTGGCGGGGCAGAACTGCCGCACCTGTTGCTGAGTTGGATTTTTTTCTAACCTTGTCACATGTACCTTTCTTCCACAGGTTGCCCTCTAACCCATGCTCCACTCCCACCTGTCCCCCTTGTGCACCTTCCCCCAGTGTGTCCCGCACCATCTGTGTGCCCCGCACTGTCTGTGTGCCTTGCATGCCCTGCCCTCCGGGCCGCTACTGAAGTCCCTCAGCATTGGTGGATCTCGGAGAGACTGGGGCTGGGTAGCTGGAGCGTCGCCCAGCAGCGTCTGACCACCACCATCAGGGGCCTGCGAGGAAGCCCTCCAGCAGCAGCGCTGGGCAGTGGGCTGTGAGCAATACGCTCTGATCTGCAGGGGGTGCCCTGGGCCCCTCTTCTTACAAATTGCCTCTTGCTTCCACCTGCCAATTGCTCTCTTTGCTGATGTTTCTGGTTGTCTATGCCGCCTCATGTTGTCTATGCTTAGTTAACTGACAAATAAAGCCTCATCCAGGGGCCCTGCAAGCATAGCCTTCTCTGTTTGTATCTTTGTTGCTGTATCCACCAGCCAGTTCTACTCAGCTGGGGTCAAGAGGAACGTGGTCAAATTCTATATTTATTTTTATGCCCCTCTGCTTCCACAGAAGCTTGGGGGTCACTCGCTAGAAAGGCCCACATGCCATAAACTAGTTAAAGGCAATCCAGGCAATCAGTCTGGAGCCAAGTAATAAAAGAATAAAGAGAAGAGGGAGATAATTATGCCAGAAATCCAAGCCAAACTACTGTAATTGAGAATAATACTGTTATAACCCCACACCTCTACCTCATTACAACTGCCACAATGGGATCATTCATTCATTCATTCATTCATTCAAAAAATCATGAAAGACTCCTAACTCTGGGAAACAAACTAGGGGTGGTGGAAGGGGAGGTGGGCGGGGGGGTGGGGTGACTGGGTGAGGGGCACTGAGGTGGGCACTTGACGGGATGAGCACTGGGTGTTATTCTATATGTTGGCAAATTGAACAACAATAAAAAATAAATTTATATAAAAAAATCTTCACTGATGGCCTCCTACATGCAGATTCGGCCTTAGGGGCTGGCTAAACCCCAGGTAGTCCTTCAGATATTTTTTTAAGTGCCCCGTTTGCACCTTGCAACAATATGTGAGAAAGGTACCTTTATTTTCTCTTTGTAAATGAGAAAACTGAGACACAGAGAGGTTAAGAAACTTGCTCAAGGTCACACAACTAGCAAGTGGGTAACCCAGGACTCAGTATAGGCAGTTATGAAGCAATTTGCAATTCTGATCCTCATATTTGCAAACTACAGCTGGGTGCAGGAGCTACAGAAAAAATGCAAGTGATCTCCACTGTCCAGTTGCTTATGACTAGAGAGGGGGCTGAGGCCAGTGTAGGTAAGTCCTCATCCTTCCTCAAAAAGGGATAGATAACAATAACAACAATAATAATGACCACTTACTGAGCACTTAGTGCACCTGGTACTGTGCTGAGCACATTACATAAACCAGCAGCTTGCACAACCACCATGTAAGGTAGGAATCGTGTCCATTTTAGCGGAGGATGGATTAGTCAGTTGCCCAAAGTTACATGCAAGGACAAAGGTTTGAACAGGCCCAGCTGCTTCCACTGAAGCATTTATTCTGACCACTCTGCTAGCAGCCAAATTTCTACCTAAAAAGAGCACACACTCACAAAGACTGAGAGAAAGCACTAGCCTGGGGAGAGCAGGAAAGCCTTCATGCAGCTGGTGGCATTTGAGATGGGCCTGAGAGTCTACCAAGCGAAGGAGAGGTAGACGTGTGTGTGGCCTGCCTGGGAGCAGGGGTGGTGCTCAAGAGACCTTGAGTGGCCTTGGAGCAGCAGGTCTGCCTGTGGAATACTGGTGGGAATAAAGCTTATGTGGTAGGAAGTTATCAGACCATGGTGGGAGGCGGGGCTTGGATACTCCACAAAGAGCCTGGACTCTATCTTGAAGACAGGGGGAGGGCTGCTGTAGGTTCTGAGCCCAATGATGGCATAGCCAGAGTAGTATTTTAGGACATTTCGCCAAGGGGTGCCAAAAGGATGGCTGAGGGGCAGGGGGGAAGCTGATACAAGTGTGTGGAAGGAGCTAATGGGACTTCAACTCAGGTTGTGACAGTAGGAAGGTCAATGTGAGAGGTTCAGTAAAGGACCCGACTTGGCAAGACTGGTCATGGCAGATTAAGAGGAGAGAGTCAGAAATGGAATCTCATACACCTTCCTGAACCTCAACCTTCAAACATGCTGTTCTTCCTTAATGAGCTGAGATGATGTTTCTATTAAAGATCTCCTCTCTGGACTTGCCAAGAAATGACGAGAGATGGATTGGCTCCTGAAGCTGCCTGGGGCTCTCGGACATGATTCTGCATGCAGGTCTGGCAGGCAGGGCCGTGAGTCTGACAGGAGACACAAACACACTGCTTAGCCAGCTGTGGTTCTTGAGTGTGGAGGTGAGGGTAACATTTCAGCGAGCTGGAATACCAAGGCTGAGGAGCTTCTGGCCAACTGGATATTCTCATAACTGAGTATAAACCAGTGGTCCTTCCTGACTTCAGTCCCTGTGCAAATTTGCCTAGAATGTGCTTAGCTTGATAAACCCAATAGATGGAACAGAACAAGATCTTATTTCTAAAATCCTCGGCCTGTTCTGTCCAATATGGTAGCTAAAAATTACAAATTGGCTATTGAATTTTAAATTTTTTTTAAAGATTTATTTATTCATGAGAGAGAGAGAGAGAGAGAGAGAGAGAGGCAGAGACACAGGCAGATAGAGAAGCAAGCTCCATGCAGGGAACCTGATGTGGGACTCGATCCTGGACCCTGGGATCATGCCCTGAGTCAAAGGCAGATGCTCAACCACTGAGCCACCCAGGCATCCCTGAATTTTTTTTTTTTTTTTAATTTATTTATGATAGTCACACAGAGAGAGAGAGAGAGAGAGAGGCAGAGACATAGGCAGAAGGAGAAGCAGGCTCCATGCACCGGGAGCCCGACGTGGGATTCGATCCCGGGTCTCCAGGATCGCGCCCTGGGCCAAAGGCAGGCGCCAAACCGCTGCGCCACCCAGGGATCCCTCCCTGAATTTTTAATTAAATAAAATTGATAATTCAGTTCCTCAGGTACACTAGCCACATTTCAAGTGCTCAATATCTAAATGTGGCTAGGGGTACCATACTGGATAGTGCAGTTGTAGAATATTTCCATTATTCTAGAAAGTTCTATTCTCTAGCACTGTCCTAAACTGTCAGAATCATAAGCAGCCTTCCAGATGATCTGACCCAGGTTCTTCCACGTACAGATGGGGAGCTTAAGGGCCAGAGAGTTGGAAAGATGTGTTCACATACAACCAACAGGTGGGGATCAAAGTAAGTGTCCTGATGCCAAGTCTACCAGGTCTCTCTGAGGTCTTTATATTTTCTTCAAATACAAGGTTTATTATTATTTCAGGCCAATAAGTATTTTTCCTTTCTCCTCCTTTCATGTCCCCTAAGAACAGAAACATTTTCTCTGAGATGCTAAAACTCCATACTGGAACTATAGTTCGCCTTTAAAAAAATAACTGGAAACCACCAAACTCAGAATCTCCTTATCCTTGGAGCACGAGGCTCAGTAAGAGCACAGACCTCAGGCTGTGACCAGAGCTGTAGCGATCACATAGGGGTTGCAGGCCAGGAGTCCAGGCCCCTGGACCCTTTGGGGCTTCTGTAGGCTCCTTTTCCCTCAGATATACTGTCCAATTCAACGGGGTCCCTGTTTCCACCCTGGTGTCATCTGACTTGCCAAGACCTGTCTGGCCACCCAAATGCCTGTTAAAGCTTTTTATGTGATACCAAGCCTCACAGCTCAGGGCCAGGAGCGCTGCCCCCTCTGCTGGACATGGATGGACACCATCTTCTGTGTTTGGATGGTACGTCTAAGCTAGAGAGGTTGCGAGCTATCCTACAGCCTTGCCCATGTCTATTTTTGGTGGATGACAAAGCCTTGGCTGTAGACCTTGGGAAATATTTATGCCCACCAGCACCAGGACCTCCTGGAACATGGACCCAGTGCTACACATATTAGGATTCCCAGAGGAACTCTGTCCTCATATCAAAGCATTTGGATTTAATTAACTCCAGTTTAATAGGAAAACTTACCCAGGACCACAGTAAAGTAATAAAATGTCTGGCTTATTTGATGTTTGGGAGAAACTCCCACAGGTAGCAGGATCCTCCTGGAGTGGGGACTGGAAAAGCAAGGATGTGTGTTTCAAAGATGTGACTTTCCCTGAGGCCATTAAGGAGACTGGTGCACAGCCTTGGGCCTGCCTCTCGATGTCTTAGAGCAAGGCCTCCTTCTTGGGGTGGGAGTGAGGGCCCATCGAGGCAGAGCTGGGTTCAGGGAAGCTTCCAGAGAGAAAGGCCCAGCTGCCAGACGCACTGACTGGGAGAATCACCAGGATAGTTTGTGGACTGAATTACACTGAATGGTACTCTCCCTAGGATATTGGGAAAACTTTAGCAATATGGTTAGAAAAGGAGATGCCAGGTGATAACTGGGAACATTGTGAACAACAAAACAATTCTTTTCTTGTGTTTCATAGATTTTAGCATATGTATGCAATGATCTCATTCTTGCTGAAAATAGAAGTTTCCTAAGATCATTTGAATTTTATCTTTTTGAACAATTGGTTAAGATCAATTTATTTCCCAAAAGTCTTCTCCTTAAGCCCTAAGTAAGTAACCAAATACATCACTGAACCTTTTGCCATAATAGGAAACCATCAGCACTTGGGCTTCAGAAAACCAGTGCTGGGATCCCAGTCCTGCTGCCACTAGCTGTGCGATTGTGGCGGGCCTCCTAACCCCCGAGCATTGCAGTCTCCTTCTCCCTGTGGAAAGGGAGGTGAGTCTACCTCCTTTACAGGATCAGTGGGACAGAACGCATCTCAACTGTCCATCTTGATGTCTGGTATATCCTAAGTGCTCGATTAATGTTGGTTAAAAAAAATCTCTGTTGGTAACATTCTCCCTGTCTTGTGACTTCTCCCAGTGACTATGGTAGCTGAGTCACTTTTCAGAGCCATTTCACACCCAAGTTTCAGAAAGAACAGGAGTAGCAGCACCAGCGATGTCAACCACCTTTGCTTTGCTCTGAGGTTAAAAAGTATCTGGAAGGACTCCTGGTCTTGGCCTAAATGCATTGGTAAAGAGGAGGGTCCAGTGTCTAGAGTCCAGTGTCTACTTCTGGAGTTACCTGGGTGAGGCCCTTCCCTTGCCCCAGACCTCTGGCTTCCAGGACGGGCTAACAGTCCCCCCACTGGCTCTGAGGGATCCAATTTTTAGGCCTCATTCATTGTGCTGCATAGAGCAGGGTTGGCAAGCTACAGCTCACAGGTCACCTCCAGCTGCTGCCTGTTTTGGTAGATAAAATTTTATTGGAACACAGCCCTACCCATTCACTTCCATACTATCTAGGTCTGCCCTGTGCCACAACAGTGAAGTTGTGTAGCTGTAGTGCAAACAGCCTGTATGGACTGCAAAGACTGAAATAGTTACCATTTGGCCTTTTAATAAGAAAGATTTGGTGTAAAGAGAATGTGCTGGAGTCAGGAACCCTGGGCTGAATTCCAAACCCTGTGGTTGACTTGCTCTGAGCCCCTGAGGAGCCCACAGCCCCTTTTGTTTCCAGCTGAATCATGAAGGGGCTGAAGTCACTCTAATTTCCTTTAGTTCCAACACCTTTGCACCCCTCTATTCTATTGCCTGGCCTCTCTGGGCCTCTGGCGCTGAGACTAGAGGCCCCCATGCCCAGTGAACTCTACCTCTCTACCCCTTTGAGAGATCTATTGCATCTTCAAAGCCGTGCATCTTTCCAGGGAAACGCCAGATGGTCACTCGGGGAACAGAGCTTAACTTCTCCAAAGAAATAACCTGAAACCTCCATTTTAGCAACAAAGGGCAGTGACAAGGAGTGCAGTTCGCCCTCTCTTATTTGAAGTGGCGAGCTCTTATGGAGACTGCTCACTGCCTAATTGCTGTTCTGCACGACAGGGCTGGGTCTTCACTGTCACTGTAACTGGCTGTGATCCAGCTACTGATTGGCAGCATGGAGGAGCCCAGATCCGGGCCGATTTAGAGCAGCAGAACCAAGTACTAGGTGCTGCTGGACGTCAAGACGCGGCTGGAGGGTGAGATAGCCACATACTGGAACTTTTTGGAGAGGGAGGATTGCGAGTATGTATGAGGCCCAGGAGGGTCCTCACTTCTAAGTGCTAGTGTTCTTAATATCTCCAGGATGCTGATGCATGCATTGCGACCATTCTACATCACACACCTGCTCAGAGCACTTGTACTCCTTCCTTCTCAGCCATGGGTGCCTACCTGTCCCGGCAGACACTTGGCCTTTGCTTCCTCAGGGTGCCCAACTGCTCTCATGTGCTCTCATGCCTGACTCTTAATTTTGCTTCTTTCATTTTAGTCAGTGACCTTGGGCCATAAGCAGGGTGAGGAAGAAGGAGGAATATATGTGGCTGGCATATTTATGATACACTGGGCACTTTGTATTCCTTCACTAAAGCCATGCTACATTATAAGGCCTACCTTAACTTTTATAAAAAAAAAACCAAATATCACTTTTCTTTAATTAAAAAAGAAGAAAATATGACTGGACCCCAATTCTCTCCTATCAGGCCTAGAGTCAATTTTGGTTGTGCCATAGCTGAAGGAGTATGTGGGGCTCTAGGGAGTCCCATTTTGTAGGCAAGGAAACTGAGTCTCAGAGAACTCACGTGGCAGTCAAGTATTTGGAGCGTGTGTGTGATAAGATCAGCAAAGTGTGAACAGAAGACCTGATCTTCTCTGATGAGCCCTGTTGTCTCTCTTCCCACAGATTTCAGCATTAATTCCTCTAAGACTTAATTAACAAGCTGTGTGGTTAACATTACTGTCCTTATTATTGCAGACGAAGATATAAGGGCTCAAAGAATGTAATTTGCTCCGGGGCCTGAGCTAGTAAGGCAGGAAGGGCAGAGACTGAAGCCAGGTCTGCCTTTACTTAGCTGCTGCACTCTGAGACTTCTGTGCTGGAGGATGGACCATCTCTGTGTGTCTGGGTTGCAGAACGTCTTCGATCCACATGCCTCTCCCTCAGGCAAGGACATCCTGTGACTTGTATCCCATGAGCCTCCCATAGCACCTCCTTCTTGAGCCGACCCTGTGCACCCACCAGAGGCTGCCGGGGCAGCAGTGGGTCCTGTACATGGGGCAGTGGGGATCCTCCTGTCTCCACAGATGAGAGGGATGCAGGAAGTCAGACACTTACCTATGGCTGATGCCCACTTACAAGTGGCTCATCTCTGAGGTGGGGCGTCCCTGCGGCTCTGCAGCTTCTGTGTTTTGACTTTCAAATATTCTTAGTGGGGCCACTTTTCTTCTGTAGCACTTGGGGAGCTGCGTCTCTCTTCTGGATCCTGGTCAATAAATTAAATGCATAAATTATTAAGTGATGTTGCCTATTGAGTGTGTCTACCATTGTCAGGTTGTTTCATTAAATTACAGTGGTCATGGGTGCAGTGTATTGTAAACTATGGCTGTGGCTCATTAATGGTCTGTGAAGTCATTTTAGTGGATTTTGATCAGCCCAATAGAGAGAGAGAGAGAAAGAAGATAGAGAGAGAGAGAACAGAATAGAAAATAATCTGTATGTGTGTGTTGGGTTGCAAAATGTGCAGTATAATTCTTACTTGGGTTGTGCTCAAGAGTTCAAGCGCATGGTCTGTTCCAGACCTTGCTTTTCAATGGGGAACCGGGCACCTGAAGAACTGGCTGACTTGCTTTGGGCCCCCTAGCTAGTGAGGGGCAGTGCTAGGAGCAGAGACTGTCTAGAAACACCCCTTCCTTAAATGAGAACAAATTCCCAGCCCCAGAGACGCCTGAGTGGCTCAGTGGTTGAGCATCTGCCTTCAGCAGATGGAGTCCTGGAATTGAGCCCCACATTGGGTTCCCTGTGAGGAGCCTGCTTTTCCCTCTGCCTATGCCTCTGCCTTTCTCTCTGTGTTTTTCATGGATAAATGAATAAAATCTAAAAAAAAAAAAGATCCCCAGTCTTGCCTTGTCAGCCCTAGAAGGAGGCTCTCCTGGGGCGATATAATTTGGTTCTGCCTTCTGGGTCACCTGTCCTTAGGGACTGTCACTAAGTACTACAGCAAGGACTTGGGAGCCTTCTCTCATTCAGAAAATGGTCAATAGTGAATAAAAGACCCCAGATTCCCTGTCACTGGGTGGAGGATGGGTGGTTGAGAGGGAATTCAGCTCCATGTTGATGACAGCAAAAAGGATCAATGGATCATGAGTTTAGATGACCGAGCTCACAGCCTGCTTGTGGGACATAAAGACCTGTCTTAATCTCATGGTTCTATGAGAAAAGTGATCTTATCTGAGACCTTCTACTTCTGGTTCCTGTTTCCCTCTGTTTGCTGGACACCATATCCAGCCCCTGGGCTTCCAGGAGCTCCTTCCCAGATGCTAGGTCAAGGAGGATCTGAGCCCTTGAAGTGCTTCTTTTCTTTCTGTGAATGCCCCTCCTCTGCAGGTGCTAAAGGTGTTGGATGGGTGGCCACGTAGCACAGGGTGTGGCTCTACCTTCACAGACTTCAATCACATACCAGATTCAACATTTTAATCCTGGCATTCACTAGAAAGGTGCCTGAGAGCATGAGAGGGTAGATTCCTTACAGAGCCCAACTGGCTGGGAGCTCTTTCTCCCAGACCTCTGATGGCTGTGGGGGAGACCTGTGAACAAACTTCTTACCGATTCTGTCATGAAGTATATGGATAGTTCTACTAAACGGGATAAATAAACACTAGACAAAGACAAGTTAGGAGAGAACTTGCTTTTCAGAATGTTTTAGATTTCAGAATTGCAGATAAGGCCTTATGGCCTTGTCCTGCTTTATTAGAAGTAGTTTCATTAGCAACTGAACTCTGCTTTCAGGGTGTGAATCCTCCCAAATAACTCCCAGGGCAGATTTTATAACCTTCACTCTCCACAGGAGAAAATGCAAGCTCCATGGCTTCAAAACCTTAGCAGAGCCAGAACCTGCACCTGTGCAACTCCAAAGTGCTGGTTTTCAAATGCCACAATGGTTTTCCCATTTTCTTTTTCCTTGTTCTTCTAAGTCACTGCTTCTTAGCCTTGACTGCACACTGGACCCAGCTGGGAAGATTTAAAAAATACTTATGTCTGAAGAAGAACAAAGTGGGAGACATGACAACCCTTGATTCCAGGTTATATTATAAAGCTGTAGACAAAAACAGCATGGCACTGGGATAAAAATAGACACACAGACCAATGGAACAGAATCAAGAACCCAGAGCTAAGTCTACGTATATACAGCCAATTAATATTTGACAATGCAGCCAAGAATACTCAATGGAGAAAAGATAATCTCTTCCATAAATGGTCTGAGAAAACATGGCCATTCACCCATCTCTTATACCACTCACCAACATTAACCCAAAATGGATTAAAGACTTAAATGTAAGACCTGACCCATAAAACTCCCTGAAGAAAATATGGGGAAAAATGGGTCTTGGGACAATTTCTTGGATATGACGCATAAAGCACAAACAACAAAATAAAAAATAAACAAATGGGACTACACCAAAAAGCTAGCATATATCCATGTATTTATAAGCCATTATGATTTTTGTTTTTCTCAAAACACTAAGCTTTTTAAAGGGGTTGGTGGCAATGGCTGGAGACCCTGAAGGGGAAGGGAACTGACATTGATTCAGCGCCTACCATGTGCTAGTAGCCATTATGTTAGGAATTCGGTCTTCCTGGCATCCTTCACTCTTACCAGTAGCCCTCAGTGTAAATATCATTGTAAATGTTCATAGGAGAAAACAGATGCATTTAAAGGTTATGTAACTTAGTGGAGGTCAGGCAGCTCAGAAATCAAAGTTTGGGTATTTTCTATTCCCACTGCTTTGAAAATTATTGTGTATTTTGGTCCATGCCCCCGGTTCCTGGCACAGAACTCCTAAAACCCTCATAATTTTCTAAGTGATAAGAACACTAGGAACATCTTTTGTTCTAGTATTTGGTTTTTAACTCAATTCCTGACACAGAGCTCTCAAATCCTTTGGGATTTCCTGGGTGCTAGGAATGTCTTTTGTTCTAATGAAGCCACTCTTGGTGGGCTCCTGGTTGGTGGCTGGTCACCACAAAGACCAAGCTATGATTAGAATCTTGGCATTTTTTACCTCATTGCCCATCCTCTGGGAAGGGGAGAGGGACTGGAGACTGGGCTAATGATAGATCATGCCTACATGATAATGCCTCCATAAAAATCCCCAAAGTACAGTATTCACAGAGCTTTTGGGTTGGTGAACATGTGGAGGTGCAAGTAGTATGGCTTGTTCAGAGAGAGTTCTGCATCTCTTCCCACTATCTTGCCCTATGTGTCTCTTTAACAGGCTATTCATCTGAGTCCTTTATCATATCCTTTATAATAGACTGGTAAATATAAATGTTTCCCTGAGTTCTATGAACCATTATAGCAAATTGTGAAACCCAAGGAAGGGGTCATGGGAACCCTGATGTATAGCCAGTCATTCAGAAGTACAGGTGACAACCTGGACTTGTGATCAGTATCTGAAGTAGGAGCAGTCTTGTGGGACTAAGCCCTTACCTTGTGGGATCTGATGCTAAATCCAAGTAGATAACGTCAGAATTAAATGGAATTATAGGACAGCCAGCTGGTGTCACAGAGAATTGCTTGGTGTACAGAATAAACGGTTGTGGAGGAAAAGTAGATTCTGCTCTTGGGCCATCAACAGGATAATGGGAAAAAATATGATGACATGTCTGCAGGCCTCAGAATGAGTGTGGCACCACCCCAATATTCCACTGTGGTGCCTTGTCACAAATGTCTCCCTCACTCTAAGTCAGGAACTCTGTCTTTTGTAGCTGCACTCCCAGTGTCTAAGGTATGTCACTGTAAAAGGAAAACAACATCGATAAGTGAATAAACTTTGTGGATTATGGGGCTGCATCTAAGAAACCTGATGGTAAAATTCTAATTTTAGTGTGCCTTTTCCATTTGTCAAAGCCTCAAGAGTTGCATACCTAGAATAATAAATTGATTATTTCTTACTATTATTATTTATTACTCTTCTGTCAAGAATCTTCATGATTTTCTTGACCTACAATTTTCTCTGGCACCATTATCTAACACTTAAGAGACATGGCATTATAAGCTCCATACACAGGAGCTGTCTTTAACCTTTGCATCCAACGTTACATGATGGATAATGTTCCTTTTTTTCTTTTTTTAAAGATTTTATTTATTTATTCATGAGAGACACACAGAGAGAGAGAAAGAGGCAGAGACACAGGCAGAGGGAGAAGCAGGGTCCATACAGGGAGCCCGACATGGGACTTGATCCCAGGTCTCCAGGATCATACGCTGGGCTGAAGGCGGCGCTAAACCACTGAGCCACCCAGGCTGCCAGATAATGTTCCTATACAAGACTTGAACTCTTGGATGCTCCATGACATAGAAAGGTAGGCTGTGGGTTAGGCACAATTTCTGGGTGCTAGCCTACAAGTCCACACCTTTCCCTCCCACTGGTTGAGATACATCCATCTGTAACAACACCATGTTTGAAAATAACATCTCAAGGCCGCAGCTTTGGCTTTCTGTCTGTAGTAGGTTTCCTGCCTCTAGAGACTGGTATTTCTAAAGTTTTATTGACCCTACAGTCAGAATCAGTGAGAGAACTTTGTACACACAGGTGAGTGAAGGAGAGCTAAAGGCTCCCGTCTCTCACTCTGTTTTCACCACTTCTTGTCACTAAATCTGGCTCATATTTCGTCATCAAGGGCCATAAGGACTCTTCTCAAAAGGTCAGGAAGAAAGGCAGTCTTACGTAAGAGGGCAGGCATTCTCACCCTACACTAACCTCTTTTGAGAAAAATGCAAGTCAGTGAACCAAGCAACTTTACAAAGAGACTTGCAACATCAGTGTCATTATGCAAAACGGCAGACTCAGTAGAAGCCCTCACCAGGACTGTGAGGAAGCTTCAGTAGAGAGGTGCGTCACCCAGACATAGAAAGCCACAGCACTGCTGGGGATTTACCCCAAAGATACAGATGCAATGAAATGCCGGGACACCTGCACCCCGATGTTTATAGCAGCAATGTCCACAATAGCCAAACTGTGGAAGGAGCCTTGGTGTCCAACGAAAGATGAATGGATAAAGAAGATGTGGTTTATGTATACGATGGAATATTCCTCAGCCATTAGAAACGACAAATACCCACCATTTGCTTCAACGTGGATGGAACTGGAGGGTATTATGCTGAGTGAAATAAGTCAATTGGAGAAGGACAAACATTATATGTTCTCATTCATTTGGGGAATATAAATAATAGTGAAAAGGAATAGAAGGGAAGGGAGAAGAAATGGGTAGGAAATATCAGAAAGGGAGACAGAACATAAAGACTCCTAACTCTGGGAAACCAACAAGGGGTGGTGGAAGGGGAGGAGGGCGGGGGGTGGGGGTGAATGGGTGACGGGCACTGAGGGGGGCACTTGACGGGATGAGCACTGGGTGTTATTCTGTATGTTGGCAAATTGAACACCAATAAAAAATAAATTTATTAAAAAAATAAATTTATTATTTTTTTTTAAAAAAACCTTGAAGCTCTTCAAATGTCTACAATACCTAGGTTATGCAAACCTTTAACTTGAGGTCTGGAATGATGTCCATTCCAAGTAGCTTCATTAAATTGTGATGATGAAATAAGACAATGCTTGTCAGTTGCTTGGTGCCCATCATATAGTAAGTGCTCAATAAATACTAGTTTCATAAAAAAACAAACAAAAAACAAAAACAAAAACAAGCAAGCCACGGCAGTGACATTATGAAGTAACAAGTGTTGTGTGTTTTGAGATGGAAGAAATTATGAGTTTTAGCTAATGGACTGAATCTTGCCAGTCCATTGACTGGCAAGTCCAATAGACTTGAATAAGGCCGAAAGATAGGTTCTACTTAGTGAATCAAATGAAATGACTTTATAAGTCTAGTTCTCTGATTTATTGAGAAGCTTGTTGCTACGTGATGAGGCAGAGGAGGGTAACAAAGGGATGTTTGAAGATGTAACCTATGCAGATTGCACCCAGAGGCCTCTGAAGGATGAGATGGCCTTGCCTGGTGATGTCTTCTAATTATGATGTCTATAAAGAGTTATTCATTGATGAGCTCTGAGTAAACTTTAGGACAGAGATGACCACTAGTTACCTTTCTTGGGAAACCCAATCTGGGCAGAAGTCTCAAATTCTGTATTGCTTCTTGATAGAAGTCCAACAGCTTATGTTTCACAGATACGTATCTGGTCCCTGTAGAAATGTCTGTTCAGCTTTTGCTCAATGCTCAGAGGACTGGAAAATATTCATTTTCACAAAGATATAGTTATAACCACTTTGGGGGGGATCTTACTCCACATTAGGTTTATTTTTAGTCCTAGGGGACAAACTATCTCCTGCCACAAATTTTGAGAGAAAACTTTTGGGAACTTAGTATTCAGCTGTCTTGGTTTCCCGGTACCAAGAGCTAGTGGGGTGTGGGATATAGTATAATAATTTGGAGATGGAATTTTCTCTTGAGCATCTTTCTGAATGGTCCTTAGAGAAACCCTGCTGCCCCCTTGCATTGATATTCCAACATTTGTGTTTTCTGAGATGCAAAGAATATTATTAAATGTTAGATTCTTGTTTTATCTCTTAATTTCAACTTCTTGTCCAGTTTCTAGACCTTATAGTTTTTCCTAGTTCTGGCAGTGACACAGTTGTTCTCCTATTGGGGACTGGGAAGGAGGGATGTGGTGGTGGTAAGGTGAAGAGAACAAGAGTAGGCTCTGGAGTCTAAAGACGCTGAAACTGAGAACAGGCTTTGCAACTTCATAATGGGGTAGATCGTAGAAAAACAACTTCATGTCTCTAATCTTCAATGTCTTCTTTATTTCTTTTGTAAAATTAAGAATATCCACTTTACAGAATGGTAGGATTAAACAATATTTTTGATAAATCCCCTAACACATACGGTAAGTGCTCAGTGAAGAACCTTAGAATCAAGGAAGTAAGGTAGGAAAAACTCCCCCATACTGACTCTGATAATACTGACTCTGATAACTCAGTGTCCATTGAGTTTCATGGCCAAGTTCTTATTTGGGATTAAAAAAAGATTATTGTTAATTTTTATTTGTTTCTAGCTTATTGAACTCACCTTTCCTGGTCCAGATCAGGCAAGGTTCAGGGTCACCCTCAACTGATGAGATTCTCAGACAACCTATTTAAAACATCCATGGCTACCCAAGTTTGGGTTGCTTCTTTCTGGGCAGAAACTATATCAGGATTAAGTAACTTTATGGCATGTGTGTGGCACAGTGCTTGGCACATAGGATGTGCCAGGAGATGTGTGCTGAATGAATGGACTTATCAAAGTTTTATTGACCCTAAAACTGAGTTTGAGGGGCACCTACGTGGCTCAGTAGGTTACACGGTATGCTTTCCTCTCCAATTATGATCCCAGGGCTCTAAGATTGAGCCCCATTTTGGGCTTCCTACTCAGCAGGGAGTCTGCTTCTTCCCCAGTTTATGCTCTCTCTCTTTCAAATAAATAAGTAAACAAAATCTTAAAGAAACCCCTTAGTTTGAAAAACAGAAAACTAAAGAAGAAATGTGAAAATTTTGATAATCAAAACCTATAGCATCTATCAGCAAAGAAGCAGTCTCTTCCCTGAATAGGGAAGGCTGGGTTAGTTTTAGCCCAGGTGAGCACCACTGTGGTCAGAGGGGTTTATCTCTTCTGACACTTCAATGACCAACAGGAACAGTCATGACTTCAGTGTGGGCACATCAACAAGGAGGCCAACTATAGTCAAGGAATAAACCTCTGATGGCTAAAAGGATTTTGTTCTTTGAAAAAATAATAAAAAGCTTCTGACTTTCTATTAACAGACAGCTTAATATCAAAAAGCAAAGGGCACCTCAACTTCATCAACATTCCTTTAATGAGGCAAGGAACTCTTAATGGTAAACTCAACAGCTGAGTAACAGGATGACGGTACAACAATAGGTAGAGAATCAAGGCCCTGAGGTCAAAGCATGGAGCCAACACCCACCTGGGATGGGGTATAAAAGGCCCAGGAGGATAGGGGATTGTCACACTCAGTGGCTTGGCCTTCCCAGCTGCTCTGAACCTTCTGTGCACCCTCAGCCCAACACCATGACTTCCTGCTACATCAACTCATCCCACTGCCTGGGCAGCACCAAGATGCCTACAGCAACAAATGTCTGTGGCCCCTGCATTGACATTGGAGGCCAGCCTGGGTCAGAGGCCAAGGCTGCGTCTCTGTGCCTGTCGGCCACCATCGCACATGCCAACCGACCACGTGTTGGGGCAACCCCTCTGGGCCAACCCAGCCTCTGTATGCCCCACAGCTGCCAAACTGCTTGCCCCTTGCCAGGGACCCGCAACATTCCTGGCAACATTGGAGTCTGTGAGAACTATGGGGAGGGCGCTCCCAATGGCCATGAGAAGGTGACCATGCAGTTCCTGAATGATCGCCTGGCCAACTACCTGGAGAAGGTGCGCCAGCTGGAGAGGGACAATGAGGAGCTGGAGACCAAGATCCGAGAGTCAAGCAAATGCCATGAGTCCACTGTGTGTCCAGACTACCAGTCCTACTTCCAGACGATTGAGGAGCTCCAGCAGAAGGTGAGGTTTGGAGTAGCTTGGGAAGTGCTGGGTCTGAGGAAGGTGATAGGGCCTGGCAGGCAAGAAGCCACTGAAGGTTCAGGGAGCTTTGGGTTCTTGGATTCCCTTGAGTGTGAGTGTACTGCCACCTGTAGAGCTGGGGCCCAGGTTATGATGTTTTGTGTATGAACTGTCTTCCTGGTTTTCCTCAGATCCTGTGTAGCAAGGCTGAGAATACCAGGCTGATTATCCAAGTGGACAATGCCAAGCTGGCTGCTGATGACTTTAGAATCAAGTAAGTAGGGCCTGAAGAAGGCTCAAAGTGACTCCTTCTTCCACCCTAAGTCCCAATGGCCAAACACCTGATTGACTGAATTACTGTCCTGTTTCTTCTTTCCTAAATTCTCCAAATAGAAATTTTTATTACAAACAAAATGAGTAAAAGGACGAGAAAGAACACCACCAAATTCAGTGTGTATGGTATAGCCCAGAGTTAGTCCTCCTTCATTTATTTTCCTAAAATTAAAGTTAAGGCTGCCTGAGCTCACTAACTAGGGGCAGAATAAGGTGATTTCAAGAATAAACTGAGTAAGGACAGTCGTTGAATTTCTTATGTAAGTTAGACGATCCCCTTACAGATGGGTCAAAGTCCAGATTTACCTATGGGGTCCTCAGGTACCAGGTGTTTCTGCTAAACAAAGATCAGATATAGAGAAATAGCCCAATACAAGCATGAAGGGGGCAAATCACTGACGTGGTGCTTGGTTGTTGCTTAACCTGGTTAAAGGATAGCTCACACAGCAGTGTGAGCCCTGTCCTGGATGCTAAGATACATTGTAGGCAAGTCAGTTAATCTTTTGGCATTAAAGTTGCTTCAAGCCAATGATAAAATGATATCTGCTATGAGTGCTTTTCTAGGTCATGAGCCAATTGAGTAGAGGGACTGAGTCTAATTCATCTCTGAGGCCAGAGTTGAGCACAGTGAGCAAATGAGAATCCCAGTTGGTGAAGGAAATGGAAACTAGGGGCAGCTGAGAGGGGCTGTCTTTGGCATCCTGCTAACCTTGCATCTCCTGTGCTGGCAGGCACGAAAGTGAGCTCTCCCTGCGCCAGATGGTAGAGGCGGACATGTGTGGGATGCACAAGCTCATGGATGACCTGAGCCTGGCCAAGGCTGACCTGGAGGCCCAGCAGGAGTCCCTGAAGGAGGAGCTGCTCTGCCTCAAGAGGAACCACGAACAGGTGTGGTCCTGGGGATGCAGACCTATGGGGAAGGCACTGGCCAGGAAAGGGAGCACTGCTCACCCTGGGGCTCTAGGGTTAAACCTGGGGTTCACTTGGCATCAGGATGAAGGGTTGATCCAGGTCTGGCAGTCAGACTGATTGTGTGGGATGTGGCAGAGGGGGAGTTTCTGGTCTGTAAAGATTTGCCTTGTCTATATAGGAAGGTGTCCAAATGGATTCTCCCCGTGGACCATGGGCAAGACCTCTCATGTCAGTGCATGAGTGGGGTCGCCTCTCATGCTGCTTGTCTGGGGAGGGGTTCAGGTGTCATCTGCTCTGTCAAAAAGCCTTTCCTCACTTAGGGTGTGGATCTTTCTGTTCCTACAGGAAGTGAGCATTCTGAGGGGCCAGCTGGGGGACAAGCTCCAGATTAAGCTGGATGTTGAGCCCACCGTGGACCTGGGCAGAGTGCTGGAGGACATGAGGTGCCACTATGAGGCCATGGTGCAGACCAGCCGCAATGATGTGGAGGAGTGGTTCCAAGATCAGGTGAGGGTGCTGCCTCGGTGCAGGGAGGGACCCGGGCTTCCACACGGGCAGGCTGCTGATCATGTCTCTGTGCACTTGTGCTTCAGTCTGAGAGCATCAGCCAGCAGGACATGTCCTGCTCTGAGGAGTTGCGGTGCTGCCAGTCGGAGATCCTGGAGCTGAGACGCACGGTGAACGCCCTGGAGGTGGAGCTTCAGGCCCAGCACACACTGGTGAGCTCCTTTGCACACCTGGAAGACAGTCTGGTTCCCATTCCCAAGAGCAGTTCCTGGTTCAGTCCCTGCCTCCCTTAAGTACAGACCAGGACACAGTTCAAACCTTGAGTTCCTTGCCTTTGCAAGAACTTTCTCATAGATGTGGTTGCTGAGAGAATGAACATTCCTTCAGATGAGCGAGGTCCTGCAAATTTATGCTGAGGTCTACAATGATGAGCAATGGCACGTCATTAGTTCTTCCAGCTGAGGAGTGCTAACAGGAGCTAGGTTGTTCTCCAGGCCTGGCAACACCTTGGGGTGTCACAGTCTTACTGGAGAGACTGGGGGCTGCAGTCCACGATTTTCCATCTGGTTCTGTCTTTGGTATTACAGAAAGACTGTCTGCAGAACTCTCTGTGTGAAGCCGATGCCCGTTTTGGCACGGAGCTGGCGCAGATGCAGATCCTGATTAGCAACGTGGAGGAGCAGCTGTCTGAGATCCGGGGTGACCTGGAGCGGCAGAACCAGGAGTACCAGGTGCTGCTGGACGTTAAGGCTCGGTTGGAGTGTGAGATCAACACATACCGGAAACTTCTGGAGAGCGAGGATTGCAAGTAGGTGTGATCTAGGCACTTGGCCAAGTCATTTGGTCAGTTCAAATGAGACTCTCAGGGTAATAGTTGTGCTGTCTACAAAGAGGAAGGTGGTGTATGCTTCTGCTGAATGACCCATTGCCCTTTAATCTCCTCACTCTGTGCATCATTGACATAGTGTTAAGGGAGAGACTGTCCGTTCAGACCATTGCCAGGTCTCCAGTGGGGCTACTTGGTGTAGCTGTTGACTGGGGAGAGAAGACATGTAACTGTTCCTTGAGTAGGAGATTTGCATATAGAACCCAACAAATTTGTTGGACTTGATTTTGCTCTCTTGTCAATCATTCTTTGTATTTTATACCTATAGGAGAGAATCTGATTCTCATATAGAATATATGATTGGGGAAGGCATTTTAAGATCACTCAGTCTAGTCATAAGGGTGCATAGTAGAGATCAATGGCCAGGGGTTCCATTGGGTCATTGTCCTATAGTTTTATTTATTTTATTTAAATTCAATATGCCAACATATAGTATAACACCCAGTGCTCATCTCATCTTGTGCCCTCCTTTATGCCTGCCACCCGGTTTGTCCTGTGGTTTTGGAGTGGGGACTTCTTCTTTGTGCTCCATCACATATCACTCATTTCCCACCTCTAACTTTGTTCACCTTCTCTATCTCTCCACAGACTCCCCTGCAATCCATGCTCCACTGCTGCCTCCTGTGTCACATCCCCCTGTGCAACTCGTCCAAGCTGTGCCCTCTGCCCCACTTTTGTGTCCGGGTCAGCCTGTGGAGCCAATACTGGGAGCCGGTTTTGAATGCCCACGCACCAGCAGGGGCAGTTAAAGCAAGAGGATGCCCAAGGAGAAATGCTTTTTATATATGCAGGCACTCGGTTTCTAACTATTGCTGACTTTTTGTACGTAGAGGCCTTTCCAAAGGTGACAGAATATCAGGAGAAGTGGAATCTTGGTTGGGAGGCTTCCTTCTCAGTTCCAGATTTTCCCAGATAAGTTTCATGACCTCAGTGGCTGGATCCCAACCACCAGTGGTGGCTTGGGAATATCTACATTGAAGATACTCAGGCATAGGATCAGATTGAAAAAGTATCTTGGGGAGAGGATGGGGTGGGACCTGAAATTGCATTTGCATTTCAAAACACCAATTTTAGTTTGAAAATTTCCAGTTTGTGGCCAGGAAAGTGAAGAACAAACTTCACTGTTTGGGATTCCCTCCAACTGATTCCATCTAACATCTGCAGCCTCAGATAATGGCTCCAGAGAGGGAGCAAAGGAACTAGATACTACATATCTGACCACTTCCTCCTCTATTTCCTTTCTCCTTTCATCCTGCCTCCCTGCTTTTGAAGTGGCTCCATTTCCTCTCTAGGGTAAGTTAAGAGCTTCCCTTGTATCAGATCTCAGCTCTCTCCACTCAGAGTCCTATCTGACCAAAGGACCGGTCTTGCCTCTTGCTCTGTAAAGGGAACTTTCAGATTAAAAAAATCTCTCTTCTCTAGAAATCTTGACTTTCTTAACTATTGGCTGGCTACACCTCTCTTCATCTAATTTGACAGTAACATTTGAACAATGACTTTATATTTTCTAGTACTTTCTCCTGAAATATTAAAACCTATTGATTCAATAGACCACACTGTTGGGCATGATGATTTAGGGTAATGGAAAATATATCTACAATATTTCCAAAATTTTTCTTCTTGCTTACCTTCTGTGCTCCCACCTTACGTCTTACCACTCTCTCCCTTCCTCACCACGATGCCGCCACATTGGCCAGTGTATTCCTTGGGTGTCCCTGAGACTGGTCCCTGCTTTTCCTCCTCCCTAGAATGCTTTCCTTCTCCTTACTACTCAGGGCTCAGAAGAAATGTCACTCCCTCCAAGAGCTCCTGCTTGGCCATCCGTCCACAATGATTACAGCCTTGTCACTCTCTGTCCTGCTTACTGTCACCATGGTAGCCCTCAACAGCTAAAATTGCCTGCTTCTCCATTGTTTTCTCATTAAAATGCTTCTTGAAGATCAGCATTGTACACTGCTGCTTCCCCAGAGCCTAGCTCACTGCTTGATAAAGAGTAGATGCTTAATAAACATCTGTTAAAAGGATGAATGTGTCTTCCTGACTTTATCTCTGACTTGTTATGGGCCTTGAGAATCATCACTTAATTCAGCATTTTTCCCTGCTATAAAATGAAGGGTATGTCATTTTTCCTACTTACATTCTAGATCTGTCATGGATTCTATGGGTAAATGAGATGGCAGAAATTTAAAAAGCCTGAAAAGGAGACAGCACCATATTAGCCTCATTTAGAGCCAATGTCATATACTTAGGAATGTGAGAGCTGAGCCAGACTGCTCAGAGTTCACCCATGGCTTCAGACTTTTTCCTCTGGGCAGCTAAAATTAATTTCCTCTAGAAGCTTAATGCAATCAGAAATGAGATGGTGCACTTAATAATTTGCTTTCCAGAGCAAATTTTATTTCAGTATTTGCATTAGTTCAAAGCATGAGAAAACTTTGCTTCAAAGGGGCAGAGCCTTCTTAGCAACTCCCTAATATTGAATCCACCCATGGAGAGGAGGCCCAATTTTATGGATCCTCTCATTTCCTTTTTCTCCCTTGGGATCCACCAGTGTTGAAGTGATGGGACAATACGCCCTTGACCTCAGAGGCATTCATTAATTCTACAGGTCACTGTGATTCTTGTAGATCTCCATTTTGGAGGTTTTATTTTTCAGGAATGCAGATTATGTTCATTTGCAGTCCTGATTTCTAAATGTGGTTAACAGCTGGTTGAAAATCCCCAACAGTGCAATTGCTGGGTCATAGGGCAGGTATATTTTTAACTCTTTGAGGAACCTCCACACAGTTTTCCAGAGTGGCTGCACCAGTTCACATTCCCACCAACAGTGTATGAGGGTTCCTTTTTCTCCGCATCCTCTCCAACATTTGTTGTTTCCTGCCTTGTTAATTTGCCCCATTCTCACCGGTGTGAGGTGGTATCTCATTGTGGTTTTGATTTGTATTTCCCTGATGGCAAGTGATGCAGAGCATTTTCTCATATGCATGTTGGCCATGTCTATGTCTTCCTCTGTGAGATTTCTGTTCATGTCTTTTTCCCATTTCATGATTGGATTGTTTGTTTCTTTGGTGTTGAGTTTAATAAGTTCTTTATAGATCTTGGAAACTAGCCCTTTATCTGATATGTCATTTGCAAATATCTTCTCCCATTCTGTAGGTTGTCTTTGAGTTTTGTTGACTGTATCCTTTGCTGTGCAAAAGCTTCTTATCTTGATGAAGTCCCAATAGTTCATTTTGAAAAAAAAATAGCTTCTTCAGCCTCACTGCTTCTCAGGCCTTGTTCCATCATATGAGAAAAAGCAGCAGGGAGAAATGAAGTCACTTAAACCACCCACATCAGAGTAAAGACTGGGATAGTTCAAGGCAGCCTAGTCTCCATGGGGACAAACTGCCTGTTGGCATATAGGGACTACAGCTTCCAGTTCCGAGTGTGGTCCTGATGGCGATAGGTGACCTTCAAGAAGGACTTCTCATGATAAGTTGCCATTTTGTCTGAAGTGGGTTGACTGACCTGTGTTGGGAGCAGAAGCAGAAACAGGAGTCTTGCCAGAAACTGGCTTGGTTTTTTCCCTCATGATCTGAGCTGGAAAGCTTCCTCTGCAGCTTTGACTTTTTCTGAGAAGTGAAATGAATGAGATGGGACCTGCCGAGTTGGTGCCCACCTCTGAAGCACTGCCTTTTGGGAAAGATCCAGGCTTCTGCTTTTGACCAGCTTCAGTCCCTGACGCTGTGCCTGGTGCATTTCTTTCTTTCCTGTGAACAGCAACATCTACATCGCACAGAACCTGCTTTGCTCTCTCCCTCTTTGATGGTTAAACATTTGAATATAACTGCTCAGTTTTAAAATGGAATTTTACATGAGAGACACCTAACTCTGGGAAATGAACAAGGGGTAGTGGAAGGGGAGGTGGGTGGGGGTTTGGGGTGACTGGGTGATGGGCACTGAGGGGAGCACTTGGCGGGATGAGCCTGGGTGTTATGCTATATGTTGGCAAATTGAACTCCAATAAAACAATTAAAAAAATAAAAAAATAAAATGGAGTTTTATATATTGCTGGCTTCCCCTTGCCTGATAGTAAGTGCTATCTCTTCTTCCTGGGAGTAGAATGTCATGCTCTAGCATTCTTATAGTCAGACATTATAACTGCTTTTAAAATACGAAACAGTGAAGCTCCCAGAAGTTAAATAGCTTGATTACAGATATGATTTGGCAAGTGGCTGAGCCAGGACTGAGACCTAAATTGCACTGGCTGCAAAGCAACTCTCATTGTATCACTTAATGTATTTATCCTCTGCTTCTTTGAGTGATTGAGCTGCTTTTTAAAGAGGGACCTTTGTGTATGGCGTAAGAGAATGGTCTAGTTTCATTCTTCTGCATGTGGCTGTCCAATTTTCCCAGCATTTATTGAAGAGACTGTCTTTTTCCAGTGGATAGTCTTTCCTGCTTTGTCAAATATTAGTTGACCATAAAGTTGAGGGTCCACTTCTGGAGTCTCTATTCTTCTGTTCCATTAATCCATGTGTCTGTTTTTGTGCTAGTACCACACTGTCTTGATGACCACAGCTTTGTAGTACAACCTGAAATCTGGCATCGTGATGCCCCCAGCTATGGTTTTATTTTTTAATACTCCCCTGGCTATTCAGGGTCTTTTCTGATTCTCTCACACCATACACAAATAAAAACTCAAAAGGGATGAAAGATCTAAATGTGAGACAAGATTCCATCAAAATCCTAGAGGAGAACACAGGCAGCACCCTTTTTGAACTTGGCCACAGCAACTTCTTGCAAGATATATTCATGAAGGCAAGAGAAACAAAAGCAAAAATGAATTATTGGGACTTCATCAAGATAAGAAGCTTCTGCACAGCAAAAGAAACAGTCATCAAAACTAAAAGACAACCTACAGAATGGGAGAAGATATTTTCAAATGACATATCAGATAAAGGGCTAGTATCCAAGATCTATAAAGAACTTATTAAACTCAACACCAAAGAAACAAACAATCCAATCATGAAATGGGCGAAAGACATGAAGAGAAATCTCACAGAGGAAGACATAGACATGGCCAACAAGCACATGAGAAAATACTCCACATCACTTGCCATCAGGGAAATACAAATCAAAACCACAATGAGATACCACCTCACACCAGTGAGAATGGGGAAAATTAACAAAGCAGGAAACCACAAATGTTGGAGAGGATGTGGAGAAAGGGGAACCCTCTTGCACTGTTGGTAGGAATGTGAAATGGTGCAGCCACTCTGGAAAACTGTGTGGAGGTTCCTCAAAAGTTAAAAGTAGATCTGCCCTACGACCCAGCAATTGCACTGCTGGAGATTTACCCCAAAGATGCAGATGCAATGAAACGCCGGGACACCTGCACCCCGATATTTATAGCAGCAATGTCCACAATAGCCAAAGTGTGGAAGGAGCCTCGGTGTCCATCGAAAGATGAATGGATAAAGAAGATATGTTTTATGTATACAATGGAATATTACTCAGCCATTAGAAATGACAAATACCCACTATTTGTTTCAACGTGGAGGGACCTGGAGGGTATTATGCTGAGTGAAATAAGTCAATCAGAAAAGGACAAACATTATATGGTCTCATTCATTTGGGGAATATGAAAATTATGTAAAGGAATAAAGGGAAAGAAGAGAAAATGAGTGTAAATATCAGTGAAAGTGAGACAACATGAGAGACACCTAACTCTGGGAAATGAAAAAGGGGTAGTGGAAGGGGAAGTGGGTGGAGGGTTGGGGTGACTGGGTGATGGGCACTGAGGGGGGCACTTGGCAGGATGAGCACTGGGTGTTATGCTATATGTTGGCAAATTGAACTCCAATAAAAAATAAAAAAAAAATAAAGAGGGACCTTCTTTCCTCAAAAAATTAAAAACAGAATCACCATATGATGCAATAGTTCCATTACTGGGTATTTACCCCAAGAAAGGGAAAACACTAATTTGAAAAGATATATGCACCCTTACGTTTATTGCAGCATTATCTATACTAGCCAAGATATGGAAGCAATCCAAGTGTCCATCGATAGATGAATGGATAAAGAATAGGTGGTATTTAATGGAATATTACTCAGCCAGAAAAAGAATGAGATCTTGCCATTGCAACAATAATGGTTGGACCTAGAGGGTATAACGCTAAGTGAAATGTCAGTCTGAGAAAGACAAATACTGTATGATTTCACTCATATGTGGAGGTTAAGAAACAAAACAAATGAACAAAGGAAAAAAAAAGACAAACAGAAAACCTGACCCTTAAATACAGAGAATAAACTAGTGGTTGCCAGAGGGCATATAGATGGGAGGACAGGTAAAATAGATAAAAGGGATTAGGAGTACACTTATCATGAGGAGCTGAGTAATGTATAGAATTGTTGAATTACTCTATTATAAACCTGGAACTAATATTACATTGTATGTTAACTATACTTGAATAATAAAAAAAAGACACAGGGAGACCTTGTAATGTGAGCTTTGGGTGTCCCGGTTTTTCATACTTAAGATCACTGACATAATGTAATTTGGAAAAGGTCATCGAAATTGTGTAATTTGTTTTATTTATTTAGTACAAACTTTATGGGACAGTGTATTGTCAGTTCCTGAATAAGCTAGTCTTCCCCCAGCTTACTGCTGTCTAACTCCTCCTAAATGCCTTGTCTGTGTTGAACATTTCATGCATCAAATCAGTATCTGGGAAGGGATAAAGGATGGCTTTTGAGGGGAGAGTATGTCATTAGCAGAAAAGGACTGACTATTCCCAGTAAAACCAAAGCAATTGGTTCTGTCATAAATAATTCTAAGCTTTTCCCAAAAGGACATGGGTTAAACATATAATTCAGTGTGATCTACATTTCAAAGGTCTGTAGGACTTTTAATTGAATTGTGTTCCTAGATGAAAACAAATGTTATCCTAATTCTGATTTGATTTAGGACTACAGGGTTTAGAAGTCAAGGATTTTCCTTTTTTTTTTTTTAAAGATTTTATTTATTTATTTATTTATTTATTTATTTATTTATTTATTTATTTATGAGAGAGAGAGAGAGAGAGAGAGAGAGGTGGAGACATAGGTAGAGGGAGAAGCAGGTTCCTTCAGGGGAACCTGATGTGGGATTCGATCCTGGCACCTCAGGATCATGCCCTGAGCCAAAGGCAAATGCTCAACCACTGAGCCACCCAGGTGTCCCAGAAGTCAAGGATTTTCTATCATTGGAGCAACAAGCATCACCATGCACCAAGCACTGTGGAGGATAAAACTGAGTATGATTTGCTCTATAGCTGAGCTCATTTAGTTTTTTCTTTTACGTGTTCATTGATTGAGCATTACCTGTGAGTCAGATGCTCTGTTGGGAATTACAGAGATAAACAAGACAAAAATAATAAGGCAAAATCCCTGGTTCTGAGTGTCTTCCACATAAGCCAGCAACAAAGCCCACTATGAAGAGGGCTACGTTTAAGGTAAACTGAGGATTCAGTGTGAGTGGAGAAGAGGAACTGATCAAATGCCCTATAAAGCGGGAGGAAGCTTCCACTTGAAGGCAACTCTTTTTTTTTTTTTTTTTTTTGAAGGCAATTCTTGAGTTGAGGAACATGAACCCTCAGGGTTATACTTGACCTTCAGAATGTTTCAGAGTTAAGGTATTTAATAATAGATTGTCAATGTGCAAAATAATGCAGTGTCAATATTTCTCTAATTAAAAAATATTTACTTGTTCGAGAGAGAGAGAGTGAGAGTGCACACATGTGTGTGAACAGGGGGAAGGGCAGAGGGAGGGAGAGAGAGAGAGAGGGAGGAGGGACAAGGAGATTCCATGCAGAACACAGAGCCCGATGCAGGGCTCAATCTCACAACCCTGAGATCATGGTCTGAGCTGAAATTAAGAGTTGAACGCTCAACTGACAGAGCCACCCAGGCACACCAATATTTCCTTATCTATATTGCATAAAATCTATGAAATAGGCCAAATAAATAATTCTATAAGAATTAGTTCTTATAATAATAAGAATAAAGAGTAAGAATAAATTCTTATAATAATTCAGAAATTCAAGTGGGCCAAATAAATGGTTTGACAATGACTTAGAATTTCATATTTTCCCGACTTCCTGGTCATCCACTCTACAATTTTCTATATTGCATTGTTCTCCTTTCCATTAAACGTACCTTTGTCCCAGGACTATCTCCAGCCAGGTCAGTGAGAGATTTGTTAACTTTACATCCATAGTATATGGTCCCCTGAGAAGCTCAGAGGAATAGACTCCTAACATTGAGGGGAAATCCACAAGCTTATGGGGGCACAGGTTGGAGGAGATGGTGCCTAGTTCAATGTCCCAGGGACCTCCTCATCCAGAGTCATCACTCAAACATGAGGCTGTGGAAGGCAAAGGGGCTTCTGAACACTGGGCCAGAACAACATCTGAACCCAACCAGTTGAGTACAAAAGTCATAGACTTCTGAAAGGGGAAATGGAACCCAAGGGTGTCCAAACTTACAAAATACCAAGCATTTTTTGTTTGTAGAAAAGCTTCTTGGGATCCCTGGGTGGCGCAGCGGTTTAGCGCCTGCCTTTGACCCAGGGCGCGATCCTGGAGACCCGGGATCGAGTCCCACGTCGGGCTCCCGGTGCATGGAGCCTGCTTCTCTCTCTGCCTGTGTCTCTGCCTCTCTCTCTCTGTGTCTATCATGAATAAATAAATAAAATCTTTAAAAAAAAAAAAAAGAAAAGCTTCTTTAAAATATTGCTTACAACGAAAGATGAATGGATAAAGAAGATGTGGTTTATGTATACAATGGAATATTACTCAGCTATTAGAAATGACAAATACCCACCATTTGCTTCAACGTGGATGGAACTGGAGGGTATTATGCTGAGTGAAGTAAGTCAGTCAGAGAAGGACAAACATTATATGTTCTCATTCATTTGGGGAATATAAATAATAGTGAAAGGGAAAATAAGGGAAGGGAGAAGAAATGTGTGGGAAATATCAGAAAGGGAGACAGAACGTAAAGACTGCTAACTCTGGGAAACGAACTAGGGGTGGTAGAAGGGGAGGAGGGCGGGGGGTGGGAGTGAATGGGTGACGGGCACTGGGTGTTATTCTGTATGTTAGTAAATTGAACACCAATAAAAAATAAATTAAAAAAAAAAAGAACATACATTCTGTAAAAACTTGAAACATAAGTGAAGCCTACACCATGCAAATAGTTCTCCTCCACAAATTAGTTTCCATATCTATCCAAGGGAGGAGGGGGACTATTTTGAGATTCTAACAGATGGTCCTCAATATATTTCCTTGTACTCTGGGGCTCTTCTAGTAGCTGTAGCCCAAGCAGCACTCAGTGATTAGGGAGAGGGTTGGCATAGCAGAAGGCAGGTTTTGAGTCTCATGAGGCCAATCCCCGAGTTGATGAGAGAATGGACTTGGATGAGACAAGTATGGGGAAACATCTCGCCCTCTGGTTAGAGGAAGGCATGCCGGGGTCTGGGAATGAAGAGGAGGGGAAGGGAAGAGAATTTAGATGCTGGTGGATCCCCTGCTTGTCCTACCCCTTTATCCCAGACTGGGATACAGAGTCAAGGGCAGGAGGATAATAGGTTGAGGGATGTAGGATCAGAGGATATCTGTTCTTCCTTTCCCAAATAGAGCCTGGAGAGGTACCAAGACCCCCAGGGGAGTCTGCACAGAAGGGCCAAAGAAAATGTCATAGACAATCCTGAGGCCCAGAGTGGTATCAAAGCTGAAATAAGACTCTGTGCATCAGAGAGGATCATGGACAGAGCAAAGGGAAGCCTGAGAGCTCAAGGGCCATGTGGGTGATGATGATGATGCCCTAGCATCACTGGGTGTTCTGGTAGCTGAGAACCCACATGGGTCTCTTCTGCAGTGTGGATGGAGGAAAATCCAAGGGCCCATCCCTACCCACCTCCTGTCTCCCAATATTCTGGGAAAAAGGCCTCTGGAACATGGGGCAGCCTCTTGAAATGGGATCCTTGAGATAACGAGATTAAGGTTCTGCCAGCCGGAATTAATATTGTGAAAATGTCAATGTTACCCAGGGCAATTTACACGTTTAATGCAATCCCTATCAAAATACCATGGAGTTTCTTCAGAGAGTTAGAACAAATTATTTTAAGATTTGTGTGGAATCAGAAAAGACCCCGAATAGCCAGGGGAATTTTAGAAAAGAAAACCATAGCTGGGGGCATCACAATGCCAGATTTCAGGTTGTACTACAAAGCTGTGGTCATCAAGACAGTGTGGTACTGGCACAAAAACGGACACATAGATCAATGGAACAGAATAGAGGATCCAGGAGTGGACACTCAACTTTATGGTCAACTAATATTCGATAAAGGAGGAAAGACTATCCACTGGAAGAAAGACAGTCTCTTCAATAAATGGTGCTGGGAAAATTGGACATCCACATGCAGAAGAATGAAACTAGATTACTCTCTTTCACCATACACAAAGATAAACTCAAAATGGATGAAAGATCTAAATGTGAGACAAGATTCCATCAAAATCCTAGAGGAGAACACAGGCAACACCCTTTTTGAACTCGGCCACAATAACTTCTTGCAAGATACATCCATGAAGGCAAATGAAACAAAAGCAAAAATGAACTATTGGGACTTCATCAAAATAAGAAGCTTTTGCACAGCAAAGGATACAGTCAACAAAACTAAAAGACAACCTACAGAATGGGAGAAGATATTTTCAAGTGACGTATCAGATAAAGGGCTAGTTTCCAAGATCTATAAAGAACTTATTAAACTCAACACCAAAGAAACAAACAATCCAATCATGAAATGGGAAAAAGACATGAACAGAAATCTCACAGAGGAAGACATAGACATGGCCAACAAGCACATGCGAAAACGCTCTGCATCACTGGCCCTCAGGGAAGTACAAATCAAAACCACAATGAGATACCACCTCACACCAGTGAGAATGGGGCAAATTAACAAGGCAGGAAGCCACAAATGTTGGAGAGGATGCGGAGAAAAGGGAACCCTCTTACACTGTTGGTGGGAATGTGAAATGGTGCAGCCACTCTGGAAAACTGTGTGGAGGTTCCTCAAAGAGTTAAAAATAGACCTTCCCTACGACCCAGCAATTGCACTGCTGGGGATTTACCCCAAAGATGCAGATGCAGTGAAACGACGGGACACCTACACCCCAATGTTTATAGCAGCAATGTCCACAATAGCCAAAGTGTGGAAGGAGCCTCGGTGTCCATCGAAAGATGAATGGAGAAAGAAGATGTGGTCTATGTATACAATGGAATATTACTCAGCCATTAGAAACGACAAATACCCACCATTTGCTTCAACGTGAATGGAACTGGAGGGTATTACGCTGAGTGAAATGAGTCAATCGGAGAAGGACAAACATTACATGGACTCATTCATTTGGGGAATATAAATAATAGTGAAAGGGAATATAAGGGAAGGGAGAAGAAATGTGTAGGAAATATCAGAAAGGGAGACAGAACATAAAGACTCCTAACTCTGGGAAACGAACTAGGGGTGATGGAAGGGGAGAAGGGCGGGGGTGGGGTTGACTGGGTGGCGGGCACTGAGGGGGGCACTTGACGGGATGAGCACTGGGTGTTATTCTGTATGTTGGCAAATTGAACACCAATGAAAAATAAATTTATTATTAAAAAAAAAAGGTTCTGCCAGCCGGTGTTGTGTAGGATGAAGATTGAAAATACAATTTAGTTCAAACACAAGAAAATAAAGTTACATATTTTTCACACCTGACTTTATGGTCTGAGATTCCTTCTCCCCATAAATGTAAGCCTACATAGACCCCCCCTTTGGGTAAATATAAAAAGTAGCCTACCGGGCATCTTGTTCCGCATTTGGCCCTTTCTTCACTGAAACTTACACTGTAGGTGCCATTTCTATGTTAGTATATCTATATATCTATCTATACTTACCTCATTCTGTGCAGGGGCTGCAAACTTTTTCACTATATGCATGTACTACAATGCACTTAACCAGGCTTCTTTTGGTGAGTGTCCCATTTCTCTTGAGTCTGCCATGACTTCCTAGATATTGCAATAAATATTTTTTTTATCCTTGTACATGTGTCTATGTAAGTGCATCTGGGATAATTTCTGGAAGTGGAATTATTGGGTCATCGAGTATGGGCAGCTGTCATTTGCATAAGTGCTGCTAAACTGCCTCGAAGAGGCTGCATGATTTACTGCCCACTCCTTCTACAGTGTTTGACAATACCTGTTTTTTCTATACTTTGCCAACATCGTGACATTAACCTTTTTGATCTTTGCTAATTTAAATAGGTACAAAAGGGTAATTTAATAAGCATTTTTGAATTTTAAATGATGTGTGCATCTAAACCGATGATTAAAGGCCACTTGAAAAAAGCCCAGCTAACACTTATTTATAGTGTTTCCTGTGCCATGAGCTGGACATTATTTCAAATGATTTACAGATCATTTAAATATTAAATATCAGATTATTTAACAATTAAAACAAATCTATGAGCTAGATGCTATGACTGCTTCCATTTTGCATGTGTGGAAACCACAGCACAGAGAGGTCAAGCCACCAGGCCAAGTTTTCACAGAACCCGATTCTGAATCCAGGCAGGCTGGCTCCAGAGTTCTTGGCTTTCACCATGCTACTATCCTGCATTAAAGGCTTTGTAATGGGCCCGGGTAGGAGATAAACAAGGTCAAATGTGCTGCCCTAGAATGTGGATAAAGGAACCCTGGCATCAGAGGATGATGGGATGAGGAAGTGCAGACAATTGTTTTTGTCAGCTAGTCTCTGATGACCTGGAGACCTGAGTCAAGAATAAAGCAGACTACTACTAATAAAGACCCTTAAAATCAGACTAAAGATTTCTAAGAAATCATATCATAAAATCCCACCTAATAGAGAAGATGACGTCAGCTTTCTGTCTTTTTCAAAGCTTCTCAACGTGGACTCTTGAGATCACAAAGAACCCTGAGGATGTCAGTCGTGGAACCCCTGTCTCCTTGCCCAGAGCATCTGAGGGTATACAGGCACAGCTGTGCCAGGAGGGATCACCTGTTGTGGTCTGTCAACCTCTTCCTGGTGCAACACACGCAGTGAATGCTGTGTGTGGACAGTGCCTGCTTTCTTAGACACTCTCAGAATCTCCCCCTTGCAACAGGTAAAATGGCTGCAGACCAGACCCGAATCCCATGGGCTACTCCGACTTCACTGCTTTCTTTTTCACACAGAGTTGTCTCAGTAGGTCCCAATATCATGGCATTGAATGATGCTGTTCTGGACTCAGTGTCCAGAACTGAAGACAAACTGCAAATCCAAAACTTTGACTCCATCTGCGATGGCCCCTGTGAATGGAGGGCTGCTGGAGTTCATCACTCTTCATGCTTCATCTCCAGGACTTCTTTAAGGCAACCTGGCTCATACGTTGTTCTCAGGGGCCAGGGACCCTTTATAGGGGGTGAAAGGAGGCAGCCTGGGATGTCAAGGATGAGCTCCTTCCCAGCTGGCACAGCAGAGTGTGTCTCAAACACCTGCCTCATGCCTTCCACTTCCTGCCAGTTCCTTTGAGACAAAGGAAAATCAGAAGAATCCACTTCTTTAAGAGCAACAGGTGGCATCAGTGTCATTATGCAGAACAGATCATGCTGAGCCCAAGTCAGGGCTTTAGAGAGGGGTGTCAGTG
This sequence comes from Canis lupus familiaris, assembly GCF_011100685.1. Taxonomy (NCBI): domain Eukaryota; kingdom Metazoa; phylum Chordata; class Mammalia; order Carnivora; family Canidae; genus Canis; species Canis lupus. The sequence continues at coordinate 21,214,954 of NC_049230.1, forward strand.
AGGGCATCAACACTCCAGTTGTGAAGCCTAAGAAGTAAAAAGAGGTGTGTGTCCTGAGATGGAAGGAACCAGAATTTCAGTCAAGAGGACAAATCCTGCCAGGGGATAGGGCCAAAAGGTGGAGCCTACTTAGCAAATCAAAGGAAATGATTGTAATGGTCCAATTCTCTGGATTAAAGTGATGCATGGTGATGAGGCAAGAGAGAAATAAAGGGGTGTTTGAAGATGCAACATATGCAGATTGCACCCAGAGGCCTCTGAAGGATGAGAAGGCCAGGTCTGGTGATGTCTTCTAATTACAGTGTTTGTAAGGGGTCAGTGGTGACCTCAGGATAACTGGCACTGACCCCAGAGTGGGTTTTCTCTTTAGGAAGAATTCCAGATTTCTTTATTTCTTCTTGAGAGAATTCTAAGAGCCCAGGTTTTACCAATACTCACATCCACTGCCTCCCATTTGGTTTTCTTGGAGAAAGTTGTTCTTGAATTTAGAGATTAGAGAAGACACCTAATTATACTCTTCTGCGGTGTTATCTGATTAGCTTTTCCTCTGTCTATGGGTCCCTCTACTTTCCTTCCAGCACTCTGGAAGGGCAACTCCTGACCCCACAGCACATGGTTGCTTTGGTTCCTTGGCTCTAACAAAAATCTCCGGGATGTGAGGTCTATTTTGGACTTGATTTTGAGTATGACTTTTCTATGTGCAATTTTTTTTTTGTCCTCTCTGTTCCGTGTCTAAACATCTTCTCTTGCTAGAATGCAAAGACCTTCAGATATTTTATTTCTTTTTTTAAGATTTTATTTATTAATTCATGAGACACACACACACACACACACACACAGACATAGGCAGAGGGAGAAGCAGGCTCTCTACCGGGAACCCCATGTGGGACTCGATTCCAGGACTGCGTGATCACGACCTGAGCCAAAAGCAGATGCTCAATCACTGAGCCACCCAGGTGCCCCCAGATATTTTATTTCTTTTCACTCAGCTTCTTGCCAACAACTAAGTCTCCTGTAACAAAGCAACAGCACAGGCAGGCAGCACACAGGTTGTTCTAACTGGGGGTCATGGCGGTGTGGCAAGAAAATGAATGGACTCTATAGACATGAGACTGAATCAAGCTCTTGCCAATTTATTCCTCTGTGAATCAGAAAATGGACTTTAGTTTCTTCATTTGCATGCCCAGGATATGTCTAGCTGCCTCCCAGTAGTAAGGATTAAGTAGGAAAGAATACTATACAATAGCTGTTACACCTTACATCCTCATAAATGTTGGTTCTTGAAGTTTTCTTTAAATATCCCTTGAACTCTGGTCCCAGTTCCTTTTTCTAGATCAAATAAAGTTTTTTGTTTGTTTGTCAGTAGCTTCTCTCTAGATACATCCTTGGTCAGGACCATGGATCCTCTCTTTCACCAACTCTTTAGTCTATGGCTCTCATTCAATTTTGTTTAAGACTTCCTGAGATTTCTGGGGTACTGTTTTCTCCTGATGAACAGGGGCCATTGCATATTCAAGAACCAGCACACTCCTTGAGTTCTAGGGAATGTTCTGGAAACATGCTGAACAGGTGAATGATTGAAAATGAATTCTGACTAGTCAACCAAAACTTAGCTAGTGCAAAAGATTCTGGATGCATTGATGCTTTAAAGCTTCTCAAGGGGAGTGTGCAGTATAAAGGAGAGAAGAAAGAAGAAATGGGACTTGACAATAATTAAGTATCTGTAGACTTACCAGTTTTATAAACTGGTGTTTCTGTTCAAAGGAAATGCTGTGTGGGGGCACCTGTGTGGCTCAGTGGTTGAGCATCTGCCTTTGGCTCAGGTTGTGATTCCGGGGTCCTGGGATCAAGTCCTGTATCAGGCTCCCTATAGGGAGCCTGCTTCTCCCTCTGCCTGTGTCTCTGCCTCTCTCTCTGTTTCTCTCATGAACAAATAAATAAAATCTTAACAAAACCCCCCAAAACAAAGGAAAGTCTGGGTGAGTCTAAGCATAGGTGATAGATTCATTGTCCCTCTTGCTACACAATCACTGACCAAAAGATTTAATCCTTAAGTGTGGCCAAATCCACAGAGACACTGGCCCAGTCCAGAAAGAGGACATTTGGCAGTTGAATTAACTGCTAGTGATTGTTAAGTAGTAATATAAATCTCTGACCTTTCCTCAATAGACAACTAATATCAAAAAGCAAAGGGCACCTCAACTTCATCAACATTCCTTTAATGAGGCAAGGAACTCTTAATGGTAAACTCAACAGCTGAGTAACAGGATGACGGTACAACAATAGGTAGAGAATCAAGGCCCTGAGGTCAAAGCATGGAGCCAACACCCACCTGGGATGGGGTATAAAAGGCCCAGGAGGATAGGGGATTGTCACACTCAGTGGCTTGGCCTTCCCAGCTGCTCTGAACCTTCTGTGCACCCTCAGCCCAACACCATGACTTCCTGCTACATCAACTCATCCCACTGTCTGGGCAGCACCAAGATGCCTACAGCAACAAATGTCTGTGGCCCCTGCACTGACATTGGAGGCCAGCCTGGGTCAGAGGGCAACGCTTCATCTCTGTGCCTGTTGGCCACCATTGCACATGCCAACCGACCACGTGTTGGGGCAACCCCTCTGGGCCAACCCAGCCTCTGTATGCCCCACAGCTGCCAAACTGCTTGCCCCTTGCCAGGGACCCGCAACATTCCTGGCAACATTGGAGTCTGTGAGAACTATGGGGAAGGCGCTCCCAATGGCCATGAGAAGGTGACCATGCAGTTCCTGAATGATCGCCTGGCCAACTACCTGGAGAAGGTGCGCCAGCTGGAGAGGGACAATGAGGAGCTGGAGACCAAGATCCGAGAGTCAAGCAAATGCCATGAGTCCACTGTGTGTCCAGACTACCAGTCCTACTTTCAGACCATCAAGGAGCTCCAGCAGAAGGTGAGGTTTGGAGTAGCTTGGGAGGTGCTGGGGCTGAGCAAGGTGGTAGGGCCTGGCAGGCAAGAAGCCACTGAAGGTTCAGGGAGCTTTGGGTTCTTGGATTCCCTTGAGTGTGAGTGTACTGCCACCTGTAGAGCTGGGGCCCAGGTTATGATGTTTTGTGTATGAACTGTCTTCCTGGTTTTCCTCAGATCCTGTGTAGCAAGGCTGAGAATACCAGAATGGTTATCCAAATTGACAATGCCAAGCTGGCTGCTGATGACTTTAGAATCAAGTAAGTCGGGCTGGAAGAGAGTTCAAAGTGACTCCTTTTATCTGTTCTATTTCTAGCTGCCCATCATGGTACTGGCCCAAAGTAGGTGTTTGAAAATTGTTGCTGACTAGAAGCATGAATAGATCATTACATAGGTGTTCACTTTCTTCCTTTCCAAACCAACTTTAACCTATTACTAGAAATGGTCCTTATATAGGAAAAAGAGAACAAAAGCATTGAAACAGAAAGAGGAAGAATCATCTAGATTGGTCAGGTTCTATGTCATTTTCTCCCCACATCTAGAAGAAAAGAGAGCTTTGTGTTAGATAGCCAGAAACAAAATCGAGTCATTGCAAGAATAAACTTTCAGTGCATTGATTGTTGACAGATGTGCTGACTCTTGGCCAAATTTATCAGTGGGAGGAATTGTCACTGTAGGTCCTTGGTAGAGTTGCAATTAAATAAATGAGGAAGGCATAAAAATCATGTGAAATAATCAATCCATGGGGTAAACCAACAAACTGTAGGTCCAGAAGGCTTATTTTAAGGCTATTCTTTTTCCTGGCTAAATGACTCTTTTATAGCAGAATGAACACTTCATTGAAGTTTGAATACTTTGGTTGAATCCATGTATTTACTATTAACTAAGGTATACAATCCTGCATAATCCATTTATTCTTTTTGAGCCTCAGTTTCCCATTCAGTCCCATCCAATGGGCATAATGATATTTGTCCTGACCATGAGCTCTGTAGTACAGGATCTAACATGGTGGATGTTGATTAATTGAAGAAATGAGGATCCAAGTAGGTGGGAACAAGGGAAGGCTGAGAGAGGCTATCTTTGGCATCCTACTAACCTTGCATCTCCTGTGCTGGAAGACATGAGAGTGAGCTCTCCCTGCGCCAGGTGGTAGAGGCGGACATGTGTGGGATGCACAAGCTCATGGATGACCTGAGCCTGGCCAAGGCTGACCTGGAGGCCCAGCAGGAGTCCCTGAAGGAGGAGCTGCTCTGCCTCAAGAGGAACCACGAACAGGTGTGGTCCTGGGGATGCAGACCTATGGGGAAGGCACTGGCCAGGAAAGGGAGCACTGCTCACCCTGGGGCTCTAGGGTTAAACCTGGGGTTCACTTGGCATCAGGATGAAGGGTTGATCCAGGTCTGGCAGTCAGACTGATTGTGTGGGATGTGGCAGAGGGGGAGTTTCTTGTCTGTAAAGATTTGCCTTGTCTATATAGGAAGGTGTCCAAATGGATTCTCCCCGTGGACCATGGGCAAGACCTCTCATGTCAGTGCATGAGTGGGGTCGCCTCTCATGCTGCTTGTCTGGGGAGGGGTTCAGGTGTCATCTGCTCTGTCAAAAAGCCTTTCCTCACTTAGGGTGTGGATCTTTCTGTTCCTACAGGAAGTGAGCATTCTGAGGGGCCAGCTGGGGGACAAGCTCCAGATTAAGCTGGATGTTGAGCCCACCGTGGACCTGGGCAGAGTGCTGGAGGACATGAGGTGCCACTATGAGGCCATGGTGCAGACCAGCCGCAATGATGTGGAGGAGTGGTTCCAAGATCAGGTGAGGGTGCTGCCTCGGTGCAGGGAGGGACCCGGGCTTCCACACGGGCAGGCTGCTGATCATGTCTCTGTGCACTTGTGCTTCAGTCTGAGAGCATCAGCCAGCAGGACATGTCCTGCTCTGAGGAGTTGCGGTGCTGCCAGTCGGAGATCCTGGAGCTGAGACGCACGGTGAACGCCCTGGAGGTGGAGCTTCAGGCCCAGCACACACTGGTGAGCTCCTTTGCACACCTGGAAGACTCAGCCTGGTTCCCATTCCCAAGAGCAGTTCCTGGTTCAGTCCCTGCCTCCCTTAAGTACAGACCAGGACACAGTTCAAACCTTGAGTTCCTTGCCTTTGCAAGAACTTTCTCATAGATGTGGCTGCTGAGGGAATGAACATTCCTTCAGATGAGCGAGGTCCTGCAAATTTATCCTGAGGTCTACAATGATGAGCAATGGCACATCATTAGTTCTTCCAGCTGAGGAGTGCTAACAGGAGCTAGGTTGTTCTCCAGGCCTGGCAACACCTTGGGGTGTCACAGACTTACTGGAGAGACTGGGGGCTGCAGTCCACGATTTTCCATCTGGTTCTGTCTTTGGTATTACAGAAAGACTGTCTGCAGAACTCTCTGTGTGAAGCCGATGCCCGTTTTGGCACGGAGCTGGCGCAGATGCAGATCCTGATCAGCAACGTGGAGGAGCAGCTGTCTGAGATCCGGGGTGACCTGGAGCGGCAGAACCAGGAGTACCAGGTGCTGCTGGATGTCAAGGCTCGGCTGGAGTGTGAGATTGCCACGTACCGGAAACTTCTGGAGAGTGAGGATTGCAAGTAGGTGTGATCGGGTCAATTTCTGGCCAAGCCATTCACCTGACTATCAGGGGATTCTTCAGCAATAACTGATGTCATTGTGGAAGGAGATCTCATCATAAAGAACAAGCCTCCCTGTGCACACAGGCTTAGTGACACACCAGCTTTCCTGGGGTCTGCAGATTATACTATGGGTGGACTGTTACATAAACAGTAGTCCCCCCCAGAGGACTCCTGGATGTGGAGAGACATAGATGAGAGTGGAGGAGGAACTGTTCATACAGATATCATTGGGCTATATGACTTGGTGGCAGACCTGTCCTTTACCCTTTGGTCTTGCCCTCCCTTTGCATCACTGAGACATCTTTTTAATTCCCTGTGTCTAACTCTTCCTCTCTTTTCCGGCAGACTCCCCATCAATCCCTGCTCTACGGCTGCTTCCCGTGTCCTTGGGCCAAGCTGTGCCCCTGCCACCTGCAGCCCTCTCTAAGCCAGTGGGACCAGCACTGAGAACCGATTCTGAAGGTCTGCGTTGCAGTGTGGGAGGTCAAGGCTGGTTGCACTGGAGCTAGGATTGTCCTCACCTGCTTAGTTTTCCTTCCAGGGAGACCAAACTCACTGGAGGCATTTTCAATGAGTCAAAAAGTGTGACAGAAACTTCTAAGCAGTGGCTCCCTTTGTATGTATCCCTTTGCTGCATTCCACCCCACCCCCCAATGCTGTAATTGTCTTTCACCTAAGCTATTGTTTGCTCCCAGTACCTCTTCTGGGATTTTGGTTCTACTCCAGTGCTTCAAACTCTCCTAAGATGTAATTGGGTTCCTGTACCAAATGGTGAATAAAACTCCTTCCTGCATTAAGTGCTATACTTCTTGTGCTTGGCAATGTATGTGATGTGATAAAGAGCTCTGGCCTTCGAGACCTTGGGTGGTCATTGGCTCCAACATGCCTTGTTGTTGCCAGGATCTCTCTAGGGCCCTAGGGTCTTAGCCCCTGGGTGAAGGCCCTTTGCTGACATTGGATGTGTACTTACCTTGCCCATTGATCCCTGTAGACTGGTGAAAGGAAGCTGTGTTGTTTGCCCGGTTTGAATTCCTTCAGAACAGCTCAGAACGAACATGTCCCTACCATGCTTTTGGCACCTTCAGCCTCTTGGTATTTTGTCCAAGAGCAAAATCACACAACTTAGAGTTCCAATCTAGCCAAAGGGAGGTCATGCTGAGAACTGCCATGGCCAGGTAGCCAAGTTTTTTTCCTCTCATTCAATTTGGCCCTTTTACGGAGGCATGGAATTACCACCTGCTCTCTTAGATTGGGCACTGGGGACAGCTGTTTGGGTCATGGACATATTTTTTTCCAGAGACAAGTGTTCTTGTCCCCTCTGCTGTTCCCTTTGAGGTGCCGATGGTGAGAAATGCAGTTGGTATGAATGCTCCAAATGCCTCTCTACCTCTTGGATATGGCTCTGACCCAGGCCCAGGGGTCACAGTCAGACATGGTGGAAGAGCACTGAGAGATCATGCACCTTCTTTGCTATGCTAGTCAATTTAGCACCTGGCATGAGGTGAGCATGTTCAAGAATGAAACTCTCTGATTTTGGCTCACCTGTGTACCCTGGTCCAAAGACCAATGCAGATTTGGTTGTTCTGTATAGTAGCATAGTATGGTGGAAAGGAGCACTTGCTCTGGAATTGGGCCGATCTGGGCTCAAATTCCACCCTCTGTGACACTAGAGAAGTGAAGTTGGCCAGGCTACTACGCTCTCTTGAGGCCTATTCTTCAGTTGTAAAATTAGAAAAATATTATTTCCCCTTCACTATTGTTGAGGGATAATCCATATAGCACTCTTGGCCGAGAGAAGGTTCAATGGATATTGGTTTATGGGGCTCCCTGAGAACCAGAAGGGATAATCTTTTCCTCTTAGAAGGAATGAGGGACTAAATAGGTGGTAGCAGAACCTATTAACAGTATTGGGGCCATGTATTTCCACGTTGGTGGCCTGGAAGTTTGACCACCCTCCTTTTCCATAAGCAATAAGGAAAACCAATCACTGTTATTGGGGCTTAGTGTTTCACTCCAAATGGCTTAACCAAAAAAAAAAAAAAAAAAAAAAAAAAAAAAAAAGCATTCCTTGGGCTGTCAAAGGGCAAGCAGGCTCTTGTGGGCTTCCTTCTAACAAATAAGGAAGGTTTTGTTTATTTTGTTTTTGACTTTACTTAAAGTAGCCATAACCTTTTCATGTGACAGGACCATGAAAATCTGGCCTGTTTCCCACTTGCCTGGCCAGGTCACACCGTAAAGGCACTCTAGTTATGGGACCCCGGTGGCTACTGGGTGTGGTAGGAAAGGCTATTTGGACACAGCAAGGACTGCAACCTAGGGAGCCTGGCAGGTGGCTATCCAGCCTGGCTTAGGGCACCTGGACACTGGTTTTACGAGCACCCATAATTATGAGTGACAGCTCAGGGCGCCCTCTGGTGCCAAAACCCAAGCACTTCTCCACTTACAGACGGATTCCTTCATCTGTACATTCTGTGCTCTGGTCTCCCTACAGCCCACAATCCTCACGGATTGGACTATAGGGACCCTAGGTGCAATATCCAGTTTTGCTTTGGTCACAATAATTTCAACCAGGTGGTTATTTTTTTTCCCCTGAGACTTTTGTTCCTTTGGCTTGGGGCCAGATCCAGTTTTGAGCCACCTAGTAAGTACCGAACCCACTAGTCTTCAGATTACCACACTGCACTACCGATGTGCTGCTCTGTAATATTTTTTTCCAAGACTTCACACTATAATGCTAGGTGGGACTCTGCAGGCTCCTCCACTCATTGCTTGTTTTATTTATTCATTTTTAAACTCTAAATGCCATTTCTCCCAAATACCAGGGAAATGGAAGGAATAAGGGTGGCTGGCTGCAGGCCCCGGGGCAGATGCTGGCAGTCACTGAGCAAGCTTTGGAGAAGGGCTCACACTTCTGCTCCCACCACTGTTTATACCCAGAAACCAAAAATATCGAGATGGAATTCTAAACTTCCCCAAACAGGAGCATTTTTTATTTGGATACAAATTTTTGTGTGTTGTGGTCCACCTCACCATCCCCTCATCATCCTCCCTTCATCTTCCCAACTAAGAACAAAATCAAATCTGCCCCTTCTGTTGACCGCTTATAGGAATCTTCATGAGCTCATCTTGTTGAATCATTTTTTGGGTCTTTTTTCATCTAGTTTAGTGTTTTTCAACTATTTTTCTCATCCATGCCTTCTCTTTAACAAATGTTAAAAAAACAAAAAAAAAATCTCACTTTTCACTTGATGTTGTTTTAGCTTTCAAAAATATAAATACCAAACCCAGTCATGGCTAAAAGACAACTCACTTAAAGTATAGGTTGTTTGTTTTTAAACGACACTTCCTCTAACCAAAAAATCTTCCTTGCCACCTCCTCTCCAACAGGGCGAGGGGATCCTCCCTTTGAGAATCGCTGTCCTGTTCAGGTATGAGCCTCTGGGCTCGCTCAACCGCTCTACCTGTTTGTCAGGTGTGTGAAATCTGAGCGACTCAGGAGAGCATCTCAGTGAGTCCAACCAACTCAGGCTGTTCTTGCCTTGCTCCAGACTTTCCCTTGGACCTCCTGGAAGGCAGTCTCACTGGGTCACATTTCACATTCTCGAAACTCAAATTCAGCATCTTCTCCCTTGAACCAGTTCTTTGCCTTGACATCTTGACTTCCTTTTCCACCATATTATTGTCCCAGGAACCCAGGGACCAGAAGGACACTTTTGATGTCTCTCTCTCCTTTGACCTCCATATACAGCAAATCACTCAGCCTTGTAGAGTCTTTTGGTAGAGTCCTCTTCTAATGCCTCTGCCCCCTCATCCCTCCTTCCTTTTGGCACTGCTGGATTTCATCACGTGCTGCCAGGGGGCTTCTAAGAGCCTCCTCCTCTTCCATCTGCCTTACCTCCTCTGTACCAAGTTTATCTTGCACGCACCACCAGCCTTTCATGGGCTCGTTTAACAGTTCCTGAGTATGAATTATGTACTGGGCACTGCAGTATGTGTTAGAGATGCAGCGTTCCCATCCCGGGGTGCATTATGGGCACTACTTTTCCTAAACTGCTGCTTTGGTCATCTCTCTTGTCTGCTCAGAACCTCCAGAGGACTCTATTCTGTCTCCTGCTGTACTTCCAGTTCTTTGAACGAATGTGCAGCCCAGAGAAAAACATGGCACCAGTTGGTTGAATGAAGTGCGTGGAGGGAATGGGTGTCTGTGGCTGCTGACTAGGAACCTCAGCTTGGGCTTGAAGGTCTGGCCAACCTGAGCTAATGTTTCTCAGACTTCCTTTTCTACTTTTGTGAGCTTGTCTGAGCTAACCTAACTGCTCTGAGCTTTTTCTTATTCTACAATGGGATACTGGCAACCACTTTGCAATGTGGTTGAAAGGATTGAAGTATGTAGTACAATACTAGGTAGCATATAGTAGGTAGTCAAACGTGATGGTGTGTATCAACTCTGAATATATAGGTTTGTGTGTGTGTGTGTGTGTGTGAGAGAGAGAGAGAGAGAGAGAGCATGAGTGTGCTTCCCAGTCCCCAGACTCAGTATCACCTGAGAACTTGATAGAAATGCAGACTCTTGGGCCTGACCACAAGCCTACTGAGTCAGAAACTCTGGCACAGGGCCTGGCAATCAGCCTTTTTGCAAGCCCTCCAGGTGATTCTGATGCAGCCTGAGGTTTGAGAATCACCTGCGTAGAAGTTATAAAAATATAAGGAGACCACATTTTTTAGCATAAATTAGCATAAATTTCAGTTTTATAGGCTTTAAAAATGTAATTTGACTCTTGAGGTCTACATCTTTGTTTCATTCAAAGTTGTTTCTTTTGAGGCAGATTCCTGAGGTTGCACCCCTGCTTCTCTGGAGCCCACCATATAGGGTTCTGTTTCTGAGTGTGTGCCTATACTTATTTATTTTTTTTTCTAGAAAATCCTTTCTCTCTTTCCTCTGCTTGTCCAAATCTTATATATCTTTCAAGATCCAGATAAAGTTTCTTTGCTGTCCTGGCGCCCACCCCCGCAGCTCTCTCTGTGACTTCTCTTTCTTTTGAATGACATGACCTATTTCTCTTTCAGCTGTAAGCTTTTTTCAGAGATGGGAATTTCTTGGATCCATCATTGCAACCCTCATGGTGCCTTGAGAGGGCTCTGAGTATTGGAGGAGCTTATATGAATATTGAATCACTTGGAGTAGCTCATGGGAACAAGTTCACTGATGGTGGTAAACCCTGCCTTGGTGAATATTGCCCATATTTGTACATAGAGTAGTTAAGGGGAAGTGTTTCCATGGGTCTTACTGATTGTATATGGGACCAACTGATAGATGAGTGGATATCATGGCTGAAGAGTTGGTGGCACTAGCCTACTGCACATAACAGTCCTTGGCAAGAAGGTCTGCTGGTCATCTGCTGGCAGCCTCTTAATCTCAGTTCATCAGAAATTCCATTCTAGGGCCCTCACTTAAGAGTAGTAGAGACTCCATGGAGTGTATTCAGAGGAATGTACTCAGGGTGGCGAGGGGGATGAGAACAATCTGCCACAAAGAACTGAAGGTCTGCCATGTGGGAGGGACTCATCCTCTGTGGGACCCCATGGGTAGAACTAGAAAGTAAATTAATGAAAGGCAAACTCTTTGATTTACTTGCTCATATACCACCAGCATCCAGCCTCAGAGCCTGCCTGGCAGAGAATGGGTACTCGGCCCATGTTTATTGAATGAATGCAGGAACAAATGAAAGCAATAGACATAAACAGCATGGAGGTAGATATGTCTCTGCATAAAGAACTTTCTACACAGTCCTCTGTATTGTAAGCCCCTGAAGACAGAGTTAGCTATTATTTATCTCTTGACTCAAGCATCTTGCACAAAGCCTGGGAAACTGTGACCTACAGGGGCCCACATGGCCAATGATGGGATGGGCCTTCTGGAGAGTGGTGGACTGGGCAATGAATTGGAAAGTTATCAGGAGGGATTTAATGCCAAAAAGGACTGGAGGACTTTGAGATCCCTTTTGGTTCAGATTCCATGTTTTAGAGCCACCTAAAACATGTACCTGCTGCCTCAAGGGCCCCTTCTGGTGAATTCATTCATCTTAGGAATGGGGTCAAAGCAGCGTCTTCGTTAGCATAGCCTAGAAGCTGGCTGGCTGCCCTTTTCCATGGCTTACTGAACAACTGGCCACTGGCTTATTTGTTTAGGAATAGAGGAGGCCATAAAGCTTCTGATGCTCTGAGTGTTTCTAAAGATTAAGGAAATTTAAATTTTAATTTAGAGTCTGCTAAGTAATGGACAATCAAGGTAGGTGCATTTCAAAGAAATGTACGAAGTTTCAAAAGATGAAAGATCAAAGTTCTTGAGTATGTATCTTCTTAAACAAGGTGAAGAGGGAGTCAGTGGGTGAGAGGACCAGTGTCTTACAAAGCAAGATGCCAGAAAGGAGGGGGAGGTGCCTGAGAATAGACACCATAAAGTGCTAATCACTGCCTGCCTTAATTAGCCTCTAGGCTCTAATGCACAAAAACATAACTTTATTTCTTGGGAATCACAGATTATCCTGTCTCAGTCATTAAGTGTCCCCCCTCCCCACTTTCCAAATTGCCTATTTGTCTCATGCTTGCACAGGGAAAGTCTTAATTGCCCAAATCTGTTTGTATATTCATTTTAAGTCAGATTAAAATACTTTAATTTCTCATCTGATGTTTCCTTTGACCCATGGGTAATTAAAAAGTGTCTATTAAGTTTTTAGACACCACAATCAATTTGGAAGTTAAGTTTCTTTTTTGTCGTTCTGGCCTGATGTTATCCTCTAATGTTTATACAGAAGACTTTTATCTCCTTTTCATAAGGAACCTGGAATATTTATTTTTCCTTATATTTGAGGAGAGTTAGCTTCCAGAGGCAGATTCCTACCTTTGATTTGCCTTTAGCTGAAGATTATATATGGGATGGCCCTGGCATTTAAGGCTTCCCACAACCTGGACTAAATGCAACTTTCCAGCACTGGCATGTGTCTTCATTATAAGGGCCAGCACAGCTATAATATTTTCCATTTTCCAGACACATTTGATTCTGTTAATTTTGGTCTCTATGAGAGATGGTGTCTCCTCCAGTCCCTTCTTGAAACCATCATTCAAAACACATATTAAATGCTCCCTGCTCTATGAAGTCTTTCTCTGGTCACTCAGTGAGCTCTCTTCTTAAGATCTATGTAGCTTTTCTTTCTTTTTTTTTTCTTTTTTTTTTAAGCACCCTCTCTTATTGCCTTTGTAATAAAGGTCATTTATTTTCTTATTCCTCTTACTGAAATCTAACCCCCTCCCTCCAGGCAGGCTAAGCTATATCTCACAGTAGAGACTCCATACACATCTGCTGAAACAAACTAATTATAATTTGTTTTGCTTTTTTCAATGTGCCGTGCCTGACTGATCACTATTTTAGACTGCCATGATGGGAATGTTTGGAGGCAGGAAAAGAATACTAGAGTTGGAAAGATGTTGAGGGAATTTTACGTGTCTCTGGTTCTCAATTATCTCACAGATATAAACTGGCAGAGGGTAAAGAGACTTAAACCACAGAATGTGGGCCACATTTTCTCTGTGTCCTAGGACCCTAGAACGAGGAGAAGTATCCTGTGTGGGTGAAGGCCTCTTTCATGAGCTCATTAACTCTTTATATGAGACAAAAATCACTGACTAATAGAGTGATTGTATAAGAATCAACATAAATATTAATGAGGAAAATGCCTGTTTTCTTGCACCAACACCCACTACAGGCATATATAAGGTCTGGAAGAGAAGGAAGGCTTCGACTTCAAGCAAATCCAACTGTGGGCAAAGCACACATCTGGCTTTCAGCCCCATGACTTCTCATCATTGCAGTTCTCTCCTCAGTAAACAGGTTTCAGAGGCCAAGGCTGCATCCCTGCGCTTGTCAGCCACCGTGGCACATGCCAACCGACTGCGTGTGGGGGCAACCCCTCTGGGCCAACCCAGCCTCTGTATGCCCCACAGCTGCCACACTGCTTGCCCCTTGCCAGGGACCCGCAACATTCCTGGAAACATTGGAGTCTGTGAGAACTATGGGGAAGGCGCTCCCAATGGCCACGAGAAGGTGACCATGCAGTTCCTGAATGATCGCCTGGCCAACTACCTGGAGAAGGTGCGCCAGCTGGAGAGGGACAATGAAGAGCTAGAGACCACTATCCGAGAGGCAAGCAAATGCCACGAGTCTAGCATGTGTCCAGACTACCAGTCCTACTTTCAGACCATCGAGGAGCTCCAGCAGAAGGTGAGGTTTGTAGTGCTCCAGATGAGGGGTTGGCAAACTATGGCTCATCTGGCCTACTGATTGATTTTATAAATAAAGTTTTATTGGTACATGGCCATGCTCATTTGTTAGTGTATTGCATATGACTGCTTTTGTGCTCTAATGGCAGAGTTGAGTAGTTGTAACAGATTCATGGCCTTCAAAGCCTTAAATATTTACTGTCTTGCTCTTTACAGAAAAAGATTACTGACATTTGCACAAAATTTTAAGGGCCTGGATTGGGAGTGAACACAGCCTCAGTTGAAAAAAATTTTTTTTATTGTGGGAAGAGAATTTCTTGAGTGGAGGTGAATGGGACCATGTCAAAGATGAGATGTAGAATTCAGGATTCTGAATTTATGTTTACTTAGTCTCAGTATTTAGAATTATAACATTGTAGTTGCAAAATCAGCGCAACCTAATTTCTGGCGCAGTACAAGGCAGCATGTTCTTTTTTTTTTTTTTTTTAATTTATTTTTTATTGGTGTTCAATTTACTAACATACAGAATAACACCCAGTGCCCGTCACCCATTCACTCCCACCCCCCGCCCTCCTCCCCTTCTACCACCCCTAGTTCGTTTCCCAGAGTTAGCAGTCTTTACGTTCTGTCTCCCTTTCTGATATTTCCCACACATTTCTTCTCCCTTCCCTTATATTCCCTTTCACTATTATTTATATTCCCCAAATGAATGAGAACATATAATGTTTGTCCTTCTCCGACTGACTTACTTCACTCAGCATAATACCCTCCAGTTCCATCCACGTTGAAGCAAATGGTGGGTATTTGTCATTTCTAATAGCTGAGTAATATTCCATTGTATACATAAACCACATCTTCTTTATCCATTCATCTTTTGTTGGACACCGAGGCTCCTTCCACAGTTTGGCTATCGTGGCCATTGAAGGCAGCATGTTCTAATGCCTTTCCTGAACCAGTATATGGCTATTCAGTAGCATTGGTCTCTTCTGCATATCTGGTGGCCCCTTTAATAATCAATGCAATGCTTCCTAAGGGCCTATATTTTAGTTTTGGAGATAGGAAGACAAAAAATGTCAAGTAGGGGCCACAGAAACCTGGCTAGATTCACAGAAGACCTTTGGGGAAGTTGACCAACCAGCATAAGGGACTTCTTATTAAGAAGGCATCTGCCTTTATTTAAACCTTTTATAACCAGCCCATTGTCCTGTGGCCTAGATTTCAGATCTTGTTCATATCAGGCTAAATATTATGGCTGGCAAAATAAAATTAAGTCTCTGTTATATGTTCAGTTCACTATTCCTTTCCATTTCCCAGTTCTTTTGGCTGTATGCCTTTTGCCTTTGCCAAGCATCCTCATACACACCCCCTCTCCTATACCACACTAGCATCTCTTATGTGTTTGGGAGTTTGTGTTGTCCAAGGGGATGTTGTCATTTGAATCTCAGCCAATGGAACTTCTTTTGACTCGAGGCCATTGATGGCTCTGGAGATAGTGAATTACCAGGCCTATTTTCTTTCCCCCAGATTCTGTGCATCAAATCTGAGAACAACAGGCTGGTTGTGCAAATAGACAATGCCAAGCTGGCTGCAGATGACTTCAGGACCAAGTGAGTTGGGGTACAACAGGCAGAGGGAGGAGCCAGGTACCTACTCTGATTTCTTCTCTCTTGTGATACAGTTGGCATCAGAGATATAATTTACTAAGCTCCCAAACTGACAGTTACAGCAGGATAAAACAGAGGGCATTATGCCCAAGATCTTGAAAGAACATTCCTTTGCCCCTCAGTTGTGTAGCTTTTATGCTTCACAGCATGATTGAGAATGTATCATACACTTGCTGCTATTGTTCCAAGGACCTGGGGAGGTAGGCAGGGCAGTGATGTCTTTGTCTTTGTGAAGATACAAAGCTCCAGGCCCTGAAGCAACCTACCTGAAGTCATGTGGCTACTGAGTGGAAGAACTGGGACCCGACCTCATATTTCCTACTCTGAGGTCATTTCCTACCAAATTCAGCTGCCTCTGTGAGGATATTTCCATACTGAAGCCCACCCAATTTGTGATCACCAGTAACTCACAACAAAAGTCATGCTTCATGGTCTATGATGGAGGCACCCATGTGTGAAAAGTTTATGCCCCCTGAGAAGGTCAATCCTGGGAGCAGGAAGAGGCATTTGTTTTATAGTCTTTCTTCAAAATTTGGCGGAAGCCTCACTCCTCTGGAGCTAAAGAAAGCCATTTCCATCCTCCTATTCTGGCCTTTGGCTTCTAATCTGAGAGAGAACCCAGAGTCTGCCTCAGTAGGGGTGGGGGAAGATGAGGGTCTGTAGGGACAACCTGGTGTGGCAATTGCCAGGTTACTCTGCTGCCACCTTCCCTTTGGCCATAAGCCCATGAGGGCAGGTGCTGGACATGTGTCTACCCAGCACCCTCAGTACTGGCTTCTTTGTCAGGCTTGTCATTGGTGCTTAATGTCAAATGAGTGGGGAACACCCCATTGCTTTCTGGGCTGGGAGTGTGCCACATAGAAAATGCCAACTCACAATTAGACCGAAGAAAGGTGGCCAGTGGAGTGGCTACCAATATCCTGGGGCCCCTCTGCCCTCTAACCCTGAGTCCTGTATCTTTCCTGCTAAAGGTACCAGACAGAGCATTCACTCTGCCAGCTGGGGGAAGCTGACATTTGCGGCCTGCGCAGGATGTTGGATGACCTTACACTTGCCAAGTGCGACCTGGAGGCCCAGCTGGAGTCCCTCAAGGAGGAGCTGCTCTGCCTTAAGAAGAACCATGAGCAGGTGCGTGGCCTTTGTGTAAGATTTTCTTGGGGGTAAGTTCAGGCTCATTTGGGGGAAGAAATGAAGCTCTTCCTCCTGCTCAGGATGGAAGCTCTGTAGGCCCTGCCTCATGGTTAAGGCTCACAAGCTATAGAGGTAAGCTCCAGCTTTCAGTGGGAACTTGCTCTTCATTGCAACCTCTGGAAGTTGCTACGCTAATGCAGGTGGTGCCCCATCCTCGGAGGAGCACAGAGAAATCACTGGGGAGAATGGGAAGTGGGAGATGAGGCTTTGGGTAGAGGGCAGTGGGGGTTCCACGAATGGGATGTCTTTCTCCTGTCCCCAAAGGAAGTCCACATCCTTAAGTGCCAGCTGGGAGATAAGCTCCAGATTAAGCTGGATGTTGAGCCCACCGTGGACCTGGGCAGGGTGCTGGAGGACATGAGGTGCCACTATGAGGCCATGGTGCAGACCAGCCGCAATGATGTGGAAGAGTGGTTCCAAGATCAGGTGAGGGTGCTGCCTCGGAGCAGGGAGGGACCCGGGCTTCCACACGGGCAGGCTGCTGATCATGTCTCTGTGCACTTGTGCTTCAGTCTGAGAGCATCAGCCAGCAGGACATGTCCTGCTCTGAGGAGTTGCGGTGCTGCCAGTCGGAGATCCTGGAGCTGAGACGCACGGTGAACGCCCTGGAGGTGGAGCTTCAGGCCCAGCACACGCTGGTGAGCTCCTTTGCACACCTGGAAGACTCAGCCTGGTTCCCATTCCCAAGAGCAGTTCCTGGTTCAGTCCCTGCCTCCCTTAAGTACAGACCAGGACACAGTTCAAACCTTGAGTTCCTTGCCTTTGCAAGAACTTTCTCATAGATGTGGCTGCTGAGGGAATGAACATTCCTTCAGATGAGCGAGGTCCTGCAAATTTATCCTGAGGTCTACAATGATGAGCAATGGCACGTCATTAGTTCTTCCAGCTGAGGAGTGCTAACAGGAGCTAGGTTGTTCTCCAGGCCTGGCAACACCTTGGGGTGTCACAGTCTTACTGGAGAGACTGGGGCTGCAGTCCACGATTTTCCATCTGGTTCTGTCTTTGGTATTACAGAAAGACTGTCTGCAGAACTCTCTGTGTGAAGCCGATGCCCGTTTTGGCACGGAGCTGGCGCAGATGCAGATCCTGATCAGCAACGTGGAGGAGCAGCTGTCTGAGATCCGGGGTGACCTGGAGCGGCAGAACCAGGAGTACCAGGTGCTGCTGGACATTAAGGCTCGGTTGGAGTGTGAGATCAACACATACCGGAAACTTCTGGAGAGCGAGGACTGCAAGTGTGTACCCTGATGTTTGTGCCAATGTCATGTGTAAAAGCAGAGACCTTTTGTGGGGAGGATTTGAAAGGAGGGATGTCAAGGCGACAAATTTGCTATCCAGTAAGCTTGATGAGCTGCCTGGATGTAGAGGAGGGCATGTGGGAGCTTCTCAGCTCATGCCATCCATTCTGCTGACTACGTCACATTCCCAGATGCCAATCACTGTCATGGGGAGCTGAAATACTGAGAGCTCAGCGCATTTAGGTTTCACTAAGTTCTCTCTGGAAGAAGTATTCTCATAATAGGGATTCTTCATACTCAGTGTTAAAAAAAATTGCTAAGGGCATTTGCAGCCATTCTTTCATTTTGTCCTGTGTAACAGGTAAGGTGGATAGAACACCTCATGAAGCAATAAGGAACAAGACTGGGGCCTGTGCGTCAATTGGGAGGGCAGTGGACATCTGGCCTGCTGTTGCCCAGCCAGCCTTTCTGCATTTCTTGCCCTTGTTCCTTTGCCCACGGCAGGAAGGGCTGTTTTTTCGCACAGAGGTCCCCCGAGCTCTGATCCTACCTCTGCTGTAATTCTGGCCATGTAGCTACCCCTTTCTAGGCCTAGCAGGACCTCCAAGGTTTACATTCTCCTTTGCTTTCCCAATTGGAAAGTGTCTGTGTACTTTAGTCTTTCATACACTTTTTTTTTAAATTTTTTATTGGTGTTCAATTTACTAACATACAGAATAACCCCCAGTGCCCGTCACCCATTCACTCCCACCCCCCGCCCTCCTCCCCTTCTACCACCCCTAGTTCGTTTCCCAGAGTTAGCAGTCTTTACGTTCTGTCTCCCTTTCTGGTATTTCCCACACATTTCTTCTCCCTTCCCTTATATTCCCTTTCACTATTATTTATATTCCCCAAATGAATGAGAACATATAATGTTTGTCCTTCTCCGACTGACTTACTTCACTCAGCATAATACCCTCCAGTTCCATCCACGTTGAAGCAAATGGTGGGTATTTGTCATTTCTAATAGCTGAGTAATATTCCATTGTATACATAAACCACATCTTCTTTATCCATTCATCTTTCGTTGGACACCGAGGCTCCTTCCACAGTTTGGCTATCGTGGCCATTGCTGCTATAAACATCGGGGTGCAGGTGTCCCGGCATTTCACTGCATCTGTATCTTTGGGGTAAATCCCCAATAGTCCAATTGCTGGGTTGTAGGGCAGGTCTATTTTTAACTCTTTGAGGAACCTCCACACAGTTTTCCAGAGTGGCTGCACCAGTTCACATTCCCACCAACAGTGTAAGAGGGTTCCCTTTTCTCCGCATCCCCTCCAACATTTGTTGTTTCCTGCCTTGTTAATTTGCCCCATTCTCACCGGTGTGAGGTGGTATCTCATTGTGGTTTTGATTTGTATTTCCCTGATGGCAAGTGATGCAGAGCATTTTCTCATATGCATTTCATACACTTTTGATGCAGTGTTCCAACCACCTTTTTCTCTCCGCAGGCTCCCTTGCAACCCATGTGCAACCCCAGCAGCCAGCACCCTCTGTCCAGCCCCTGCAGCCTGTACCCCCTGCTCTCCCTGCTGTTCTGGGCCCCCTCGGGCCTCCTGTGGTACCTGTTCATCATCTCGATGCTGACACACTCCTCAGCCTGAGGAATCAGGAAATGGGAACCATCTGCAGCCCGGCTGGCTCCACTCTGCAGGCCTGCCACCCCAGGCCTTGCTCCCCCAGCCAGCTGGACAGGTAGTGCTTCTCTGCTGTTGGGCTTTCCAGTCTGGCAGCTCAGCCCTGGCCCCTGGATTTGGGCTTCCTCTCCTTAAGGTGTCTTGGATGCTCCTTTTGCTTCCTTTTGTTGCCTCACAGTCTGAGCTGTGGTAGATATCTTTGTTTTTATTTTGCTAATAAACTTCACTTTGGCAGCATGAAGAGCCCAAGACCTGTGATCAGTGTCTCCACCCCGCATCAAGAGTGTTGCTGAGGGCCCCTTGAGCCAGCTGTCTCCACAGAAGCAGGGGTTGGGGATCTCTCACCTTAGAGGGGTTCTGGGAGATGGCAAAGCCAGTGAGGACTGCAGTTAAGAATGGGCCTGCAGCAAAATAGCACAGTTCAGAGATAACCAGCTGTAACTGGGTATCTAAAGCCTATTTAGAGCCAGATTCACAGAACTTTTAAAATACAGGCACCAAATAAAATCCCCCTTATCAGGATGAAGCCTCTGGTCCTTGTGCAAAGGAAAAGCTCAGGTCAGAAGTTCTGCTGGCACCTCCTAGAATACTCTATTTAAAGTAAGCATGGTGAGCAAGGCATAGTGCTGGGGCTTTATGGATCTTGTGACACAGCGTCCCACCAAACCCTGCAAAGAGGGAGCAGCTAATGGCTGAATCAAGACTCGAATCCCAGTCTCTTTGAATTAGGTCCAAAGCCTGTACTTTGGAAGCTTTGAAGGGAAAAAAATTAAACATGAGAAGGGTTAGGGTAGTGGTTCTTAAAGTGTGGTTCTCCAACCAGCAGTACCAGGTCCTCTGGGTGATTCTATGCATACTCAAATTTGAGAGTCACTGGGTTAGGGGTTTTATTTGGGGATTGAGCCTCTTATAGATGAGATACACTGCGGAAGGAGATGACCGAAGTCTCTTACAGATCCCATGTGTGAAGAGAAAGTGCCTTTCCTCTGCATGCTGTGAAGTACTGAATGCATTAAATCATGGTGGTTGCTGAGCCTGTCAGACTATCAGTCTAGAAAAGGCCAAATGGACCCACCCAAGCTCCCTCATGGGCCTCACTAGCAAGCCCCCTGGCAGCTGCTTGGCTTGGACCTTATAGGCAGTAGACACATGGACCAGAAGCTCCATATTTAGGCAGCCATGGCCAAGAACAGCGTATCTCCAGAAAGCAGAGTCAGAGCTGGCCAAAGGTGAGAAGCAGTGAGCTCCCCATCATTGGAGGAATGTTCCTCTGCTCTTTTCCCCCAGTTGTACAGGTGTTTGCATACAGGTGACATATCTCTGAGGGTAGGTCCCAATAAGAAAGAACAATCTTGTTAAGTCTTAATTTAGCACCTGGCACAAATACCTTTGGCTCTTCCTTTGTACTTAAAAAAGCTCCTTTCATCCAACAAGTTCAAAGCAGTCTAATAATAAAATAAACCCACTTAGTCTTGCACCATGACAGTAGGTAAGCATTGTTTTTCCCTTTTAAGGAGAAAGAGAGAAGGTGAGTCATTGAGTGGTTGAGGGATTCTTCTGGTGACATGAAATGAGTCAGTGGGGCCTCAGGGTAATTGACCTGTGTTTCTTAAGTTCACATCCAGTGCTCTGTCATTTATAATTAAAAGAGGAGCTTTGATGAGACATTGTGTGTGTGTGTGTGTGTGTATGTGTGTGTGTGTGTGTGTGTGTGTGTGAGTGGTGTATGAAGTGGTTTGGGTTCCTGAGAGTAAATGCTGGGTGGAAGGATCACTATGTTTGGGGAGGTGTGAAGAGCTTCCCTGGAGACCAAACAATCCATCATCACCATCATTGGTGATGATTATCACCATCATTATCATCATCACCACCATTGAAGCTCACATTCATCGAGCTTTTACCACGAATCAGGCACTCATCTAAGTTATAGATAAATTAATGTATATAAACTCATATAATCCCCATTTTGGAGTGAGAAACCACGGCTCAGAGAGGTTATGTAACATGCCCAGGGTCGCACAGCTAGTAGGTGGTGAAACCAGGATTCAGATCTAGGTGGTCTACCTCTAGCAACTATGCTCCTAACCACCCTGCTTCACAGAGGCCAGGTCTCCAATGTGTCAGCAGGATGACAGAACCATAATCACCCCATTGTTTTGATTCCTTTTTCTTGAAGGAAACGATAGAGTGTTTATGCTAGTGGAATCACTGCTGAGAATTTCTGCCCCAAAGGGCAGTGCAAGAAATCAAGGTTATACATATTTATTTTTTTATTATTCATAAATTTATTTTTTATTGGTGTTCAATTTGCCAACAGATAGCATAACACCCAGTGCTCATCCCGTCAAGTGCCCACCTCGGTGCCCATCATCCAGTCACCCCCACCCCCCGCCCACCTCCCTTTCCACCACCCCTAGTTTGTTTCCCAGAGTTAGGAGTCTTTCATGTTCTGTCTCCCTTTTTGATATTTCCCACTCATTTTTTCAAAATAGCCTGAGAACCTTGGCAATTTTAATGACTAGAAATCACAAAAGGAGGTCAACTCACCCCCTGACATTGTTAAAAGCACTTTGTCTACTGAGGAAGAGGAGAAGAGAAACAGTCGGAATTGCTTGCATATCCATCCCTTCACCACTTACAATGTGCCTTCACACAGGCTCTTCAATTTGAAATCCCCAAACTCCTGGGATAGGCAGAGCAGCCTCGATAATCTCCCGTTTTGCAAGGGGAGAAGTTCATTTTGCAAGGGGAGGAAAATGAGCCCCCAAGCTCTCCCAGTGATCTCTCTCTCAAGTCCATTGCCCTGTCCCTGCACTCAACTGCTAGAGGCTGGAGGTACATTTGCATAAAACTGTCCATTCAGACCCACTGTCTGATGCTGGCTCACATGGATTTTACAGGGCTTAGGAATCTCCCCAGGGAGAATCTTCTTGGTCTTTACTCCTATCCTGCAAGGTCCTCCCCAATCACATTTCAGACTGAGCTTCTGGCCTCCTTCAGCTGAGGCTTTCCCTTTATGTTGGGTTTTGTGCCCAAGGCTCCCTTGCTTGCCTCTCCCTTCTCCCCGTTGGGTTGCCGGACATACTAAATATGTGCCCCAAGGCCATCCATTGAGATGCCTCTGCCCTGCAGTGGACCTCTCTCATCCGGAGGGTGGCAGACTTGTGTCTGCTCACCAGCAGGATCACAGATCATCCTCCTTTCCCTACATGAATCTCAGGCCTTTTGGCATATCCTTTTTCACTTGCTTGATTTACCATTGCCTCTCCTCCTTCTCCCACCCATACTGCATCCCTGAAAACCTCTTGCACTTGTTTGGAAGCTCACCCTAATGCCATGGAACCACTGGGGGTGCCTTGGGGCAGCCACATCACTCAGTTATGATCTCCAAAGCAACAAGAACCAAATATCAAAAAACCAATTACCAGGCCAGGTGGAAGACTGGATTCTTAAAGGGATTAGGGTCCTGATGAGACCACATGTTTGAAATCTATTCCTGAGTCATCTAGAGAGTGGGGTCACTACCAAGTCTCCTTCTGGATACAGATAAATAACCTGAAATGGTCTCATCCCCCATCTCTGGGCAGAGTCAGAAACCGGTTTGAAATGAACTGATAGGAATAGGTGTGGGAAGAAGTGGAGGAAGAAGGAAGAAATTTTTCAGAGGAAGGGCCCAACTGTATCACCTTACATTAGAGTTTGTTGTGGATCCATCTGTCTGCTCAGTAGGACCAAGAGCTAACAGAGGACCGTGGCATGTCATCTCCCTACCATCCCTGCATCCCCGTCCCCAGCCCTGGCTGTGCCAGGTGTTTGACAGATGTTCAGTAAATGACTTCTGCCTTTAACGTGGTATATGTCATTTCCTAATTACATTTGATACAAACATATTTCCAGATATGTCCATCTCACACCTCTTAAATATCTCAACTCCTTAACTTCTTGTTGTTTCTCAGGTATTTGTGGGGACTGAATTGCTCATAAAAATATAATCCTCTACCAGAACTAGGATTCTTCTGTTTCAATGTATTCCTGTGCCCAGCTTGGAGAAGCTACACAATAAGCATGTTTTGAATAAAATTGATCTAAATAAATAAAGTGGGCTTGATAGTTCCTTGACACCTCAGTTTCTCTTTGAGTTACTACAAATTAGTTGAAATATCAATTAGGAAATCAAGAGTGTACAAATAGTCTGCTCCTAGCCTGTGTGAAATCTTGAGGACCATACAGGGCTAGAGTTCCTTTTCCCCACTAATTCAAGAAGCAAATTCACTCAAGCCTACTGGTATTTTAAAAACACCACAAGACAGAGGCTAGATTTACAAGAGATGGCAGCATTATGTTCACTCACCGGTCACTCCATTTGCTGTGCGTCTCCTGAATTCTGTTGCCTTTTCAACTGGGGGCAATTGCTAGGGAAAAAGGAATCTCTGGTTGATGTGGCTGCTGGCTGGGCATGACCTGAAGCCAGTGCAGCTCTGACTGCTTCTGCTTCTTTCTTCCTTTCTCCTGTCCACACCTTACTCATTCAGGAACAGGTGGCATTGTTCCCTTCTCATCTTATGCTGCCTGGTATAGATAACACTGTATTTCTCAGCCACAAACAAATTTCAGCCTGGATTGTGGAGGTGATGCTCTGGTCTGGGCACCTCAGGGAATGCCACTTCTTTTGGAGGCCTGAGAAGTTGTGGTTCCATGTCGGTAGATCTTTCCAGAAGCATCTGGATTTATATCATGCAGGACACTCAGCAGCGTGGGCCAGTCTTTTGTCCATGGATGTGGGTCCCCTTGGCTTTGTGTTCTCCAGGTTCACTCATTCGAAGATGGGCTAGCTTTGTCTGAGCAGCACGTCACCTCTCGTTGCTAAGAATTCCTTCCTGGCCTCTTCACATCTGTTCATATCTCTTATTCAACACACGGCTCCTGATTTCCATTTCTCTGGTCCCTTGGCACAGTATGCAAACTCTAGTATTGCTTTTTTGTTGACCCAATTCTTGAATCTTCTTGTTCTTAGACCTGAACACTCTCCTTGGACTAAAGCCCCCATGAAGCTGCGCTGGCCAATAGTGGGTTCAACCAAAGAGCTTGTAGATCTGCTGCCATTGGTCTGTGCTCAGGAGCCACTGTCTTTGGGTAGGGAGGAAGGCAGGGTTGAAAAGCAGCTCCAGCCTAGAAAGCCAGTGCTCTGGAGCAGGCTGACAAGAGGCAGGAAGCAGGAGGCCAGTGCCGTTCCTTATGGACAAATGCTCATCAGTCTGATTGACAGGTTTTCCATCTGTCCCAAGCCCAGCTGAAGAGAGAGAGAAGCTCCCTACGCCTGGCCTTGAGTCCTTCCTCTGAAAAGTCTCAGGGGTGCATGCCTCAGGACCCACCTATTTCTGCCTCTTTAATTGCCTGGGAAGAAAACAAAGAAATTTTGGTTTTATTATAAGTCTGAGGCTTCTTTGTAGTGTGGTGGGGCTTTCCGTCTGAATGGCATCATAATAAGCAGCGAGATAATGGCCTTGGAGAGGGTAGATGGAGGACCTTTCATCTGAGACCCAAGCGGAGTGCTGCATGAATACCATCATGAAAGCTTGTTGGGGAGAAGGACTCCAATAAGTTGTCAATAAAACTGCCACTCTGGCTGGCAGCCAAAGCCACAGTGGAAGTTGAGATGTTGCTACCCAAGATGCAGGGGGTATCCCAGTGGTGCCTATAATTACGCAACCTTTATATACTCAGAGCTTTGGCCACCCCCTTCCACAGACCTTCTGGTGCCTTGCCTCACCTTCCAAATCAACCCCAAATGACTCCAAGCTTGCTTTACAAAATGCTTCTGCTGTGTCTCAGCACTTTCTGTCCTGGTGCCCAAGTCCTTGGACTTAAATAATATCACTACAGAGCCGTCTGTGGTACCTTCTAACATTTGGTTCTTAAGCCAGATTGTGTGTAACTCAGTAAGGCTGGGGATGGGAGCCCAGGACAGGATGTGGTGCATCTTCTGGGTGTGTTGATTTCGCTGAGAGGATTGGGCAAAATCTTTGAAAGTTTAATTGGAAATCGTAAAACTGTTTTTTTTTAAAGATTTTATTTATTCATTCATGAGAGACAGAGAGAGGCAGAGACACAGGCAGAGGGAGAAGCAGGCTTCCTGAGAGAAGTCTGAAATGGGACTCGATCTCAGGACCCCAGGATCACAACCTGAGCCAAAGAGCCACCTAGGTTTCCTGCTTTGTTTGTTTGTTTGTTTTTATATTAAAGCTTATATGGGCATATGATGGAATATAAAGTCAATTCACATGAAATTTTAAGATTGATCTCCTTGAGGAGGCTCCTTTGGGCAGTCTCCAGACTTCCCTGATTATCTGCTCATGCTGGTCTAATGCTATAGATGTTTTGGTGGTAAGGTTTGACTAGCAAAGCCTTTTTCCCTTCCACATCTGCGCCAAATAGTTTTCCTGGACATTTCAAATACATTTATATGAATCTCTCAGCCCTCTTTCCAAATGATCTCTTTCTCCAGAGCCTTAACTGTTCTTTAATTATCAGAGCCTCTTCCTTTAAAACTCCTCTACAATCCCCGTACATGATATACAAATTGTCAACAGGCACATGAAAAGATGGGCACAAATAGCTGCCCATCCTTCTCAGCCATGGTACAACTCAGTCCTTATTCACCTCAAGGCTTCCAATGCTTGGGACGCTGTACCATTGAAGGATTCTTCCCTTAAAGCAGATGGAAAGGGAGTTCACTGAAACTTCTTCTTTGACTCAATCCCCGTCCCTCCCTAGAAACGCCAGGTGGGCCAGGAAATGAGTCTGAGTATGGGTTTACAGGATCACATAACACAGAAGAATGTCATTGGATGGACCAACTCTCAATTAACAAGGGTAGATACCTGGGCTAGACTGTGTGGCCTCTTTTAAGATCTACCACAAAACTCTGATTTTATGGGTATACTGCCTGAAGAGGAGTCCTGACTTAGCAAGAAGCCCAAGTAAAGAATTTTATGGGACAAGGGACTCTTCTGAGGAAGGCAAATAACAGACTGAGGCACGGGCATTTGAAAACCAGAGAAGACAGAGAAAGAAAAAAGACATTACATACCTCGTCCACACCCTCTGTGGAGGAAATATAAATACTCCCCAGAGAAAGGAATTCCACAAGTTCCTTGGAGAACTTGGGCTCTGTGTTTAGCCAGGTGCCTTGCTCCCTCCAGCACCATGCCTTACAACTGCTGCCTGCCCAACCTGAGCTGCCGCTCCACCTGCTCCTCCCGGCCCTGCGTGCCCCCCAGCTGCCACACCTGCACCCTGCCTGGGGCCTGCAACATCCCCGCCAATGTGGGCAACTGTGGCTGGTTCTGCGAGGGCTCCTTCAATGGCAGCGAGAAGGAGACCATGCAGTTCCTGAACGACCGCCTGGCCAGCTACCTGGAGAAGGTGCGTCAGCTGGAGCGGGAGAACGCGGAGCTGGAGAGCCGCATCCGGGAACGGTGCCAGCAGCAGGAGCCCTTTGTGTGCCCCAGCTACCAGTCCTACTTCCGGACCATTGAGGAGCTCCAGCAGAAGGTAAGGGGCTTTGTTGTTTTCCCTGAGCAAGAGGAGTTTGCTATGATTCTCAATCTGTAGTAGAGAAGTGTGTTTCTTACTTCTATGCCATCGTGATTCTTGCTTCCCCCTTGACCTTCAAAATGGGTTTTTAGGCCATTTTAAAGAAGTTGGTGATTTCATATTTGTTTTCAGTTCTCACTAAGCACCCTCTCATTCACCAGATCCTGTGCACCAAGTCTGAGAATGCAAAGCTGGTGGTTCAGGTTGACAATGCCAAGCTGGCTGCTGATGATTTCAGAACCAAGTGAGTAGTTCAGAATCCACTGGTGTCCACTCCTTTTGTTTAGTTTCCAGTTAAAGGAAAGGGGTGTCCATAACTTTACTGAACAACAGTTCCATCCATTGGTTATGAAGCATTCTGTAGAGATTGAGGGGAACCAAACAAGGAATCACAAAAATAGATGAGGACGCAAATCTGTTTATTTTTGGAGCAATATTTGGTCTGGACTGAGCCTCCAGAACCCTCTGTCTCCTGGGTCTACTCATTGCAGAAAGTGGAAAGACTAAGTGCATGGGGCTATCAAAGATCAATCCTGTGAGTCTTGAAGGTCTGCTGGTCACTGCTTTGACCTTGTCCTTGTGCAGGTATGAGACAGAGCTGGGCTTGCGGCAGCTTGTGGAGTCAGACATCAACGGCCTGCGCCGGATCCTGGATGAGCTGACCTTGTGCAAGTCCGACCTGGAGGCCCAGGTGGAGTCCCTGAAGGAGGAGCTTCTCTGCCTCAAGAGGAACCATGAGGAGGTGAGACCAGAAATGATGAATGATAAAACCTGGCTCAGCCTCAGGCTGAGGGTGACTTGAATGATTTGGGATGTCAGAAACTGGAATATGAGGTTGGGGTTGACTTTACAACTTTCCTTTAAAAACACCAAAACTTCATGATGAATGAAAAAACAGAGATGAAATTTATCCATGTTTCCAGTTAACATGTATCTTTCACTCAAAACTGGTATATTGTGTGAGTTTCCTAGAGCCCCTCTATCAGCTTGTGATTGGTTACTGAGCTCTAGAATGAGCCTCAGCATTGTTGTATTCACGCTATGCAAAGTCATCTCTCTCCCCAAAGGCCACTGAATCAAGCCTGGTGAATCTGAGTTTCTACTCTTTCAAAGTTTTGGTGAAAAACGATCTGAGGCTCCTCCTTCTCTGTCCTGGAGGAGCCATGCCATGATCTCCTTTGATGGCAAAAATTGTTTGCTTTACAATCTGAAATCGTACAGTCAATTCTTTGTATTATGAGCTCTTCTGCAGCCAATCTGCAAATTGGGAAAGTTGGGCATTGGTCCATCTTTTGGTGGCATCAAGCAAACCCTTGGGAATTCTTCTTGAATCCAAGTGCCATGGCATGGTTGTGTGAGGAGGGAGCTGTGCCACATGGAGCACAGAGCATTTTGCTTTGAGCTGTCACAGACTGCTCCACTCAAAGTTTCTTTTTCAAGGAAATAGACTAACAGGGCTTCAGCAAGCAAAGTCCATTCTTCGTTAAGGAGAATTACTCTTGCCTTTTCTGCATCCACAGGAAGTCAACACCCTGCGCTGCCAGATTGGAGACCGCCTCAATGTGGAAGTGGACGCAGCCCCTTGCCGTGGACCTGAACCGTGTGCTCAACGAGACCAGGAGTCAGTATGAGGCCCTGGTGGAGACCAATCGCAGGGACGTGGAGGAATGGTTCACCACCCAGGTGGGCATCTCAGCACGTGGCCGCTCAGGACCCTTGGCCCCTCGGGGCCCTTGAGGCAAGGTCTGACCCTGTCTTCTCCCCTATGCTCTTTCAGACTGAGGAGCTAAACAAGCAGGTAGTGTCCAGCTCGGAGCAGCTGCAGTCCTGCCAGGCGGAGATCATTGAGCTGAGACGCACGGTCAACGCCCTGGAGATCGAGCTCCAGGCCCAACACAACCTGGTGGGTGTTGTTCTGGGTACTGTCCAGGCTCTCCTGACCTCGTGAAGCCCATGGAGAAGCCCCCTGGGGAGGGGCTCAGTGACATTCTTTATTTTCCTCACACAGAGGGACTCCCTGGAGAACACGCTGACAGAGACTGAGGCACGCTACAGCTCTCAGCTGGGCCAGTTGCAGTGCATGATCACCAACGTGGAGTCCCAGCTGGCTGAGATCAGGAGTGATCTGGAGCGGCAGAACCAGGAGTACCAGGTGCTGCTGGATGTGCGGGCCCGGCTGGAGTGTGAGATCAACACATACCGGGGTCTGCTGGAGAGCGAGGACTGCAAGTGAGTAGCCAGCGGGAGGTATCTGATGAAGTGTGCTTCTCAGTTGGACTCCATACTTTCAAAGGAAATTATGCCTCCACACCAGACATGATCAAATAGAACTCAGAAAACACAATATGGCCATCATTAAACATTCAGTTTGATTCACAAATGGAAATTGTACAACCAATCCTTTGCATCCTACTGTGATCCTATAGATATAAGATCAATGATATTTTTTACATTTTATAAGACTGTATTGCGTAGAGGGTGCATCTCCGTACATTACCTTATCTGACCTTATAGTTACTGCCAAGCAGGTTGGATCAGTATTCTCTCCATTCTGTAGGTGAAGAAACTGGGACTTGGAGAAGCTAAGTGACTTTCCCAAGATCACTAGCTAGGAATGGACAGTGTTAGGAGTCAATACCAGAGTTCTAGAGTTTCTGTCTAGAACTTAGGGTGCTGTGTAGAAGGAAGATCATTAGCAGTTTGATAGGGAGCTTTACAGTAGGTGAGCCTGTGGCTTTCTCTGTTACAGGTGAGGTCAAATCCCACAGTAATTCCACTCTTGGGGTCTCTCTTATATATTCTACAAGCCTCCCTCAATTCACCTTTTCTGCATCATTCTTTTTCTCCAGGCTGCCCTGCAACCCTTGTGCCACAACGAATGCATGTGGATCTTCCGGGTCCTGTGTCTCTAATTCCTGTGCCCCCTGCACGCCTTGTGCCCCCCGCCCACGCTGTGGGCCTTGCAACTCCTTCGTCCGATAAGGCCCATGGGCTGCCAGAGGAGCAAGGAGGCAGGGCCCAAGGTTCCAGAACTTTGACCCGGCACTAGTTCATTCGACAAAAAGGGGCAGAAAACACATTGTGTAGCTGAAGCTGCCCTGGTAAGGCAGCCATGAAACTCACCCAACGTACTGCAGACGGTTCCTTGCCCACCCGTTCCTTCAGTGGGATCTATTCCTTCTTCACTTGCCCAGAGAACTCTCGGAAGTGCCAGGGCGTTCCCTTGTAACCTGCTAATAAACTTGATTTCCCTGGCAAAGCAGATGCCTTTCTCATTGGTATTCATTCATTCTGCCGCACCCATCACCTGAGCACTCTATAAAAAAGCCACTTGAAAATCAGGCTACATAATGGCCTGACTCTTGGGTACAAGAGCCGTTCTATGCCTGGCGGGCAGATGGCTGGCCTGGTGCCCTGGACGCATGGGTGAGGCAAGCTGGCAGGACGGAGGGCTGGGCAGCCGCAATGCTGCAGCCTCCATCTCCCCTTGACCATTCCTGCATATTTCCCACTCTCCCTCTTTGACCTGGACATCTAGAGCTGATTGCATCTAAATCTGAAGTGAGGAGGCATGACCTACGGGCTAGAAAGAGGCTCTGGAAAATTCATATTTTCTTAGCAGGAGTTTCAGGTCCAGTGCTGTATTATCTGGGTCCTGGTGGCCCGGGTGTTCCAGCAGCCTCAGAAACACTCAGCAAAGGAATGCTCTGGCCTGCCTGCCATGCCTAGGACTTCCTCCTTCCTCATGTGTTGGTGGATCGTTATCACCCTGGGCTTCATCTGCTCCCTTCCCCTCTCAACTTGGTGGCTTAAGACACCTTTCACCCCCCAACTCTTCATCTGATACTTCCACCTCTCTCAGTCCATTCCAACCAGTACCTGTTGAATCCCTACTCTGTTTACACCCTGGATAGTGAGGAAGGGAGAGACACATCAAGAAAGACATAGTCTTGGCTGCAAGTTATTTATAACTTACTTAAGGGGATAAAGCTAGTCCCTAAATAGTGGTATTAGAAGGCATGTCCCTGACACTGAACACTCAGGCTTGTGCTGCAAACAGATCACCAAATACTGAAAATGACATCAGGATTCAAGAAAGGCTTGAACTTGAATCTTTAACTTCAGAAAAGAGCCAAGGAAATGTTAAACATTGACCCCAGAGGACCATTTTGACATGAAAGGATCAGATACCACTCAGGTTTCTACCTTTTCCCATGAACCTCTCCATCATACCAGGCGTTCTGAGGCAGATATCAGACCCTGCTTTGGTGAAACATAATCTTGTGCAATGAAATAACCAGATGGTTTAAAATTACATATATATTTGATAAAGCAACTATTTATTGTTTCTACCATAATTAACCCCATGACCCTTATTTTTAAAGCCCAATTTCCAGGGTGGATTCAAATTTGCACATCTTACTGCTTGGTTTGTGAGCAGACTCTGACCTGGAATCCCTTGTCTGATATGGTCCACTACAGTGTCTGTGATTTCCTCCAAATGTAAGGTTAATCTCAGGTCAGAGGCCCTCCCTAATTTTTCCTTGTTCCTTTATTCCATATCCTGCTTGCATAGATTACAATAATGCAAAAGTAATGCTTGTGGCTGCTGTGGAAAGTGGAATACCTGTCTCCCCTTCTCTGCAAAGATGCCCATATTGTTTTCTGGAACCCATGTTAGGCTACCACAAAGGGAAATTAGAGGCACGGATGGAATTAAAGCTGCTAACAGTGAAAGGGAATATAAGGGAAGGGAGAAGAAATGTGTGGGAAATATCAGAAAGGGAGACAGAACGTAAAGACTGCTAACTCTGGGAAACGAACTAGGGGTGGTAGAAGGGGAGGAGGGCGGGGGGTGGGAGTGAATGGGTGACGGGCACTGGGGATTATTCTGTATGTTAGTAAATTGAACACCAATAAAAAATAAATAAAAAAAAAGCTGCTAACAGTTGACTTTAGAATGGGGAGATTAAACTGGATTATCCAGTGGCCCCAATGTAATCACCAGCGTCCTTCAAAATGGAAGGGGAGGCAGAGGACAGTGAGAGGGAGATCTGACTGGGGACACAGGTCAGAGTGATGTGATGTGAGGACTGGATCCCTCATTGCAGGATCTGAAGATGGAGGAAGGGGGCCACAAACCAAGAAAGGAGGTAGCTTCTAGCTGCTGGAGAAGAAAAGGAAATGGATTCTCTGTTGGAGTCTCCAGAAAGGAGCATAGCCCTGGCAACACCTTGATTTTATTCTTTTTATTGTGGAAAAATATATCGGTATATATAACATAAAATTTACCATTTTATCTTTTTTTAAATGTTTAATTCAGGGGCATCAAGTACATTCACATTATTGTCCATCCATCAGCACCATCCATCTCCAGAACTTTCTCACCATCTGAACTGAAACTCTCCATTAAATCCCGTAACTCCCCTGCCTTTAGCCCCTGGTAACTCTATTCCACTTTGTCTATATAAATTTGACCACCCTAGGTACTTCACATACATGGAGTCATACAGTATTTGTGTGTGTGTGTGTGTGTGTGTGTGTGTGTGTGTGTGTGTCTGGCTTATTTCACTTGGTATAATGTTTTCAAGCCTTATGTATGTTGTAGTATCTATGTATCAAAATTGTGTTCCTTTTAAAGAGCAAATAATATTCCATTGTATATATCACATTTTGTTTGTCCATTCAGATGGATAGGTATTTTGGCCCTTGGAACTAGTGAACCGGTATCAATATCTGTATCTATGTCTATATCTCTATATCTATCTATCTATCTATCTATCTATCTATCTATCTATCTATCTATTCAAGTAACTGCTTTCAATTCTTTTGTGTATGTATCTAGAAGTGGAGTTACTAGATCTTATGGTTACTAGATCTATGTTTAATTGTTTGAGGCCGTGCCATTTAACATACCTACCAGCCGTGTACAAGGGTTCCAATTTCTCCACATCCCCGCCAACACTTTTTAAATTTTGGGTTTTTCGCTTTTGTTTTTCCTAATAGCCATCCTAGGGGGCATGAAGTGGTACCTCATTATGGTTTTGATGTGTATTTACCTGATGATTAGTGATGTTGAAGCATCTTTTCATGTGCCTGTTGACAATTTGTATATCTTCTTTGGAGAAATGTCTATTCAAGTCTTTTGGCTCTGTATTCAGTTGGGTCGTTTAGTTTTATTGTTGAATTATAGGAGTTCTTTATACATTCTGGATATTGATCCCTTATTAGAAATATAATTTGCAAGTATTTTCTACCATTCCGTGGGTCACCTTTTCACTGTCTTGATAGTGTCCTTTGGCTCACAAAACTTTTTACATTTTCTGGGCCTCTGTTTTACCTATTTTTCTTTTGTTATCTGTGCATTTGGTGCTGTGGCCAGGAAATCATTGCCACTTCCAATGTCAAGAAGTTTTTTTCTATGGTTTCTTCTAAAAGTTTTGCAGTTTTAGCTCTTACATTTAGGTCTATGATCCATTTTGGGTTCATGTTTTGTATATGGTGTGAGGTAAGGGTCTAAGTTCATTCTTTGCATGTGAATATCCAGTTTTCCCAGCACAATTCATTGAAAAGACTCTATTTCCTTCACTGAATGGCATCCTTTTTGAAATAATTTGATCATATATGTGAAGGTTGATTTCTGAACTCTCTATTCTATTCCATTGGTCTCTATGTCTGACACATTGAATACTACAGCTTTGTAGTAAGTTTTGAAATCAGGAAGTGTGAGTTTTCTAACTTTGTTCTTTTTTAAAGATTGTTTTGGCTATTTGGGGTGCCTTGAAATCTCATATAAATTTTAGGATGGGCTTTTCTATTTCTGCCAAAGACATCCCTGGAATTTTGATAGGGATCACATTGCATCTCTTTGATAGGAATTTCTTTGGGCAATGTTACCATCTTAAACATACTAAATCTCCCACAAACATGAGCAATCTTCCCATTTATTTGTATTTCTTTAATTTCTTTTGGTAATGTTTTGCAGTTTTCAGTGTATAAGTCTTTTGCCTCCTTAGTTGCATTTATTCCTAGGTATTTTATTCTTTTTCATTTTATTGTAAACTTTTTCCTTAATTTTAAGCCCAATGAGAATAAAATTTTGATTTGAGACCCATGTTAGGCTTCTGACCTATAGAACTTTAAGATAATAAATTTATGTTGGTTTAAGCCACTAGATTTGTGGTGATTTGTGGTGATAGTAATAGGAAATGAACACAGTTCACATCTGTTGAATATAAGCTATGAGTTAGGCAAAATACTAGGAACTTACGTTAATAAAATGCCTCAAATTAAACCCA
Organism: Canis lupus familiaris; assembly: GCF_011100685.1. Classification (NCBI taxonomy): domain Eukaryota; kingdom Metazoa; phylum Chordata; class Mammalia; order Carnivora; family Canidae; genus Canis; species Canis lupus. Next base: position 21,249,494 of record NC_049230.1, read on the forward strand.
TTTTAACAAATGAGGAAACAGAACCTTGAAAACTTGCTTGAAATTACAGTTGGTTATTAGTAATTATGAGACTTGAACCAGGTTCTATTTATAGGTGCATATGACACCACTATAAGGTATGGAGAATGATTTAAAAATCAGGGCAGAATGAATATATCCAAGTCAATTACATTCTTCAGAGTTGTTCCTTACACACAGATTCCAGCTTAATTTTGGCAAGTCTCTTTAATTTTGGCTTTCAAATCAGTTATGAGTTACAATCATATGGAGGTGTTTTATTTAAATTATCTAACTTGATTGCGCATCTTATTCACAAAATTTCTTGTTGAATGGCTTCTAAAAAATCAAATCCATCCTTAAAAGACAAAGGTTTGCTATCAACAAACTGGATATTAAAAAGATACAGACATTGCCAAAACACAAAACTCCCAAACATGCTTTGAACAGAGAGGCCATCACTAGAACAAGGGAAGATTCTGGCAGGGGGCAAAGCTTTTTGGATCTGTAAATTTTGTTATGATTTTTTCTCAAAATAGAAATCTCAATCCTTGTAGCTGAACCACAATTTTGTAAATAAATATATTCTACATCCCCTTAAATACTTCCATGTGGCTCTTAAATTGTTTCCAGATACTCTGTCATCATCATCATACATGAAGGCAGTTGTTCTCCACGTTGGTGGTACTTTGGAATCACCTGGGGAACTTAAAAAAAGCTGAAGCTGGAGTTTGCCCTTTGAGAGTCTGATTCAACTGGTCTGGGATGCAGCCTGGCCATTAGGAGTTTTAGAATCTCTACAGGTGGTTCTAATGAGCCAGGTTGTGACCCACTTGCCAAAGCTAGGGTTCTAGTTCTCACTTATCCTCTCATCACCTCTGTGTCCTTGGACAAGACATGTAGCTTCTCTGAGCCTCAATTTCCCCAAAGTGGAGGTAACTCTCTTCTCTACCTGCTTTATACACTTACCAAGAGGATCAGGGAAGACTGTGTTTATGGAAACACTTTGCAAACCAGATATTTTTTATCAGGACTATTATTTTGATTGTTGATGACTTAACATATAGATAAGCTTCTTAAAAGTAGAAAAGCATAATCATTTTTGTTACTGTTTCATGCCCAACAGTAGAATTTGTATACTGTCCTGTTGTCTCTCACACCACTGCTTCTTTCTTTAAATCCTCCACTTAGCTCTACACCTGGAGTATATGCTCTACTCAGTATTATTGGATACTCTTTGACTCCAGGCCCATCTTCTGATGGGGCCCTAGGCCCTTCTCAGTTGGTACATCCAGTGCTCTTTTGTGACCTATTTAATTGCCTCTTGGCTGTCTTGGTCTGAACTCTTAGCCCACTGGCAATATCATTCTCAGATACTTAACCTATCCTTAAGCTTAAGTCCTGAATATTTTTGCTGATTCTTTCCCTGTTTCCTTGAAAATTAGTATATGCTATGGGTACAGCTAAGAAACTTTTTTGCAATCTTAAATCTGGGGTTAAAGTCATTGTTTGAGTTCCTTGAGGCCTGAGGCTGCTGTCGGTATCAACAGGAAGAGCAGGACTGTCCAGGAATGTGCAGCATTTTTTTCTGTAAAAGCCCATCTCATTACTTCCAGGAGGCACACCTCACCACAAGCTTGTGGGATTTGTCACTTTTTAACCTCCACTTTGCTGAGGAGCAAAGCAATATGCAGGAAGCCTAGGTGTGTCTTCCTGTCCATGCTCAGAGTTGGCATTGGAATTCATGAGCTACCTACTGTTTTCTTCCAGTTCTTGTGTTTTGTCACACCTTGGTCTGTGCCAGTGTCTCATCTCTCTACTTCACAATGAGGTGGGATGGGTCCAGAAGACTTGAGTCTACTTATTTGTGTCATTTTGGACAAGTTCACTTTATTCTCAGATTCTTTATTTCTGATACATGGTGACAATAATGGCATTGAAACATTCAGAGTTTGGGGTGAGGATGGAATACTATATGTGAAGGGTTCTAGTGGACTACCTGATGAGAAAGTGACATATTGCTGCTCATTTATTTCCTGTCTTACCATCTGGGCCTCAGTTTTCTTCTCCATAAATTCAGGTCTTTTTTTAGCTTTAGAGTTCTTTGATTCTTAGGAAATAGATCTTACTTCTGGGGTGAATTTTACAGGACTAAAACGTCAGGGTGAGGCAAGTAGGCTTTCTCTCAGATTCTAAATAACTTTAGGCTGTGCCATTGTACATTTTGATTTTTTTTTTAGTTGCTAAGAAAAGGCAATATAGGGTGCCTGGGTGGCTTAGTCAGTTAAGTGTCTGGCTTTGGCTTAGGTCATGATCCCAGGGTCCTGGGATAGAGTCCCGCATTGGGCTCCCCACTCAGTGGGGACTCTGCTTCTCCCTCTCTTTCTGCTCCTCCCCCTACTTGTGCTCTCTATCTCTCTTTAATAAATAGATAAATAAAATATTTTTTAAAAAGGCAATCCAATTTCCAATCTGGACATATCAACCACCAGCTATGCAAGAGGGCAACCATTTGCCTATGGAGAAAATAAATAGTGTAATTTGGTTCAAGAGGGTACCATAGAGAGTAGCTAAATGAGAGAGGCCTTTGGACAGAAAGACTTTGGGGCATTGATAGGGTTGGGAGGGGCTGGGACAGGGCTCCAGTGAGAATCAGAAGCAAAAACTATAAAGAGAGGGGCAATGGGAAGAAAGGAATCTAAGATTTTTCTTCCCCTCACAAAATCAGAGCAACTTCTGTGCCGAATGTTTTCACTATGTTTAGGTATCCAGGCTTAAGGGTTAGACAATGAATTGTTCAAATCCCAGCTCTGCCACTTATTGGCTGTGTCATGGGAAAACTCTGAGCCTTTCTCAATTTGTTAATTTATCTGTAAAGTGGGAATAATTTTAATAGGCCAATTTTACAGGCTTGTTGGGAGAGTCAAATGAGAAATGTTCCATAGCACTTAGTGCCTTGTTTGGCACAGAATAAGTTATTCATGAAGTGGTAAATAAAATCATAAGCATCACCCAAACCACCATTATCATTATGGATGTTAGCACAGAAACACAAGGCTGGGAGATGCACAGAAAGTGAGTAGAGCCCATTTCAATGCCTGTACAAAAAGAAGGCTTTGGTGGCAATACAACCCAGTGTAGAGAACCTGTCGTCCTCAAGAACCAACCCAAATAAGATAACCAAATCCATAAGATCAGTAACTTATCAGAGAACGTAGGGACAATGGGCCTTCTGTCAATTTCCTATTCTGGCTACCAACTTAATGTTAAAATTTGCATTTTTGTTGATTAATTCATGAATATAATTCTGTGCTCCTAGCATTTGCATAGTAGGTAAATGAGGTTTTTATCACCATTGGGTAGGTATGGGCAATGTGCTCAAGTGTCTTCTCAACAGAACTGAATTTTCAGAAAATTCTACATCTGAGCCATCTGGGCCAAGAATAGGAAGGAGGAAGTTTATAGAAATAATCATCGTCCCACCCCCAACCGTATTCACACACTATATTACTTAAATTTTACAATAAAATGATGAGGTGGGCAGCATATTTTTAATTTAAAAGATGAGGAAAATGGGTCAAAAGGGAACTCACTTCTCTGAGCTCATGTCATCAGTAAGAATGTGAACTCAGGTAGGCTAGCTTCAAAAGTGTGCTTTTCTGTTACCTTCATACTTCCTTTGAAATCTAGACATATCCTTCATAAATGATGTATATTGTGTTGCACAAATAATTTTTTGGAACTTCTGTCTGAAGCTCATGATTTTGTTTCTGTGTAGAACAAAGGACAGATAAAGTGACAAGGAATAGAGATGAAATGAGGAGGGCTACTTCATTAAGATTCTTTGTTGGGCAATAGGAAGACTCCCAAGAGTTTGGAAGTGTCCAAAAGTATCTATCTGATCCCAGAGGTGATAGAGAGGTGCACACTCATCGGAGATGATGCCCACTTCTTAGGGACAACAGAGTGAAGGTGCATTCTCATGGGTTGTGACTTGGTGTGCCCTCTCAGGTGGGCAGAGTCACACCTCTAGGGCCACCTGGGAGACTGTTCACTCCAGACTCTTTCCAGGGAATCTAGTGGCAGAACCTCATGGGTGTGGAGTCCCAAACAACTCCACCCCATGTCCCTCGCTCTCCTCCCCTCTGAGTAATGGGAAGAGCCATTTGGGGTTGTGATGCTCCTGTCTTCTTTGAAGCCATCTGATGAAACTCTGATTTTACCAACCACTAGCACTCAGGAGGAATCTGGTGTGACACAACCTGAATGGAATAATTTTATGGGTTGAGGGGACTCTTTGGAAGCAACTAACTAGCATATTTTGGAGGAAAAAATTAGCTGAAGCATGGGGAAGGGAAACTATGCTGTATGCCAACCCCCACCCACCAATAAGAGTATAAAAGGACTACGGAGGATGGAGAGACTCAAACCTCACCACATCTAGCTATATTAGCTTACCCGCTCTCCATCACCTCTCCCTGCACCATGCCTTACAACTGCTGCCTGCCCAACCTGAGCTGCCGCTCCACTTGCTCCTCCCGGCCCTGCGTGCCCCCCAGCTGCCACACCTGCACCCTGCCTGGGGCCTGCAACATCCCCGCCAATGTGGGCAACTGTGGCTGGTTCTGCGAGGGCTCCTTCAATGGCAGCGAGAAGGAGACCATGCAGTTCCTGAACGACCGCCTGGCCAGCTACCTGGAGAAGGTGCGTCAGCTGGAGCGGGAGAACGCGGAGCTGGAGAGCCGCATCCGGGAGTGGTGCCAGCAGCAGGTGCCTTTCGTGTGTCCCAGCTACCAGTCCTACTTCCGGACCATCGAGGAGCTGCAGCAGAAGGTGAGGGGGTGCCATGTGAGGCTGCAATAGCAGCCTACTGTCCTTGAACAATAAGATGTTCTCAAGTTCAAGTGGCCCTCACAGTAGAATCTTGTTTTCAGATCCTGTGTGCCAAGTCTGAGAACACCAGGCTGGTGGTGCAGATCGACAATGCCAAGTTGGCCTCTGATGACTTCAGAACCAAGTATGTTGAGACTCTCAGGCTAGGTGACATCTAAGATCCCTATGGCTCTTACATGGTTCCCTGTGACTAATACTTCCTGGAAGGGAGGAGGCAGCCATTTCACCCTTTTCATTTTCCTTCTCAAGCCTGGCCTTATATAAAATCATTTTCAAATAAGAATCCAGATTCATATACTGCATGCTCTTCAGTCAATATGGTCTTTCCAGAAGGCCCCCCTAAGCTCCCAAATTCAGAGACTGACATGAACTATTCTTGGGGAATGGATTGGTTCTTTGGGAATGGTGGTATATTAACCAACAAAATTGAGAGGAGAATGAGAGACTCCATTTCATGAATCCCTATGGGCAACTTCTGGTGTTAGGGTGAGTCAGGGGCCTCTCCAGTCTGTGTGGAGCTTTAGAGAGACAGGAAAGAAAAGAAGCAGAAAACTGTATTATCTCAAAGAGATGGAGACCAACCTATCCACACAAAACACAGTACAAGGGGATGGGATTCTTTCCTGCCTCATCCTCCCAACCTAATGTGTGTAGGTACCAAACAGAGCTGAGCTTGAGGCAGCTTGTGGAGTCAGACATCAATGGCCTGCGCCGGATCCTGGATGAGCTGACCCTGTGCAAGTCCGACCTGGAGGCCCAGGTGGAGTCCCTGAGGGAGGAGCTGCTGAGCCTCAAGAGGAACCACGAGGAGGTGAGAGGAAAAGGGGAAAATAAAAGTAATCTTTAGAGCCAAGCCTTTAGCATCGGCAAGTGGGAGGCAATTACCATCAAGCTTCTTGGGCTGGGATCCTTCTCTGAAGAACTCAAAATCAGCCAGAGAATGATCATGGTATAGCCATAGCATGGAATGAGGTGGGGTCCATATTCTCAAGTGGGCTGGTGTTGGAGATGCTGAAGAAGGGCACTCATTTATTGGGCCCTGCTCTCTTCTTGTCACTATTAATTTCTGAATTTGGTGGTAGAGGTGGAGGAAAAAAGAAATAAGACATGCACCCTCTTTTCAATGAGCGCCCAGTCTAGCCTGGGGAGATGGCCACGTAAAGACAATGATATAATACAGGCAGAGGAAAAGAAGTACTATATAAGATGCACAAGCAGTATATTCAGGGAATAATCCAGTCTACCTGGAAAGAGATAAGGAATTCTTCTCAGAGGCATGTCATGGGAAGAAAGAAGATTTCACATTTGTGTGTTTCAATCTGGGGGAAAATGCTGAGCAAAGACACAGAAGTGGTAGAGCAGGTATACTGGGTTTGGCCCATGAGTTGATATGGCTGGGTATGTATTACCTATAGGGATGTGATGGAAAATGAGGTAGGACCTGCACTTGCCAGGGGGTTTGGACTTAGTCTTATTGGAAATGTGAGCTTCTTTCAGGTTTTGGGGAAAGAAATTGATGTGATCCCTTTTTGGGTTTATTCCTACATCATATCTGTGTCAGTCTTGGGGAATGATCAGGATATTCCCTTCAGTGCATTTTTGTCAGGGTTGTACTCACTTTCCTACAATAGGAAGATAGACAGCAAATTCATTTCTGTGGCTCATTTATTTCTCTTCGTCCATTAGGAAGTCAACACCCTGCGCTGCCAGATTGGAGACCGCCTCAACGTGGAGGTGGATGCTGCCCCCACAGTGGACCTGAACCGTGTGCTCAACGAGACCAGGAGTCAGTATGAGGCCCTGGTGGAGACCAACCGCAGGGACGTGGAGGAATGGTTCACCACCCAGGTGGGCATCTCAGCACGTGGCCACTCAGGACCTTTGGCCCCTTGGGGCCCTTGAGGCAGGGTCTGACCCTGTCCTCTTCCCTGTACTGTTTCAGACTGAGGAGCTGAACAAGCAGGTGGTGTCCAGCTCGGAGCAGCTGCAGTCCTGCCAGGCAGAGATCATCGAGCTGAGACGCACGGTCAATGCCTTGGAGATTGAGCTCCAGGCCCAGCACAACCTGGTGGGTGTTGTTCAGGGTAGTGCCCAGGCTCTCCTGAACCCATGAAGCCTGTGACTTCTCTGAAACCCCATGGAGAAGCCCCCTGGGGAGTGGCTCTGTGACATTCTTTGTCTTCCCCACACAGAGGGACTCCCTGGAGAACACGCTGACAGAGACTGAGGCCCGCTACGGCTCCCAGCTGGCCCAGGTGCAGTACATGATCACCAACGTGGAGTCCCAGCTTGCTGAGATCAGGTGTGACCTGGAGCGGCAGAACCAGGAGTACCAGGTGCTGTTGGACGTCAAGGCCCGGCTGGAGTGTGAGATCAACACATACCGGGGTCTGCTGGAGAGCGAGGACTGCAAGTGAGTGGGAGACAAAGAACTCTGGAAAACATGTGGTGGGACTACAAGACATTGTGGGCATATACAGGTGGTCCACATTTTCAACTCACAAAACAACATGCAATTATAGAAGAGTCCACGAGGTGACAGTTAAGCAGATATTGAAGGTCAAAGATGAAGGGCATACATCCCTGCCTCAGGGAGCTAACGATGGAGAAGTGGTGGTGGAGAGAGTGTTATGACAATAATTTCTGGGTAAGGTGGATTGTGTTGGTTCCATGAAATCTAAGGAGCATATTTTTCAAAAGGACAGTTTTCCACCTTAGCACATGGTATTCTGGGATGGGGAGAAGGATTTGATAACAATAAAATTTGATTCCAACTATCACGAACCACTGAAAATTCATGGGTGGAATTCATAGGGCTCTCTCCACAACCATCCTCAATCCATTCTAAATCTCTGTGTCCTCCCAGGCTCCCCTGCAACCCATGTGCCACCACCAATGCTTGCGGCAATTCCTGTGGGTCCTGTGGCAACTCTCAAACACGTTGCTCTTAAATTAAGAACTTGCATCCTCTTTGAAGACGACAATGAAGCCATTCAGATCAAGCACAGGAAAGGTCCTTGGGTATTGCCTTTGCTGGAGCTCAGCTGTCAATTAGAAACCTAGACATGCCAAATATATTTCTAGACATGGAAATTCTTTCCAGATTCGACAAGAAAAGACACACATCATCAACTTCTAATGTCTGGAAAATCCCTTCCTGTTGAAGTGTGAGTGTCTTTGTTTCTAAAGATGTTCAGCTCCCTGTAATCCAAGCTCCAGGGTCTACTTTTAGGGCATTTCCTGTATGTATTGTGTTTTCTGCTTTTCTAGCTTCTTTGGTATTCTCTGGAATACAAGGAAGCTACTTCATATACTTCCCAATAAACTTTATTTCTCTGGCATAGCAAATTTGTTTCTCATTTATATTTATGCACTGTAAAGTATCTACCGTGGCTGTTTCCTAAAAATACCCCTTTGTTAGGAGGAAATGGGTTAAATGATTGACACCAGCCATTATGTTCCAGGAAAATACTGATGGGGAAGGGAGCCTGTCATCCTAGGAGGCTCCTACCAAGGGGAGACCATGCAGAAACCTGGCCTCCAACACTCATGCCCATCTTGCCTTGGCTGCAATGTCCTTGGCAATACTAAGTGTCACCTCAAACCTCACTGCTGCCTCTCATGTTGACCCTCATCACCAGGGGTTGATTCTCTGCTTCCCTTTCTCCCAAACTGCCTAAAGACTGACTTCTGTAGAAACTACTCCTAAAGAGCAGCTGCCCTCTCCCCTTTCAACTTGTCTTCTATATCTGAATGACCAGTATAGAAGCCTGGCTTTCCCTCAAAATGTACCTTCAATGATTTACATAAATCCACACATTCTGGGTTATTATTTATTTATTTATTATTATTTTTAAATTGGAGTTCAATTTGCCAACATATAACATATGTTGTGCTCATCCCGTCAAGTACCCCCCTCAGTGCCTGTCACCCAGTCACCTCAACCACCCGCCCACCTCCCTTTCCACTACCCCATGTTCATTTCCCAGAGTTAGGAGTCTCTCATGATCTGTCATCCTCACTATTTTATATTATTCAAATGAATGAGACCATATGTGTTTGTCCTTCTCTGATTGACTTATTTCACTCAGCATAATACCCTCCGGGTGCATACACGTTGAAGCAAATGGTGGATATTTGTCATTTCTAATTGCTGAGTAATATTCCATTGTATACATAGACCACATCTTCTTTATCCATTCATCTTTCGATAGACACTGAGGCTCCTTCCATAGTTTGGCTATTGTGGACATTGCTGCTATAAACATTGGGGTGCAGGTGTCCCGGTGTTTCACTGCATCTGAATCTTTGGGGTAAATCTCCAGCAGTGCAATTGCTGGGTCGTAGGGCAGATCTATTTTTAACTCTTTGAGGAACCTCCACACAGTTTTCCAGAATGGCTGCACCAGTTCACATTCCCACCAACAGTGCAAGAGGGTTCCCCTTTCTCCACATCCTCTCCAACATTTGTGGTTTCCTGCTTTGTTAATTTTCCCCATTCTCACTAGTGTGTGGTGGTATCTCATTGTGGTTTTCATTTGTACTTCCCTGAGGGCCAGTGATGCAGAGCATTTTCTCATGTGCTTGTTGGCCATGTCTATGTCTTCCTCTGTGAGATTTCTGTTCATGTCTTTTTCCCATTTCATGATTGGATTGTTTGTTTCTTTGCTGTTGAGTTTAATAAATTCTTTATAGATCTTGGATACTAGCCCTTTATCTGATATGTCATTTGCAAATATCTTCTCCCATTCTGTAGGTTGTCTTTTAGTTTTGTTGACTGTATCCTTTGCTGTGCAAAAGCTTCTTATCTTGATGAAGTCCCACTAGTTCATTTTTGCTTTTGTTTCTCTTGCCTTCATGGATGGATCTTGCAAGAAGTTACTGTGGCCGAGTTCAAAAGGGGTGTTGCCTGTGTTCTCCTCTAGGATTTTGATGGAATCTTGTCTCACATTAAGATCTTTCATCCATTTTGAGTTTATTTTGTGCGTGGTGTGAGAATGGTCTAGTTTCATTCTTCAGCATGCGGCTGTCCAATTTTCCCAGCACCATTTATTGAAGAGACTGTCTTTCTTCCAGGGGATAGTCTTTCTTGTTTTGTTGAATATTAGTTGACTATAAAGTTGAGGGTCCACTTCTGGATTCTCTAGTCTGTTCCATTGATCTATGTGTCTGTTTTTGTGTCAGTACCACACTGTCTTGAGGACCACAGCTTTGTGGGTACAACCTGAAATCTGGCATTGTGATGCCCCCAGCTATGGTTTTCTTTTTTAATATTCCCCTGGCTATTTGGGGTCTTTCTGATTCCACACAAATCTTAAGATAATTTGTTTTAACTCTCTGAAGAAAGTCCATGGCATTTTGATAGGGATTGCATTAAATGTGTAAACTGCCCTGGGTAGCATTGACATTTTCACAATATTAATTCTTCCAATCCATGAGCATGGAATATTTTTCCATCTCTTTGTGTCTTCCTCAATTTTTTTCAGAAGTGTTCTGTAGTTTTTAGGGTAGAGACCCTTTACCTCTTTGGTTAGGTTTATTCCTAGCTACGTTATGCTTTTGGGTGCAATTGTAAATGGAATTGACTCCTTAATTTCTCTTTCTTCAGTCTCATTGTTAGTGTATAGAAATGCCACTGAAATCTGGGCATTGATTTTGTATCCTGCCACACTGCCAAATTGCTGTATGAGTTCTAGCAATCTTGAGGTGGAGTCTTTTGGGTTTTCTATGTAGAGTATCATGTCCTCTGTAAAGAGGGAGAGTTTAACTTCTTTGCCAATTTGAATGCCTTTTATTTCTTTTTGTTGCCTGACTGCTGAGACTAGGACTTCTAGTACTATGTTCAATAGCAATGGTGAGAGTGGACATCCCTGTCTTGTTCCTGATCTTATGGGAAAGGATCCCAGTGTTTCCGCATTGAGAATGATATTTGCTGTGGGCTTTTCATACATGGCTTTTAAGAAGCTGAGGAATGTTCCCTCTATCCCTACACTCTGAAGAGTTTTGATCAGGAATGGATGCTGTATTTTGTCAAATGCTTTCTCTGCATCTATTGAGAGGATCATATGGTTCTTGTTTTTTTCTCTAGTTGATATGATCTATCACATTGATTGCCTTACTGGTGTTGAACCAGCCTTGCATCCTGGGGATAAATCCTAATTGGTCATGGTGAATAATCTTAATGTACTGTTGGATCCTATTGGCTAGTATCTTGTTAAGAATTTTTGCATCCATGTTCATCAGGGATATTGGTCTCTAATTCTCCTTTTTGGTGGTTTTTTTTTCTGGTTTTGGAATTAAGGTGATGCTGGCCTCATAGAATGAGTTTCGAAGTATTCCATCTCTATCTTTCTGAACAGCTTTAGTAGAATAGGTATTGTTTATTCTTCAAACATTTGATAGAATTGCTTGGGAAGCCATCTGGCTCTGGACTTTTGTGTCTTGGGACGTTTTTGATGACTGCTTCAATTTCCTCCCTGGTTATTGGCCTGTTCAGATTCAGATTTTCTATTTCTTCCTGTTCCAGTTTTGATCGTTTGTGGTTTTCCAGAAATGCATCCATTTCTTCTAGATTGCCTATTTTATTGGCGTATAGTTGATCATAATATGTTTTAAAATCGTTTGTATTTCCTTGGTATCGGTTGTGGCCTCTCCTTTTTCATTCGTGATCTTATTAATTTGAGTCTTTTCTCTTTTGTTTTTAATAAGGCTGCCTAATGGTTTATCTATCTTATTAATTCTTTCAAAGAACCAACTCCTGGTTTTGTTGATCTGTTCCACAGTTCTTCTGGTCTCTATTTCATTGAGTTCTGCTCGAATCTTTATTAACTCTCTTCTTCTGCTGGGTGTAGATTTTATTTGCTGTTCTTTTTCCAGTTCCTTTAGGTGCAAGGTTAGCTTTTGTATTTCAGTTTTGTATTTCAGTTCTTTCCAGTTTTTTGAGGGATGCTTGTATTGCAATGTATTTCCCTCTCAAGACTGCTTTTGCTGTATCTCAAGGATTTTGAATGGTTGTATCTTCATTCTCATTACTTTCCATGAATCATTTTAATTCTTCTGTAATTTCCTGGTTGACCCTTTCATCTTTTAGCAGGGTGGTCTTTAAACTCCACGTGTTTGAATTTCTTCTAAATTTCTTCTTGTGATTTAGTTCTAGTTTCAAAGCATTATGGTCTGAAAATATGCAGGGGACAATCCCAGTCTTTTGATATCTGTTAAGACCTGATTTGTGACCCAGTATGTGGTTATTCTAGAGAAAGTTCCATGAACACTTGAGAAGAATGTGTATTCAGTTGCATTTGGACATGAAGTTCTGTAAATATCTGTGAAGTACATCTGGTCCAGAGTATCATTTAAAGCTCTTGTTTCTTTGGAGATATTGTGCTTAGAATATCTGTCATTTGCAGAAAGTGCCGTGTTGAAGTCTCCCAGGATTAGTGTATTATTATCTAAGTATGTCTTAACTTTGATTATTAATAGATTGATATACTTGGCAGCTCCCACATTAAGGGCATAAATATTCACGATTGTTAGGTCCTCTTGTTGGATAGATCCTTTAAGTATGATATAATGTCTTTCTTCATCTCTTACAACAGTCTTTGGGATAAACTTTAATTTATCTGATATGAGGATGGCTACCCCTGCTTTCTCTCGAGGACCATTTTAAAAAAGATTTTATTTATTCATTCATGAGAGACACAGAGAGAGTGAGAGAGAGGCAGAGACACAGGCAGAGGGAGAAGCATGCTCCATGCATGGAGCCTGACATGGGACTCGATCCCGGGTCTCCAGGATCAGGCTCTGGACCTAAGGCAGTATTAAATGCTGAGCCACCCAGGCTGCCCTTGAGGACCATGTGAATGGTAAATGGTTCTCCAACCTCTTATTTTAAGGCTGTAGGTGTTCTTAGGTCTAAAATGAGTCTTGTAGATAGAAAATAGATGGGTCTTGCTTTTTTATCCAGTCTGAAACCCTGCACCTTTTGACGGTATCATTAAGCCTATTTATATTCAGAGTTACTATTGAAAGATATTAATTTAATGTCATCATAATACCTATTCAGTCCCTGTTTTTGTGGATTGTTTCTTTGGACTTCCTCTTTCTTTTACAGAGTTCCCCTTTATATTTCTTGCAGAGCTGGTGTGGTGGTCACATATTCTATCAGTTTCTGCCTATCTTTATCGCTCCTTCTATTCTGAATGAGAGCCTTGTTGGATAGAGTATTCCTGGCTGCATGTTCTTCTCATTTAGGACCCGGAATATATCCTGCCAGCCCTTTCTTGCTGCTAGGTCTCTGTAGAGAGGTCTTCTGTTAATCTAATATTTTTCCCCATATAAGTTAGGGATCTCTTGTCTCTTGCTGCTTTAAGGATCTTCTCTTTATCTTTGGAATTTGCAAGTTTCACTGTTAAATGTCAGGGTGTTGAATGGTTTTTATTGATTTTAGGGGGGATCTCTCTATCTCCTGGATCTGAATGCCTGTTTCCCTCCCCAAATTAGGAAAGCTGTCAGCTATCATTTGTTCAAATACACTTTCTGATCTTCTGTCCCTTTTGGCATCCTCTGGAACCCCAATTAAACATAGATTTTTCCTTCTGAGGCTGTCATTTATTTTCCTTAACCTTTCCTCACGATCTTTTAATTGTTTTTCTCTTTTTTCCTCAGCTTCCTTCCTTGCCATCAACTTTTCTTCTATGTCATGAGTTTTTCTACCTCATTAACTCTCATCATTAGGACCTCCAGTTTGGATTGCATCTCATTTATTTGGTTTTTAATTTCAGCCTGCTTAGATCTAAATTCTGCAGTCATGAAGTCTCTTGAATCCTTTATGCTTTTTTCCAGAGCCACCAGTAGCTTTATAATTGTGCTTCTGAATTGGCTTTATGACATCGAATTGTAATCCAAATTCTGTAACTCTATGGGAGAGAGTACTATTTCTGATTCTTTCTTTTGTGATGAGTTCTTATTTCTAGTTATTTTGCTCAGTGCAGAGTGGCTAAAAACAAGTTGTGCTGGAAGAAGGAAGGAAAAAAAGAGAAAGAAAAAGGGGGGAAACAACAAAAAACAAAAGCAAAAGCAAAACAAAACAAAAACAAAAACAAAAGGAAAAACAAGGAGGGGTATCCTCTGATTCTATATACAGTAAGTCCCTCTACTTCCCCTGGAGCTTTCCAGAGCTGCTCGGTCAAGAATTTGCTTTTCCTCTGTCCTTCCAGCTGGTCTTCTGCGGGAGGGCCTGGGGTGCTGATTCTCAGGTGTGTGCACCTGGGGGAGCTGCCCCGCCCCCTGCCAGGTGCTCGGCTCAGTGGAAGCTCTTTATCCTGTGAGGCCCCTGGTCCCTGGCAGCCCCTGGTCCCTGGCGGCCCCGCTCCATCCCGGGCACAAGGTGACACAGGGAGGAACAACAAAACTGGCAGCGGCCAGTTCTGCAGCCCTGGAGTCAGCTCCCACAGTAACTACCACAGTCTCCCAGTCTTCACCGGCCTGGATGCTCCGGGGGCTGGGGGCACTGATCTGCACGGGGCTGGACCGCCCAGCAGCAGAGGGTCCTCTCTGTCCTGTGCCCTCCCCACCTCCGCCTGTCCCAAGGGGAGCAACAGATCCTGGGCTATGTCCTCCGGCGCCCTGGTCTCGAGGGCCTGTGCGGCTGGAATGGCGCTCCCAGGGTGCGCAGCCCCCTCTGTGCGGTGCCTCTGCCTGAGCCGCGGCCAGAGCTGCTCCCGAGGTCCCACCGGGCACCCTCCAGCCCTTTACGGTGTTTGGTCCGTGGTGTGTGGCTCGCTCTCCCCGGGGCGCACCTCCTCTGTTAATGACCTCAGGAACCTGGGGGCTCCACTGCTCCTCCTGGGATCCTGCCCGAGTTCCCTGCGAGTGCCTTTCCATCTGGGAAGATTTTTAAATCTTCCTACATCTCCGGGACTGGGCTTTCCTGTCCTGGAGGCTCTCACCCCGGCCTTAGCCTGGCTTCTCGCGCCCCCCACCCCCGCCACTGGATTATTTTTTATTTAATTTTTTCCCATCTTCTTACCTTGGTAGAAGCCCAAACTCTTCTCACTGTAGCGTTCCAGCTGTTCTCTCTTTAAATCTCAGGGCAAATTAGTAGGTTTTCAGGATGATTTGAAAGTTATCTAGGTAAGTTTGTGGGGACAAGTGACTTGGGGAACCTACTCTTCTGCCATCTTGCCCCCCCCCCCCATTATGGGTTATAACTCTTTTTTATCTCCTATTACAGGTTCCCCAGCTCCCAATTAACCTGACTTCCCCTTTCTGTCCCAACTGGGGGATAGGCCTAGATCCTCTGCCATGTTTATTTTTCTCCATCCCTGTTCAGGGAGGACTAGCTCCTCTATGCTGACCACCCCTGAAGTTCTCATTTTAGCTCAAGTCCTGGGTCTTCAGTTGCACATAAGACAGTTTGACTTGGTATTAGGTTGCCACATTACATTTAATTGGACTCCAACTTATCTTTGTCATTCTTGTTACCCGCTTGTTATCCCCAACACTTTGTAATCCAAAGACCCTTTAAATGAAGGCAAGCACCTCTCCCCACCTTCCTCTTTTCAAGTTCGCTCTTTCCTTTAGGTCTTTGCTCCTATTTATAATGTTCTTCTATAACTAACTTCTATATCACTTTATTTTCTATAATTTCAAGAAAGGCCACTGTTCATTGTCTCCTCCAACAGACATTAATCCTATTCCCTACTTGACTCATATCTAAATTATTAAAGCTCTCAATTTAATCAGCCACCATCTCAATTTTTCATTTGATTTGACACTATTTAACCTACACAACTGCAATCAACCATCTTCTGTGTGTGTCAATACTGTGTAGATGCTGAGAGCACATGGATAAGTGAGCCCCAGGCCTGGCCAACAGCATGTTCACAATCTAGAGTGAACAAGACAAGGAAACAACCCTCATACAGACAAACAGCAGTGTGGCTCAAGAAGGGTGTAAATGAAGAATGATGAATTTCTGAAGTGTGAGAGAAAGACTATACTTTCAGGGATCATTTCTATAGTTTGAAGTGTGAAAGAGTGGTAAGAAAAGGCTTTATGAGGAGGTAGCCCTCATTCAGGGCTTTGAAAACCTAAACATTCCATTCATATACATATTGTCTGCCTATCCTTCAAGAGAGATTGTATCTTTATCCAATTAAAGCCTAGTGTAAACCATAGAATACAGTAAGTGGAATAAAGGAACAGTAATGCTAATAAGTATTCATGAGGTTATTAAAACTTGTTCCAACTTCAATCAATGATTACTACATGATATTAGCATAATTCTGAAATAAAGTTTGATGAGCTGTGTTTAGACAGATGAATGTGTGCAGGTCTGACAAGAGGGAAAGTTTCTCCAAAAATGAGCTTTGCCTGGCAAGGAAATGAGGAAGAAGGATGTGTAACTAGAGCTTAACAGAAAAGTTTGTAGCTGATTAGAAATGACAAATACCCACCATTTGCTTCAACGTGGATGGAACTGGAGGGTATTATGCTGAGTGAAGTAAGTCAGTCGGAGAAGGACAAACATTATATGTTCTCATTCATTTGGGGAATATGAATAATAGTGAAAGGGAAAATAAGGGAAGGGAGAAGAAATGTGTGGGAAATATCAGAAAGGGAGACAGAACGTAAAGACTGCTAACTCTGGGAAACGAACTAGGGGTGGTAGAAGGGGAGGAGGGCGGGGGGTGGGAGTGAATGGGTGACGGGCACTGGGTATTATTCTGTACGTTAGTAAACTGAACACCAATAAAAAAAAATAAATAAATTAAAAAAAAAAAAAAAGAAAAGTTTGTAGCTGGAGCAAAGCATTTCCCACAGAAATGGTGGAAGATGAAACTGCAAAGTAGTCATAGAGGACCATATCTGGGTGGTGCTTTTCATGGTTATCTGTGAGATTTGCTTGTAAGGAAGTTTGGCATATGATTTGTCGAGCAGCTATGTATAGGCTGGGTTGTGATGGGTCCTAGAAATTGGTGGGGTTGGATGGGAAAGAAGGAAGAACAGTTGGGAGGCTGATGAGAGACAATAGGACTGACTGAGATGGGGGGAGAGTGGAGGGCCCAGGGAGGGGTAGATTTCAGCCCAGGATGTGGAAACTGATTAGAAATAGAGGAACAATGGAGAGAGAAGGAAAGAAACTAGTACTGATTGAATACCTACTTTTTAGGTCAACATGAAAGATGTTTTTGAGCCTGAGAAGTGAAACACCAGTGGGGCTCCAGTGGAGAGAGCTAGAAGAGAATGACTGGATTTGAGAGAGATGTCAGGGAGTTACCTAAGCAGAGATGATCCATTAGAGCTGTAGGAGATGTTAAGACTGTCAAGAGGGATGATGTTAGACTAGGGATAACCTTGGGAACCACTGGGAGAAATGACAGAGCCTTAGCCTCTCCAAAGTCCCTGACATGAGGTGCCTTCTTGGTTTGGCCCAGTCCTCAAGGAGAGAGGTGATACCTTGTTACGAGCAGTTGGAGTGGGAAGCAGCTGAAGCAATACAGAAGTCAAAATAAGTTGAGGTTTTGATGAA
Organism: Canis lupus familiaris; assembly: GCF_011100685.1. Taxonomy (NCBI): domain Eukaryota; kingdom Metazoa; phylum Chordata; class Mammalia; order Carnivora; family Canidae; genus Canis; species Canis lupus. The sequence continues at coordinate 21,266,916 of NC_049230.1, forward strand.
GGGCTAGTCAATGGCATCCTTCTCATGAATCCTCATTAGTGTTACTGTTCCTTATTTATTCCATTTACAGTATTCTATGGTTTACACTAGGCTTTAATTAGGTGAAGATACTGTCTCTCTTGAAGGGCCAGGAAAATTGAGGATTCAGAAAAGTCAGTGGGCATAGCAATAAGGAGATCCCTGGTGACCACAGAGAGGGCAGAGTCTGTGAGATGCTGGGGGAAGAAACCATATTTCAATGGCTCTTTCACATCTGTTTCAAATAACCAACTTGATAGTAAACTTAGTGCACAGTTCAACACAACATATTCATACTAAACATGAAGCTTAATTTGCTTTATCCTCTGTGTAACTCTTTAAAATGTTTTGGCATCTGTTCTTCCCTTTGATCTGTGAAGCAGTCGCATAAACAGGTTTTCATCCTTCTTCTGAGTGGTTCCCAAATCCAGTCTTCCCAGAAGACTAGGACTATTAAATTACATTGTCTTGGATTGTTTCATGTTCTTCTTGACTCCTCTATTCTAGATTGGATAGAGTTAAAAACATACTGATACACTTTGCATTTTTCTGGTTTGGCTTGGTTCCTAAAGACTTCCAAGCTTCCTATTGGGAGTTGAAGACCGAATATAAGAGAAACAATGACAGCTCTGGAGAGGATTTGCGTACTGGGCTCTGAATTCTATTTTAGGGTGCTGTACTTCTCTTTGCCCAGCCAACATTACTACTGACCTGGCTTATTCTTCATGTACTCCCCTGCTTGTCCCTCACTGGAAATGTTGTTTGAGCATATTCCCAAAGCCAATCTTGTTGTTTTAGTTCCTGGATCACTATCATAATTTATCCCCTCAATGTGATAAGACTGAGTGATTGACAAATTTGCAACAGACACCTTTAGGGAACAGTCTATGGAAGCTTTATATCTTATTCTTATAAGTAGTTCTAACTAGGGCTGGCCCAGCAGGATAGGCTAGTGTTGGCATAAAACAGTGTTTTTGCTTTTTAAATTCTCCAGTGGGACACTCTTCATCTCTTTCAGGCAATCATCTGTATCTTGGTCTGTGTGTGCCCAGTGACAGCACTCCTGGCCTCCCGTTGCCATTCGTCTACATTAAAATAGAATAAATCCGTAAGTGGCCCAATATGTTACTTTGCATTTTCCAAAGAATGCAAAATACATTTCTCATGGTGAGAACTTTAAGTTCCAGTACCTGGCCATCAAAGAAGACAGTTTTCGAAAAGAATGGGGAGACTTCCTAATACCTTTAAAGTCCTGCCATGGGGAGGATAGTCTTGGTAGGTCTGCTCTGATTCCACTCTGTGGTTAAGTGTCACTTGATAAGTTTGCATGTGATCTCTCCCACAGAAATAGCCTTGGCTTCCATAATAAATAGTATCTTTAAACCTCAACTGCAATTTTCTCACATCTGGTGACCAGAAGCCTTACCACGGCGTCTGCCACAATTACATGGGCAGGTATAATAAAATCTTTTTGTTTGTTAGGATTTGATTTGCTCATCATTTTTATTGAAGGGTCATTGACTAGAGACAATGGCATTGCTTATGTAAAGGTAAGGATTCACGGCCCACAGTAAGTGGAATAAATAAAAAGCAACTGCCTTCTGTAATTCCTGGGAAATGACTTGAAACTTGGCTCTTTTCTCAATAAATCCAAATCCTCTCAGTTATTTTAATCTAATGACCATGCAGCTATGCAACAATCATGATTATTTCTACTCCAGAAGTGGGAGTAGTAATGTTTTCTAAACTCTGACCTCCACTTTTGAAGATACAAGGATACTTACCTCTGGATCATTTTGCTCTGAGGTGGAAGCTGCTGTAATGGTTTAGGGATCCCCATGGGCATTTTTGCCAATCTACAACATAGCGTTCCTTTCTTATTCTTTAAAAACTACCATTGTCTAGATTTTTCTCTTTTGAAATTTGGGGCATAGAAGAAGGGGGGGGTGGAAACAGAAAAGCTAATGAATCTATCTATTTGCTTTATGTTATTTGATCTGATCCAATAGGGCTTCAGTTTGGAATAATTTTAAATAAGCACACCCATTCCATATCTCTCTAAAGGTGGAAATTCAGGAAGAAGGGGCAGAGAGTTGTGGATTGTGAATGTGGTTAAGGATGGCAGTGCCTTCAAAGAATTACATTCTGGGAGATCACACATTTGCTCCAAATCTGCTATATTTTATGGAAGCATATTTGAAGCTCCACATTGGAAATGACTTTCAGAATCACCCAAGAAAATATACATTATTATTTTATAGTCACAATGTGTTTCTGACCCATTAAAGATGCTACTTTGGTTGTTTATCCCACTCACTAGACTTGGTTCCAAATGATATCTGGCTGGTTTCAAAAATAAACACACCTTCAGAAGATGAAGATTTGCTTTCAATGTGGAAGTGGATAATCAAAAAAAAAAAAAAAAAAGTGTCCCAGACTGTGAGGCCAACTTTGTAGAAGGGGTGATCTGAGTGGTGGGTATACAGGAGGAATTAGTAAGTAGCTTCCAAAAGGAACTGCTTTAAGGAGTGTCTGTCCTGTTTTGAGCAGTGATAGATTAAACATAAAATCCTCATAGTTTGTATCTTCATCTGGAATAGCACAAGGGCAGAACATTTGTTTGCCAAGATGTATTGATGATCACAAGATGCTATTAAACATGTTGTGATGTGGTGTTTTTTCAGGATTACATCCTTTGGAGAACTGGGCTCAGATGTTTCTATATCAAATCAGGGGTTTCCTTTTTTCAAGCTTTTAGCAAGTATTATACTTACTCAGTAGACTTCCTTCCATTAGAATAGAAATTACCTTTGGATAGAGAACAGGCTTTTGTTTTGTGGCCCACTCTAATTTAGGAGGGGATACTGTCTAGTAGTGATTGAGCTTCATTGAACTCAATCTATGTATGCACTATCACATCTCAGTGTGAGGAGATTGGAAGTCAGTTGGTGTGATGGAGAGAGCATGGCTGTTGGAATCAGAGAGATTTGGGTTTGAATGCTGGATTACCACATAGGAGCTCTGGGACCACAGGCCGCCTCTCAGAGACTTGGTGTTCTCATCTACAAACCCTATAGGGGGTTTGTGTGCTTTGAACAGTGGGTGCTCAATGATCAGCCATTCTGATAGCATTCATGTTGTGTGTAAGCATACAGTACAGTCTTCATGCAGGGTGGGTTCTCCCAAGTTGTTAGTTTCCTAAATTTTCTATGAACATTGAGTAAGAGTAGAAATGGAGCCTGGTGTGGGCAGGGAGGCTTCCAACAGCCCTGTAAGGAGAGAGGAGAATTGCCTCTATCTTGCTTGGATGGAAGGGTAAAAGGCTGTTGAACAGGATGGCCTCGTGGGTTGCTCTGATCTCAGCTTCCAGGATTCTCTATCAAACAGTCTAGTCTCTGGGTGGGCTCTCTTAAATGGCTTTTCTCACAGAATCCTCACTGAACAGGAGTTGGGTAAGACACAGATGTTTCTTCCTTTAGGAGAAAGAGGCATAGACATGCCCCTCTCTGGGGGGCAGGGTACAGCTGTCACTCTAACTCAACACCCTGTGAACAATCGATGCTGTTGGCAAGGTAATGGGTTGGTCACTTTGAAGGTCTTACTTAACTAACCAGCATAATTGGTGAGGAGTCCTGACTTAGCAGGAAGCCAGAATAAAGCATTTTATGAGGTAAAGGACTCGCGTGAGGTGGCTAAATAACAAATGGGAAAATTGGCAAATACGGTAAAAGGGGGTAATGCTGCATGTGGTCACCACACCCACTGCTGACAGAATATAAAGCCCTGAAAAGGACCAGGGCTTACACCAGAGAGAGGAATCAGCCTTTGAAACTGCCCTTCAGAGCTCCACTCCCTCCAGCACCATGCCTTACAACTGCTGCCTGCCCAACCTGAGCTGCCGCTCCACCTGCTCCTCCCGGCCCTGCGTGCCCCCCAGCTGCCATACCTGCACCCTGCCTGGAGCCTGCAACATCCCTGCCAACGTGGGCAACTGTGGCTGGTTCTGCGAGGGCTCCTTCAATGGCAGCGAGAAGGAGACCATGCAGTTCCTGAACGACCGCCTGGCCAGCTACCTGGAGAAGGTGCGCCAGCTGGAGCGGGAGAACGCGGAGCTGGAGAGCCGCATCCGGGAGTGGTGCCAGCAGCAGGTGCCTTTCGTGTGTCCCAGCTACCAGTCCTACTTCCGGACCATTGAGGAGCTCCAGCAGAAGGTGAGGGGGTGGGCACCACATTGCCGATTTAGTTAAGTATTTATTTAAATGAAACATACCGACTTCTGAATGGATCTAAGACTATTCAAAGCTGTGATAATAAAGACGCCGACTTCATTGGCTTAGGTAGGACACATCAAATCATCTTAGAGAATCTATTTGGAAAACCCTACAGGGAAGGCTATGGACTGGGGCAGGATAAGACATTAGACTATGATCAGTCATAGCAATCCTACATTGCTTCTTACCTAAAAACAGAGTAACTAATTTTTTAGTTCCATTATGATATCTTGGTCTTGGTTTTAGGCCTAAAGCCTTAAAAAAATATGCCCCTGAATTATTTCTTGGAGCTAGGAATTTCCTAAGTAGATCCTCAAATATTTAAAGAGCAAGAGACTGTATCCATAGAAAAGCAAAAGAGCTATTGACCCCATAAGCCTCACTAATATACATAGACCCTGTACCATCCATTAGAGCAAGTATGCAGGTGAGAATTTAAGGCCAGAAATGCAAGCATAGAGGTGAAGATAAAGAAAGAGTCAAAACAGAGGTGGGACTTGATACATGGTGTAGATTAGGGAAGACTTCCCAGAAGAGGAATATCTGAGCAGGGCTTGATGGATGAGGAGGGGTTTATATTCAATGGCACAAACCTTTGATTCTCCAAGGAGATTACCTGTCCACTGCTCAGTAATGCTGGCAAAGTGAATGCCAGAAAGGGACATGCAATTTGAGGAGCATGCATTCATTTGCCCTCATTTACTGAATACAAGGCACAGTGCTTGAGTGAGAGATCAAGTGCAGAGTAAGGCAGTCTCTTTCCTTCAGGAGCTCACAGTCTAATAGGGGAGACAGACATGGAACACATGGCTAGAGTGAAGGGGAGAAGCATAACTGGCTAAGTGCAAAGCACTGTGGGGGCGTGTGGAGGAAGTGACCCCCTGCAGGAGGAGCTAGGGGCTGGAGGGGGAATGTGGATCATGGAAGGGTCTTGTTAGGTGTGTGAGGACATCCTAGGGCATTCCAGATAGAGGGAGAAGCTCTGTGCAAAAGCATGGACGAGGTTTGGCTGGGATTTTTCTGGGTTTAGCATCTCAGGAGCCCCCATATTTCTGAGCAAATGGGGACACAGGTCACTTTAAGGGAGGCCCAATACCCAGTATGCTCAATTTCTGCAGGAAGCCAGAGGCAGACCACGGGGAGAAGAATTCATGACAAAGGACACATTTCCCTGATTGTTTTAGTTTTGAAATGAACAGTGCTTTTAATGAATTCTCCTTTTGTCCCCAAACTGAACATCTGAGAAAACTCAAAGCTATTTGGAAAGAGTGTGTGTTTGAAAAAAATGGCCTTTCGTTATAAAACAGAAGGCATTCCTTCTTAATAGAATTCATTTTATAATGAATCCTGTCTGCAGATCCTGTGCAGCAAGTCTGAGAACGCCAGGCTGGTGGTGCAGATCGATAATGCCAAACTGGCTGCAGATGACTTCAGGACCAAGTAAGATTTTTTCTAATGATCAGAGCAATTTAGTAATGGACAGGCTGGATTGCAACATGATGAACTCTGTCCTGGGCACGTGCAAGCAGCAGTTGTCTGGGATGGCATTGGGAAGATTCTTGCATTAAGTTATTTGGGTTAAAAGTCAGTTTCCTCACTGTATGCATGAGTGCTGCATTTTAAACTTCTTTTTAAGGAGTGAAAGAAATCACCATTCTTTCTCTTTTTTCAACTTAACATGTAGACCAAGTTTAAAAGTGAATTTAACACCTGTTTCTTTTTTTAAAAGATTTTATTTATTTATTCATGAGAGATAGAGATAGAGATGAGAGAGAGAGAGAGAGAGAGAGAGAGAGAGAGAGAGGCAGAGACATAGACAGAGGGAAAAGCAGGCTCCATGTAGGGAGCTCAATGTGGGACTCAATCCAGGTTTCCGGGATCACAACCTGAGCCAAAGGCAGATGCTCAACCTCTGAGGCACCCAGGCATCCCAACACCTGTTTCTTAATATAGGTTTGTCACTATAAGCCCATCGGAAAAAAAGTTATTAAATCACAAAAATAGGAGGCAAAATCGATTTCAGAATATGACTTTTTTCTTTTTTTAAATTTTATTTATGATAGTCACAGAGAGAGAGTGAGAGAGAGAGAGAGAGGCAGAGACACAGGCAGAGGGAGAAGCAGGCTCCATGCACCGGGAGCCCGATGTGGGATTCGATCCCGGGTCTCCAGGATCGAGCCCTGGGCCAAAGGTAGGCGCCAAACCGCTGCGCCACCCAGGGATCCCAGAATATCACTTTTTTCTGTGCAATCATAAGATTGTAATCATTTTCTGTGTGCAATCATAAGAATTCTTTGCATTTTTGTGGAACTTTATAGTTTACAACACATTTGTAATTACTATGCTATTTCTTCATCTTCAGATCAGCCCTGTGAAGTGTTAGTTTGGTTTCCATTTTATAAATGAAGGCTCAGAGACATGAAGGAATTTATCCATGGTCATAATTGCAATGTTGAAGCTAACTGATTTCTACTTCAGTGCTTTTATTACAAGACCAGGTTGCTTTCAAGGTGGCTGGAAAGGATGGTGAGATAATCTATACAACAGGCTTATGAAGTTCACCATCTCACTTAAAAGGCAAGCCAGGGCTTAGTCCATAGCAGTCTGTGCAAATTCTTAGAACAAATGCAGTCAATATCAGATTAAAACTGTACATAGACCCCCCCCTACCAAAACCTTCTCTGTGGATCTCAGGGATCTCAGGAAATAGATCTTCTTACTCAGCGTGGTGGTATTTTTTTTCCCCTTCCAAAAAGGGAATTTTTTAAAAAAAGTTCAAAAACTTAAAAAATGTAATACATTTGACTAGGCCAGCCTAGTAAAGCCCTGAAAAAGTTTTCTTTTTTCACTCCCTTTGATCTTTCTCTGTGTGTGCAGGTACCAGACAGAGTTGGGCTTGCGGCAGCTGGTAGAGTCGGACATTAACGGCCTGCGCAGGATCTTGGATGAGTTGACTCTGTGCAAGTCCGACCTGGAGGCCCAGGTTGAGTCCCTGAAGGAGGAGTTGCTGAGTCTCAAGCAGAACCATGAGCAGGTGAGGAAGTTCTAGCCCACATCATTTCATATGGAAGTTCTATACCTCCCTTGAGCAGCATAAGGTTGGTCTCTGCTAAGCACCCTAGAACTAACACAACATTTTGCTGCTTGTTCAAAACACACTTGGGGGATTCTGGGGGAATGGGTCATAAGCTTACTTCTCTTACTTAAGAGAATATGGTCAACTGACTTATTTCCATTTGGGACCAGATATATGGCCAAAAATCCATACAAAGATCTTTAAAATATTTCCTAATGCTTGACAAGATCTATTATCTTGTGTAGGTGCCATATTAAGGACTAAGACTAGAAGGAGACAGCAAACTTCCTCATATTATATGTCACCTAGATACTAGAACTCAGTGGATGGATGGATGGAGGGATGGATGAGAAAAATGAGAGATGAAGGAATTCAAATAGTGGTTGACTCAGACTTCATGGTTGAATGTAATAGTAGGACATCAGATACCCATATCAAAGATTAGATGTTTTGAAGCAAATGAAACTACCCCAAGTAGACAATATATAAAGGTACACGACCATGAAATAAATGGGAGGAGTTATACCTGGTTTCTCTATATTTAAGTAGCAATAATTATAAACCAGGTACCATGCCAGACTCATTACTGAGCAAAGGGAAAAATCAGAAAGAAATGATAGAATCTTGGAATGGAAAGAGACATTAGCAATTACTTATTCAAGCAGCCTCATCATGAGAAGGAGGAGACACTTAGAAAGGAACCGTGAATCACACAGAGGTAATTTAGCAGGGTTCTATATCAACTGGGCTTCAACTCATACTTCCTAAGTTCCATTGCAATCTTCTCCCCACCAAACTGGACTCATTCAAAAAGAATTTATTTATAGCCTGTTTTTTTCCCCTGTGGGTTCATTCTTCCCCCTTCCTCCCTCAGGAAGTCAATACCCTGCGCTGCCAGATTGGAGACCGCCTCAACGTGGAGGTGGATGCAGCCCCAACCGTGGACCTGAACCGTGTGCTCAATGAGACCAGGAGTCAGTATGAGGCCCTGGTGGAGACCAACCGCAGGGACGTGGAGGAATGGTTCACCACCCAGGTGGGCATCTCAGCACGTGGCCACTGAGGGCCCTTGGCCCCTCGGGGCCCTTGAGGCAGGGTCTGACCCTGTCTTCTCCCCTGTGCTATTTCAGACTGAGGAGCTGAACAAGCAGGTGGTGTCCAGCTCGGAGCAGCTGCAGTCCTGCCAGGCAGAGATCATCGAGCTGAGACGCACGGTCAACGCCTTGGAGATTGAGCTCCAGGCTCAGCACAACCTGGTGGGTGTTGTTCAGGGTAATGCCCATGCTCTCCTGAACCTGTGAAGCCTGTGACTTCTCTGAAACCCCATGGAGAAGCCCCCTGGGGAGTGGCTCTGTGACATTCTTTGTCTTCCCCACACAGAGGGACTCCCTGGAGAACACACTGACAGAGACTGAGGCGCGCTACAGCTCTCAGCTGAACCAGGTGCAGTGCATGATCACCAACGTGGAGTCCCAGCTTGCTGAGATCAGGTGTGACCTGGAGAGGCAGAACCAGGAATACCAGGTGCTGTTGGACGTCAAGGCCCGGCTGGAGTGTGAGATCAACACGTACCGGGGTCTGCTGGAGAGCGAGGACTGCAAGTGAGTAGGGAGCAGGCCACATTCTTGCAAGGCACATGCAGTTTTACTCAAGGACAAAACAGAGTTTGAAGGTCAAGTTTCAGAGGCCAATGTGTCTGCATAGACCAGAGTTTTCTGTTGCAGTGGTGTACCATGGAAGATATTTTTTTTGTCATTACCTGGCTGGAAGGTATTTTCTGTCTCAAAAGATACTCATGAGACCTGATTGTTTTCTCCAAATTATAAGCTTTTGGAGCTGATGGGTAAATAAAACCTACCTTCGCGGTTGGCCTGTCATAGCAAGAGGGAAAACAAAACTGTAAAAACCATCACATATATTTGAGTAGTGCTTTAGGATGTGCTTTAGGATTGATCCTTGTTGGAATCATCTGATAGAGGCAGAATGGGGACAGTATAACTATCTTATAGATGAACATCTATAAAGAAGACAATTTGTTAGCTCATGGAGTACAGTACTTGTCACCTGACAGTATTTTCATGAACACGTTCTGTGTGGTAGGTATTACCAATCCTATCTTACAGGCAAAGAGGCTGAGGCTTAGGTGGGGAAGTGACTTCCCCATGACTCCAGGCTTATAGAATCAGGGCTGGAATTCAACCTTCGGTCTTTTTTGCTCTTTTCTGCCAACTATCTCAGAGTTTGATAAAAAGAGCAATCCAAACAAGGCTTTGGCTTCCCAAGATGTCAGAGAACAGTTTCTGCTTTTTCTGTCTCCTTGGGTTGAGCTCTTCCCTTTTAAAAATTGTACCTCTCATGCTGACAAGCTATTAATTCTGTGTCCCAGGTTGCCTTGCAACCCCTGTGCCACGACCAACGCATGTGACAAGCCCATCGGACCCTGTGTCACCAATCCCTGTACCCCCTGTGGCCCACGCTCCCGCTGTGGGCCCTGCAACACCTTTGGATGCTAGATATCCCGGGACCAGCAAGAGGATTGCATGAAAACAGAAAGGCCATTGATGGACCAGTCCTGCTTCTCTGACAAGCATCAGCCCCAGAAGCTGCCCCAGGCATCTCCATAAATCATGGTCTGGAAGGAGAGCAAATGCCCAGGTGTGGCCTGGCTCTGAGCCTAGCCCACCAGATCCCCTTTATTCAAGGCTGCTCTCTCTGTTATTCTGTGACCTGATGGTCTGATGGGTCTGGGCTGAGAAGGTGTCATAGGAGATGTGTTGTGGTTCTCTCTGTTGCTTTGACCTTCCTCACAGGTCCCTAAATCCCTTTGTAAATCTAATAAACTTTCCTCTTGCAAAGCAGTGATGGTTCTCATTTGTATTCATTCTTTCCAAAGTGTTTACTCTGTATGTGCTTCTTATAAAGCCACTTGAAAGCACAGGAGGACTGTGTCATTAATCCTCTCCCCAGAGGGCTTCATCACCATTAATTAACATTCATTAGGTGCAGTGAGCCTGGCGTCCATCTACTTGGGCCAGCCAGGAACCCGTGGGACCACTAAGGTAAGAGGCCTCATCCAAATACGGTGAATATTCATTATGGGAGCTGACTGGTACCACACTATTAACATTTCTAGAAAGTTCCACTTTTTCTTTCTAAGTGCCTGCTAGATAGAAGAGGAACAGGAGCTAACATTTACTGAACACCAACTAAATACCAGGAGCTGTAGGATAGGACTTATTTTCTTTCTTTCTTTCTTTCTTTCTTTCTTTCTTTCTTTCTTTCTTTCTTTCTTTCTTTCTTTCTTTCTTTCTTTTCTTTCTTCTTTCTTTCTTTCTTTCTTTCTTTCTTTCTTTCTTTCTTTCTTTCTTTTTCTTTCTTTTTCTTTTCTTTCTTCTTTCTTTCTTTTCCTTTCTTTCTTTCTCTTTTCTTTTTAAAGATCTTATTTATTTATTTGAGAGAGAGAGAAAGAGTGTGTGCACGAGAGAGAGCATGAACAGTGCGGAAGGCAGAGGGAAAGGGAGAAGCAGACTCCCTGCTTAGCTGGGATCCTGATGTGGGACTCGATCCCAGGACTGTGGAATCATGACTTGAACCGAAGGCAGATGCTTAACCAACTGAACCACCCAGAAGCCTGACTCATTTTCTTTCCTATTCACACAGTAAGGAGCTCAGAGGTCATTTTCTGAGTGTCAGTTATACATGAGGTATGCCTGTGAGGGAATGAACCCCATCCTTAACAAGCTCCAGGATCTTATACAACCTTCAACACTATCACAAGGGGAGAAGATGATGCTCTTAGTACCCCCAGACATCTCTAAAACTTGCCTTGGGAAATATTGAGGAACTTTTAACAGTAAAAAGGGCATCTCTTATATCTGGGTAGTACACAGCAGATTTTTAAAGTGTTTTTATTCTTGTTTGACTTTTTGTAACCAACCACAAGGACTAAATTTGGATTTTGGAACCAGCTCCCTTCCCTACCTCAGAAGTTCTTCAGAATGAAACTAGGATATTAAGTCTCTGTGTCTGCCAGTATTAAAGCAACAGTTATGCTAGTGCCTTGCCCCTGCTGGTACCTAATGATGTCTGGTCATGCTCGATGGCTCCCGCAGCTGTGTGTTCTGTGGCTCGTGCAAGGCCACTGTCCTATCTTGGGCCAAACTGCTAGTTATGTCTTCTCTCTTGGAGATGAAGCTGGCACTATGTCCCCCTGCTGTGACGAAGGTTGTTCCAATGTTGGTCATAAATCCTTGTCTGAATGCACTGTGGTTCTCTTAGCATCTGCTTTGCTATTGCTGATATTTGTGGTGCTGCTGGAGCTCCCTTATCCAGACCTCAGGCACAGCCCTAGAAGATGACAGAGTGACACTTCGTGCTGCGCTCAGAATGTCTCAGGTCCAGTTGGTATAGTTCGGCCTCTTGCCTTTCCTGCCCAGGAGCCACCTGCATGTGTCATATGAGTACCTTATGCACTCTATGCCATCCATTCTTCCTATGTGCTGGGATCACTGTCTACCCACAGGAACCAGCAGCTGCCTTTATCAGGGACAGGTGCCTCCCAAACACCCAGTTCTTTGCCTTGCAAATGAGAGCTCCAACTTGTCAGCACAGTAAATATACTTTTTCTTATTGTTCATTGTGTAAAGTATCAAATGAAACTTTGCCTCTCTGTTAGACAAGGTTGTGTCAGTGGGACAATTGGGGTCTGGGGGCAGCTGTCCTGAGTCTTGGTCTCTGCCATGGTGCTTTCTTTGGTGAAGAAGAGAAAGGAGTGCCAGGGAAATCACTTTGTCCTAGAACCAGGCCGAACTGATTTCTGAGATGTCTGCGTGGGATTCAGTGTTACTACTCACCTCACATAAGGGATGACACACATGGGCTGAAGCCTACTGCCAATGATCTATGATTCACGACTTGGTGTAACAAGGCACTGCTGTTATTTCTTATTTTAAATGACTATGAAATACTTCAAACATATGAAAGTATGAAAAATAATAAGACACTTATAAATCCACAATCAAGTTAAGAGATGTTAACCTTGTGCTATGTCTACACTATTGCTGTGGGGTTTTTTGTTCATTTATTTGGTTGGTTTGGTTTCTGGAAATAAAATGTTAAGAGTTGACATAAAACCCCACATTTATCCATCTTCTCTCCCTCTGTCCCCCCAGAGGTAATTGCTATTCTGAAGTTGTTGGCGTATCATTCGCCAGTTAAAACATTTCTAGGGATGTCTGGGTGGCTCAGCGGTTTAGCACCTCCCTTCAGCTCAGGGTGTGATCCTGGAGACCCGGGATCGAGTCCCGCGTCGGGCTCCCTGCATGGAGCCTGCTTCTCCCTCTGCCTGTGTCTCTCCCCCTCTCTCTGTCTTTCATGAATAAATAAATAAAATCTTTAAAAAAATAAAATAAGACATTTCTAAAAATTATACATGCTTGTACCCATGTATAGTGTGTGTTTCAATGTAGCACTTTAAGCTAGAAAATATGTGTAATAAATCTTGCCATTAATTTTTTCCATTCAACCTTATGTTTCTGAGATTTAACTATGTTAATATGCATTATTCTTTTTTTTTAATTTATTTTTTATTGGTGTTCAATTTACTAACATACAGAATAACCCCCAGTGCCGTCACCCATTCACTCCCACCCCCCGCCCTCTTCCCCTTCTACCACCCCTAGTTCGTTTCCCAGAGTTAGCAGTCTTTACGTTCTGTCTCCCTTTCTGATATTTCCCACATTATTCTTGTAATTTATTTTAATTTCTTTGCAGTATTTCATAATGAAAACAGATCTTGTTTCTATTTACTTACTCCACTGCTGAGGGATAACAATTAGGGTGTTTCTTCCTTTAATCATTATAAACAGTGTTGCAAGAACATACTTGTCGATGTCTCTCTTTTTTAAACGATTTTATTTATTTATTCATGAGATATACAGAGAGAGGCAGAGACATAGGCAGGGGAGAAGAAGTCCTGATGCAGGACTCGATCCCAGGACCCCAGGATCATCCTGAGCTGAAGGCAGACACTCAACCACTGAGCCACGCAAGTGCCCCAAGCAATGTCTCTTTATGTACCTGTGTGAATGAGTCTCTAGAGCAGTGATTCTCAAAGTATGTCCTGGGAACCAGGGAAACTGTTGGAAATGCAAATTCTTTAGTCGTACTCTAGACCTACTAATTCCAAAACTCTGGGGGTGGGCACAACAAATCTTTTTTGTTGGTGTTGTTTTGTTTTGTTTTACAATTTTGTAAAAAAGTTCTGGGTATATTTCCAAAGTTCTGGGTAAATGAAACCACTGCCTCAAAGAGATATCTGCATTCCCATGTTCAATACAGCATTATTCACAGTAGCCATGATATGGAGACAAATGTCTGTTGATATGGATAACTAAATAAGGAAGAGAATATATGTATGATAGAAGGGCAAAAAAAGAAGGCAATCTTTTTAAAACTTATTTTAAATTCAATTAGTTAACATATAGTGTATTATTAATTTTAGACGTGGTGTTCAGTTATTTATCAGTTGCATACAACACCCAGTGCTTTGATGGGATGAGCACTGAGTGTTATGCTATATGTTGGCAAATTGAACTCCAATAAAGAAAAATTAAAAAAAAAACACCCAGTGCTCATTACATCGTGTGCCCATCTTAATGCCCATCACCCAGTTACCCCACTCCCCCCCACAACTCCCTCCAGCAAGCCTCAGTTTGTTTCCTATAGTTAAGTGTCTCTATGGTTTATCCTTCTCTCTGATTTCATCTTATTTTATTTTCCCCTCCCTTCCCCTATTATCCTCTGTTTTGTTTCTTAAATTCCACATATGAAACCATATGATAATCATCCTTCTCTGACTGACTTATTTTGCTCAACATAATACCCTTCAGTTCCATCCATGTTGATGTAAATTGGTATTATTTCACCAAAAAGAAGGCAAACCTGTCATTTGTGACCACGTGGATGAACTTGGAGGATGTTACACTAAGTGAAATAAGCCAGACACAGACAGACAAATATTTTGTGGTCTTTCTATGTTTTAGACATTTTTTTAATTAAAAAAATTTTTGAGTATAGTTGACACACAGTGTTACATTAGTTTCTGTATGATCTCTTATATGTGAAATCTAAAAAAGTTGAATTTGGGGATCCCTGGGTGGTTCAGCAGTTTGGTGCCTGCCTTCAGCCCAGGGTGTGATCCTGGAATACTGGGATCGAGTCCCACATTGGGCTGTCTGCATGGAGCCTGCTTCTCCCTCTGCTTGTGTCTCTGCCTCTCTATCTCTCTGTGTCTCTCATTAAAAAAATTAAAAAGTTGAACTCATAAAAGCAGAGTAGAATGGTAGTTGTCAGGGACTAGAGAGGTGAGGAAGATGGAACGATGTTGGTCAAAGAGTAAAGTTTCAGTTATAGAGGATGAGTACATTTTGGAGATATAATGTACAGTATGGTAATAACAGTTCAATGAGATATTTTTGGAAATTTTCTAAGAAGATAAATCTTAAATCTCAGCACACATGTACACGCACACACACCCAAAGGTAACCAAGTACAGATTATGGATAAGTAACTTAGCTTGATTGTGGTGATCTTTCCACAATGTATGCATATGCATATAAAAGCATCAAGTTGTATACCTAGCATCCTGTTTTCACTTTCAAATTTGAGAAGAACCATCAGACTTAGCAAATACTGTCAATACATGTGGGCATGATGGCATCTTGTTGTTTTAGTTTGTAGTTTTCTTATTCCTAGTGAAATTAAGCATTTAAAAATGTTTTTTTTTTATTGGTCATTCAGGTTTCTTTTCTGTAAATTCAATTCAACAATCATGGAATGCCTACAATGTCCTAAAACTGTCTTACGTGTTGGCCCAGGGTAGTGAAAGAAACTAAGATCTACTCTTAAGGAGCTTCAGGTGGGGAGACAGGCAGTAAAAAGAGTCAGACAAATGTGACTGTGTCAAGTGGTGGTTGCTAAGAAGAAAATAAAGCTGGGTGCTCCATACTGTGTTCTCCAAATTCTCATGTTGAAATCCTAGTCCCCATTATGATGGTATTGGGAAATGGGCTTTGGGAGCTGATTGGTTCTGAGGGTGGAACCTTCATGAATGGGGTTAGAGCCATTATAAACCCCCTTTCTGCTTTGTGGAGACATAGTGAGAATACTGCTGCCTATGAATCAGGAAGTGGGCCCTTACTAAATACTCAATATGCAGGATCCTTAATATCTTGGACTTCTCAGCCTCTAGACTGTGACAAATAGATTTCTATTGTTTATAAGCCACCCAATCTATGGTATTCTGCTACAGCAGCCTGAATGGACTAAGACACTGGGCAATAGGACAGAGATGGTTAGTGGATAAAACCTTTCAGATAGGCTTGGTCAGGGCAATGAATGTCTGATGAAGAAAAATAGGGTTTAGTCTATCTATATTTAGTTTTACTACTGACACATTTGGATTTATTTAAAAAATCTTATTTTGGGGAGCTGGGGTGGCTCAATGGTTCAGCGTCTGCCTTAGGCTCAGGTTGTGATCCTGGGGTCCTGGGATTGAGTTCTGTATTGGGATCTCCACAGGGAGCCTGCTTCTTCCTCTGTATTTCTGCCCTTCTCTGTGTTTCTCTCATGAATAGATGAATAAAATTTTAAAAAAGTCTTATTTTGTGCTTTCTATTAATCATGATTTTTTCTTTGCTTATTGCTTTCTCCTTTTCTAACATCTGTTGGATTGATCTTGTTTTCTTGGTTGATATTTATTTATTTATTTATTTATTTATTTATTTATTTTTGTATTTTTTTTATTGGATTAGATTTGCCAACATATAGTATAACACCCAGTGCCCCCCTCAGTGCCTGTTACCCTGTCACCCCATCCCTGCCCCACTCCCTTTTCACTACCCCTTGTTTGTTTCCCAGAGTTAGGAGTCTCTCATGCTTTGTCACCCTCTCTGATTTTTCCCACTCATTTTCTCTCCTTTCTCCTTTCACTATTCATTCTTAACTTTTAAATATGCAGACTTAACACTCTGATTTTAACTCATCTCTCTTCTTGCATATAAAACAAGGTGCAAAGGAGTTTTGATTTATGTTCTTAATTTTTTAAGTTCTACCTTGTCTTTATACTCCAAAATTTCGTCATTATTACTATTGTTTTTAGACTTTCATGCATGTTTACTGGTTTGTTTGCTCACAGTGCTTCTTGTACTTTCTTCCTGCTTTCTGGTTTTAATTTTTTGTTTTCTGAAATACATTCTCTGGTAGTTCTTATGGAACCTGTAAGTGATGAGTTCTCTCATTCATTGTGTGAAAATGTGTCTCCTTAGTGGCCCCTCCTGAACAATGGTTTAATTTGGTGTGGAATTCCAATGGCTGGCTATTTTCCTTTGGCGTTTTGAAAATGTTATACCATCATCTTTTGGGTTTTGTTATCAGCACTGAAAAGCATACTTCCTGTCTAAGTGTGGTTCCATTTTGGTGATCCTTTTATTTTTTTTCCTTTCTTTGTTTCTAAGATTGTCTTTTTAAGTGTTGTGTAGCTTTACTATATTATGTCTAGGGGTGGGTCTGGTTTTGTTTTCCAAAGTAGGATTGATGTGCTTCTTTAATTGATTCATGCCTTTCAACACCAGTGGAAAATCCTCAGCCATTGTATTTTTTCAATATTACTTCTGTCCTATTTCCACTTCAGAATTCCTTTTAAAAAATAGCTTTATTGAAATATAATTCATTTAGCTTAAATATAATTCATATACCACAAAATTCACCCATATGAAGTTTACAATTCAATGGTTTTTAAGGCATTCATAGAGTTTTATAACCATTACCAGAATTTTAGAAGATTTTATCACCTCAAATAGACATCTTGTATCCATTATCCAGTAGTTGCTCCCTAGTATCCCCCACTTCAGACCTAGGGAACCATGATGGTGTCTATAGATTTGCCTGTCTTGGGTATTGCTATGAATGTAAACATAAAGTCTGTGGTATTTTTTGACTGGCTTCTTTTACATAGCATAATGTTTTAAATTTAGAGCCCAACAAGAGACAGTTCAGTCTAAAAATTTTTTTGCTGTGACGACGAGCATACTTTTTTCTTTTTTCTAGTCACCTTTCCACTAAAGGTACAGTCTTTTGGTAGATATGGGTTTTTCCAGTAGTCTGAGCTCCAGCTCTGTTACATGGACTGAAGGTCTTGTCCCCTGTCCCTTACATTTACTGTTTTCTGACCTAGACTCTTTTCACCAACTCTCTTTGTGACCTAGAGCAAGTCACTTCCTCTTGAGGGTCAATGTTTTCCCATTTGCAACATAGTTGGGTGAGATGACCACTTGAGCTCCTGGTGGCTCCTACATTCTAAGATTCTAGGCTTCATCTGACTCAGACACAATTTTCAGAGGAGAAATTTTATCATACTTTATTTGTGTGGGAAGTCGATTCTTAGGACATACTCAGTGTGAGGTCATACTTGATCTTGGAATTGGACTATTTGATTTGGCTGGCAGCCAACTGGCAGAACATTTTTCCAAGGATTTCTCCTCTTGACATTTTCTTTGCCTGAAGCTCATATCCAAACCTCAGTCACTTTATGAACTACAAGTTGTTTGATCCCATAGGAAGCTTGGTGTCCCTTCATCACTCCCTAATAGCTCCTCTTCAGAATTGGCGAAGTCAGCAGTTATCACAAGGGTGTAAATGTCAATCATGACAAAGCCTTTATTTCTAGAACAACAAGCTCAAGTAACTTAGTGATTATATTTGAATAGGATCCTGGATCCTTTATGACTTAACTATGTCCTTTATGACTTCTCATTTTTTTAGAAGACTTGTAAGAATTTCCTTTTGGATTTTTTAATGTAAATTTTATTTCTTTTGCTTGTGTAGAAGGAATAGATATATTTTCAAAAAATTTGGAGAGAACAAAAAAGTACAGAGAAGGGGGAAAAGCATTCAAAACTGTACCATTTAAAAACATCCAATGTTGGGGTAACTGGGTGGCTCAATCTTTTGAGTGTTCAACTCTTGGTTTCAGCTCAGGTCATGATCTCAAAGTTGTGAGATCAAGCCCTGCATAGGGCTCCACACTCAGTATGGAGTCTGCTTTGGATTCTTTACCCCTCCTTATTCCCTCGCCTTCTGCTTCTCCCCATGCTCTCTCTAAAATAAATAAATAAATAAATAAATAAATAAATAAATAAATAAATTTTAAATAATTTTATTTATTTATTTGAGACAGTGAGAGAGAGAATGAATAGGGGTGAGGGGCAGAGGAGGAAGCAGGCTCTCTGCTAAGCAGGGGGCCCAATGTGGAGCTCGATCCCAGGAACCTGGGATCATGACCTGAGTTGAAGGCAAGATACTTAACAGACTGAACCACACAGGCAGTCCTAATTAAAATCCTTTTTAAAAAATAAAAAAATGAAAGCATCCAGTTTTGTCATTATAATGTGGTTCTTTTTATCTTTCATTTGTCCTCAATGTTAAAATCATATAATATTTAGGTTTGTTATGACTATATTTGTGTATTTTATTTTGGGTAAATATATTGCTCTTGAGTAGGATCATTATTGTTTGTGTTCTAAGTCACTCCGACTGATGGGACATTTTACTTAAATATTTAAGTTCTTCCAAACTATTGGAACAAAATGATACCATCAGTTTAGAAATAATGATTGAAAAAAAAAAAGAAACAATGATTGAAAGTAGGATGGTAATAAGGAAACTTAGTATCACTGAATTCTATTATTTCCATATTCACCCTTTATTTTCCTTCAACATGATATATTTATGGGTAACAAGTGGGTTTTTTCTCCCCCCCCTTTTCTTATTGTCTTTGATTTTTTGCCCCTGGGCAGTGGACAGATCATATCGGTTGTGAAATTATTCAATATTTCTGCACTATGGTGATGGGGACTGGGGATACAGTGGAGATGAGCAGATTCGGCTTCTAACAATATGATCTGAAGTAAGCCATTTCTCCATTCTGAGTCTCAGTTTCTTCATTTATAGAATGACAAGCTTGGATAAGATGATCATTAAGATCCCTGATATTGGGACTCCTGGGTGGCTCAATGGTGGAGCATCTGCCTTCAGCTTAGGGCATGATCCCAGGGTCCTGGGATGGAGTCCTGCATTGGGCTCCCTGCGAGGTACCTGTTTCTTCCTCCACTTATGTCTCTGCCTCTCTCTCTATGTGTCCCTCATGAATAAATGAATAAAATATTTTTTAGAAAAGATCCCTGATATCACTCTTGTTCTAAGATTTTCCCTGTCTCTGACAATTTTGACATTTGGTATCTACATTAGGGAGTGGAAGGGGAGAAGGAAAAGTCAAATGCATGGCAGTCTGGGTTTGGATATGCAGCTACAGCTGAGTCTTGGACTTTTGCTGTGAGCATCCTTCTCTGAGTTCTGCTCTGTTCTCTGCTAGAACAACAATAAGGAGCCCATCCCCTCCCCAGACAACACATCTAGGCACACAACTGAATTATTTCTTCATAGTATCTCTTTAGGATATCAAATAAGTCTTATCTTATGCCTTGAAACAAAGTAGAAGTTGAGTTATATACATGGGCATTTTTTCTTTTTGTACATTTGTTTTTATTTAAATTCAATTTGCCAACATATAGGATAACACCCAGTGCTCAACCCATCAAGTGTGCATGGGCATTTCCAACTGTGTATGTATGTTGGGTAGATGTTCCTAAATCACCAATTATTATGAATCATCAAATCAGAACAAGCTAGACATCTTTAAACTACTTAAAGCACACTCTAATTATTGTAGAAAGTCTGTATTTGTAAGACCAAAGATCACAAGCTTTATAATAAGGTGTACAAACTGATTATGGCAAGGCTTCTTTAAACAATGGAATCTCAACTCTGGGTGTTTAAAATCTTGATAGCTTAAAGTTCAATGTGAGGGTTACTTCAAGAACACAGGTACCGTATACAGTAAGCACATCTATATGACCCTGGAAAGGTCCTGGCAACTTGTTGGTCAATGTATCCAAGAACCTCTCCATGGTTCTGATCTTACAGGGCCCCTTTGCCGCACTTGACACTTTTGACCTTCACCTCCCCTCTGAAACTTCCTTCTTGGCCTCTGATGCCATGAGCTGTCTCTCTTCATTCTTCTCTCACTGTTTCTCCACTTCTCTCTGACCCTTTTCCTTCTCTACTCTCTGGTTGGAGAAATTCCCCAAAGTTTGGTCCTTAGGTCCTTGTTGCTCTTCTCCATGTACATTCTCATGTTTCTAACTCTCACATCTGCACTTGGATCATACCTGTCCTTAACATTACTGTCAAGATTACTAAGGCTTGCCACTACAAGGACCTGATGAACATTTCCCTGTATAGATTCTGCTATTCCTTCAAATGTAGCTGATCAAGAATGAAACTAGATCACTCTTCTTCTTAGAACCTTCAATGGCTCCCCATTGACCTTCCGAGGGGAAGCTCCTCAAGGAGGTATACAAAGTCTTTCATATAAAAGTCCTTGTGTGGCTTCAGGGAACTCAAGTATATAGATAGATGATGGATAGATGGATAGATAGATAGATAGATAGATAGATAGATAGATAGATAAGCATGTAAGTAATGACGATGTCATGCACAAGGTGAGATGAAAGCTCACAGAGGAGGAAAAAATGATCTGTCAGAAGTTAAGGGAGGACATAGGTCATTTATATCTAAGCAGAATGAAATGATGGAAGAGTTTGCTTCTTCTCCACCCTCATATGTCACTCTCTGGCTTAAACAGTATTTACTGAGCTTCTCTTGGTTTCTCTATTGCAGAGCTTTCCAACCTTACTGAGATGAACGGGTTGGAGAGGTCCATAGTACTGATGCTCTGAGTCCCTGGAGTGGCCAAGGCAGCCTAGTCACTTTGCCCCAGTGAGCCATAAAGTATTATCATTTCCTATATAAGCTTTTGTGTGAAAAATGGGAAGCATGCCTGAATGCAATGTGCATGTCCCTCAGAAAGCCTTGCTAGACCTCCACTCAATTTGGTTAGGTCCTCTCGTGCATTTTCCTATAGCAGTTGGGACTTGCCTCATCACAGATGCATCCTGCACCTGGTTGGTGTACATTCTTCACTAGGTTGTAGGTTTGCCTCTCTTGCTCACCATTGCGTCTCTAGTACACGGCTCTGTTCCTGGCACATGGGAAGGGCTCAATTGAATGTCAGTTAAAGGAAGTGGCCTGCTCATCCTTGATGAGCAAAATAGTCTGTGTTTCTGTGAATGATAAAGTTTTTCTCCTAAATATTTTGCTTGCCAAATTTTGGTTTCATTCTTGACTCTCTTCCGCATCTCATGTTTCTAAATGGTTGCTGGTTCAAAACAAATTGCTTCTTTGAAAATGGTTCTTATACCATTTCTTCTCTTACAGTTCCTCTGCAGACACCTAAATTTGGTCCCTCCTCACTACTGGCCTGGACTACTACAATCACCTCCTTGCTAGTCCCTTTGCCTCCAGCCTTACCTTCATTTTGCTAAAACAGATAAATGTTTGCTAAACATTTCCTAAAACTTCTTCCTCCAGGGTAATCTTTGTCATAGAGAACTTCTACCATATGGCCTTCATTTCCCATACGCTTTTTTTTCTACCACCTCTCTTCACAGCTCTCCCCTCCTAGGCACTAGTCTCACCAACCAGACCTTGGGCTCTCCTGTCCACTGTGTGTCCACACCATTCTTTCACCTGTAGGGCCCATGTTCTTCCTTTGAGTCTCAGAAGCCTTGTCTCCCAGCACACATCTGTACCTGTGAACTTCCCATCCTGGCAGTGCCCTCTTGCCCCATTACCTCAACTTTGCACTTACCACTTACCATTTCCCACTTTAGATTATTATCTCATGTTCATTCCTTCATCCACTTGACACACACTATTGAGGGTTTACTAAATACCATGCACTTAGAGCTGAGGATTCAGAGAATTAGACCCTATCCCTACCTTCAGGGAACTGAGATATAGAGATATATGAGCACAGGAGTTGTGCACTGCCATGCTCAAGGTGAGATGAAAGCTCACAGAGGAAGAAGAAATGATCTGTCTTAAGAAGTTAGGGAAGGAGATGGTTCATTTGTATTTAAGTAGCATGGAATGATGGAAAGAACAGAGATATGTGTTGGAATTCTGGCTTCACAATGTATTACTTCTTACTTTCTATGCCTCTATCTACCCATCTGTAAAATGGGAATAATATTATGTACCTTGAAGGATCATGGTAAGGTGTTAATGAGATCATGTTTGTGAAAAAGGTCAAGTACCAAGATAAGCCTGTGCAAGTGCTCAACAAAGGTTTTGACCATAGCCCTGGTCCTACCTTCCATTTTGTACCATGCCCTGTACATACTGTTATCCTGGTGAATATCTGTTATTTGGTTAATTTACATTTTCATGGATATGATGTCTGCCACATGAAGAAACAGGGCCACTGGGAACCAGGGTGTTTTAAGTATTCCAGATGGGATCTATTCCTCTTTCTGAGAACCATGAATTTGGCATTTGGAAATCTGACCTGGCAAAAGATACATGGGCAAGAGCTGTGCTTTCTCATCTTAGCAAGAAGACAAGGAGTCAGGGCCATCAAGCCAGGTGGCAAAGCAGCAACAGTGTCCCTGGACCTGCCACACCCCACTAATGAAGGCCAGGGCGTTCATGAGTCCAGCTCTTTGAAGTCACTCCATGAAGCTCTTACTTCATTGATGCACAGCATGGAAGAGGAGTCCTGAGTTAGCGAGAAGCCCAAGTAAAGTCTTTTATGAGGTGAGGGACTCTTCTGAGGAAACATAACAAAACCAAGGGGAAGGGCTTTTGACAATCACCAAATGAGTAAGAAAAAAAGGGTTGCCTTCCATGTCCACACCCACTGTGGAGGGGGTATAAATGCTCCTCAGGAGAAGGAGACCCACAGCTCTGTGGTTGTAGAACTTGAACTCTGTGTTCAGCCAGGTGCCTTGCTCCCTCCAGCACCATGCCTTACAACTGCTGCCTGCCCAACCTGAGCTGCCGCTCCACCTGCTCCTCCCGGCCCTGCGTGCCCCCCAGCTGCCATACCTGCACCCTGCCTGGGGCCTGCAACATCCCCGCCAACGTGGGCAACTGTGGCTGGTTCTGTGAGGGTTCCTTCAATGGCAGCGAGAAGGAGACCATGCAGTTCCTGAACGACCGCCTGGCCAGCTACCTGGAGAAGGTGCGTCAGCTGGAGCGGGAGAACGCGGAGCTGGAGAGCCGCATCCGGGAGTGGTGCCAGCAGCAGGTGCCTTTCGTGTGTCCCAGCTACCAGTCCTATTTCCGGACCATCGAGGAGCTCCAGCAGAAGGTGAGGGGGTGGGCACCCCACTGCCTCCAGCAGGAAGTTGTAGGGAGAGAATCTGAGATCTGATTAAGAAACAGTACAAATTCTCAGTTAAAGAGCCTGGCTTTTCCATTTTTCTTGAGTGCCCATTGTGTATGAGGCTCAGGACTGTTACGCCTGAATATTTGCATACTGCTAGTCTATGTGCAGGTAGCAGCACTTTGCATAAATAAGCTGTAATTAAAAGCTGCCTCCAAATGTTTCCATGCATTGCCAAGCTCCAGATTTATTACCCTGAGGTAAGAGAAAAGGACTGAGCCCCAGAAAGAAGCTGAGGAAGCAGAATCTTTTGTAAGAATTGGACAAATTTCTCTGTCTCCCATCTGGACTTTTGACTATTCTGACTTCTTGTTGTCGTTTCTTCTGGGTTCCTAATTTACCTGACCTGGATACCTCTGAACTTCTCTTGGTGTTCAGTGTCTAGTGAGGGCATAAAAATGGTTGACAAAAATCAGAAAGAGTAGAAACCACATAGGAGGAAATGGTACCAAGCCACCCAGGATGGCTAGGAAGGCATGGCTGCTTCCCTGACCCAGCCCCTCCAAAAGCCAGTTACATATTTATCTTCCTCCCTGGACTAGAAGTTTCTTGAGGGGAGCATTTACTCATTTTTTTGTATCTTCAGCTCCTAGAACCAGGCCAGATTTATGGTAGTTCTGTTTTGTTTTGTTTTTAGGGAGAAAGAGTGAGCATGTGTAGGCTAGCAGGGCTGGGGGGCGGTGGTGAGGCAGAGGGAGAGGGAGAGAGAGAATCTTAAGCAAGGTCCATGCTCAGTGCGGAGCTATGGTAGGGTTTTAAAAATAGATGTTATTATTATCAGCCTTTTAGTATTGCTTATTAGGAAAGAAAAAGATTATGTATTTCCTGATACTTTTGGTTGCACATTTCAGTATTCTTTTTATCCAAATTTGATTTTTCAAATATTTATTGAGTACATTTTGCATAGATAGCATTTAATAATCTCATATAAGATCCACTGTGATTTCTCATTCTGTTCCTTCCAGGTAAGAAAATTAGTAGGAATTGCTGTTGGTTAAAAGTAACCAAGCTCATTCCAGATCGTTTTGGGTTCTAGATCTTGTGTAACAAGTCAGAGAATGCCAGGCTGGTGGTGCAGATCGACAATGCCAAGTTGGCCTCAGATGACTTCAGGACCAAGTGAGTGGGCAAGTGGGGTGTCCTCTCTCTTCTTTCTTTCCCTTTAGTGTGTCCTCAACACTGACAAAACATTGAAAAAGCTTTTCCTTAGATTTTTCCCCCAGGATCCACAGAGTCACTGCTCAGTAGAGCTCAGAGATCTCTTCTCCAGATTCAGACCCCTCCTCCTCTACTGCTGCTTCTCTGTAAGATGAGATCCCCAAACTAGTGTAGAAGTCATGCCCCACTCCCACCCCCACCACCGTGCTCTGCTATGCACATAATGCAGTCAGGTGAATGTGAGAAGTTTATTAATTTTGGAAATCTCACAGTTTATGGACTTTTATTCTCTAAATCTACTGGTTCCTTATTTATCAAAAAATAATTACCAGAGCATTTTCCTCTAGGAATTACTGCTCAGTGTTAAAAATCTAAATGTAAGAGAAGGCTGTAGAGACTGCAAGCTCCAACTTCCAGTTATGTGACAAACCAAACCAAACCAGAGTCAGGGCCAGGCCCATTCCTGTCTGGTGGGTCCCTGATGCCCCTGTATCGCAGGTACGAGACAGAGGTGGGCTTGCGGCAGCTGGTGGAGTCGGACATCAATGGCCTGCGCAGGATCCTGGATGAGCTGACCCTGTGCAAGTCCGACCTGGAGGCCCAGGTGGAGTCCCTGAAGGAGGAGCTGCTGAGTCTCAAGCAGAACCATGAGCAGGTGAAGTTCCCCAAAGAACAACAGGCTCAAACTCGCCAAGGCCTGTTTCCAACTGCCATGGGCTGTGGGAGGGACTCAACTAACTGAGGAATCTGTCCTCTAAACAAAAAGGGATTTGTAGAGAATGAGCAATCTAAAGCCTGTGATATGAGATTAGGATGTTTCTGCCAGAGGTAGGAATGAGAGTAAAGGAAATTGGCAAGGCCTGTAATGAGGAAAGGCCAGCAACCAGGCAGTGCCCACAGCTTCTTCCACTCCCAGGTCAGAGCATACCAGGCTGTAGAGATCTTGTATCCCAATACGCCATTTAGCAACTGGAGAGGCCAGGACAGCCACCCAGCAGAGAGGGCTCAGCTGGAAACAAAATCAACTCTCTTCCTTCTCCTCCAGTGTTGCCTAGAGGAAATGTTGAGCAAAATGTTCACTGTCACTGTTTTGTCAGTTGACAAAGAAGACGGACATTTTGTGCAAACTTTAAATACCAAATGTAAATAGTGATAGTTAATATTAGTTAAGAGCTTACTGTGTGCCAAACGCTATGCTAAGTGCTTTGGAACTCCAAAGGTAGTTCTCATTTTACAGATGAAGAACTTGAGGTTTCTAGAAGCTTCTAGAAGCCATATAGTAAGTGGTAGAGATGGTTCTCAATTTAAGCCTGATGTTACCTAAGTCCAAGTATCAAGTTATGCTGGCTCTGTTAAGAGAATAGCAGGGAAGTGAACAGATACTTATTTCCTTCAGCAAAATCTAGGTTGATAGAATTGACAAGTCACCAGTTAGGTCTATTTCATCCCAGATGGTAGGTTCCGAAGTAAGCATACTTTATTTCCTCTTTAGCCAGACTCTAACCTTTTTATTAGCTGTGGTTAAGAATCAAACCTAAGAACCTCTGTGGTATATGAGCAAAAACACTGAACTAGGTGCTTGGGGCTCACAGTGTTCTATCACATTTCAGCATGGAGGCCAAATCGCTGCCTTAAATGAGGAGGAGTACTCCAGGGGTACTTTTCCACAGGGGTGGAAAGAGTTCATGGGTGTGAAAGCACTTTGCAAAGTGAAATACACAGGTTGGTCACTGATTATAGAACACAGTTATAAGAGGATCTGATGGAACAGAGCTTTGAAAGCTTAAGAATGATTACAAGCTGATCTGTGCTTTTATAAGAGAGCATCCGAACACTCTGTGATACTTCGCATCTTCCCCTTCCTCCCTCAGGAAGTCAACATCTTGCGCTGCCAGATTGGAGACCGCCTCAACGTGGAGGTGGATGCAGCCCCAACCGTGGACCTGAACCGTGTGCTCAACGAGACCAGGAGTCAGTATGAGGCCCTGGTGGAGACCAACCGCAGGGACGTGGAGGAATGGTTCACCACCCAGGTGGGCATCTCAGCACGTGGCCACTCAGGACCCTTGGCCCCTCGGGACCCTTGAGGCAAGGTCTGACCCTGTCTTCTCCCCTGTGCTATTTCAGACTGAGGAGCTGAACAAGCAGGTGGTGTCCAGCTCGGAGCAGCTGCAGTCCTGCCAGGCAGAGATCATCGAGCTGAGACGCACGGTCAACGCCTTGGAGATCGAGCTCCAGGCCCAGCACAACCTGGTGGGTGTTGTTCAGGGTAACGCCCATGATTTCCTGAACCCGTGAAGCCTGTGACTTCTCTGAAACCCCATGGAGAAGCCCTCTGGGGAGTGACTCTGTGATATTCTTTGTCTTCCCCACACAGAGGGACTCCCTGGAGAACACGCTGACAGAGACTGAGGCACGCTACAGCTCTCAGCTGAACCAGGTGCAGTGCATGATCACCAACGTGGAGTCCCAGCTTGCTGAGATCAGGTGTGACCTGGAGCGGCAGAACCAGGAGTACCAGGTGCTGCTGGATGTCAAGGCCCGGCTGGAGTGTGAGATCAACACATACCGGGGTCTGCTGGAGAGTGAGGACTGCAAGTGAGTGGGAAGCTAGTACTGTTCCCCTTGGGGGTGCATGAGGTTGCTGTGGGAATGAAAAGTCATCTCAATGGAAACAAATCAATAATTTCGAGCTTTTGGTCGGAGGTAGTCTGGGGAAGTGTTATATTCTTACACAAAGTACACTTAATATTTTCCTATCTGTTCAGTTCATTTTCCTCTAACTTGCACCAATGGTCTTCTGTCTGCAGGCTTCCCTGCAACCCATGTGCCACAACCAATGCATGTGACAAGCCCATAGGGCCTTGTGTCTCCAATCCTTGTGCCCAACGTGCTTGGTGTGGACCTTGCAACACCTTTGTGCGGTAGTGGCCCTGGTGCCAGGAGGAGGAGAAGGGTTCCAAAGTCACATCTCAACTCTACTTAATACAAGCATCTCCTAAGGTGACCACACTTTGGACAAAGGAAGAATTTCTACCAGTACCAGCTTCTAAGTGTCAACTCTGCCTTTCACTGAATTTCCTGGCTGGATCCTTTAGAATGCAAAGTCTACTTATCAGCTTCTTCTGTCTTCTGAGCACATAGAGAAATCTACAGCAGGATTGGGCAATATCTATTATCACAATTACACACTTGCATAACATGTTCTGCTTGAACAAATACTTATTTAAATGTGATTTCAAAATAATCACATGAAAGTGTAATGGAGCCAAAAGGCAGGCTATAAAACTGAACATAATTGGGAAAAAAAATCTTCCTTGTCACTCTTTTGGTCTTTAGAGATACAGTAAGGATCCCTTGTTAACTTCCTAATAAACTCTTATTCTTGCACAAATATCATTTGTCCTTCTTTGTTCATTCATCCCCAAACTGGATGTCTTGTATCAATAAAATGTAAGTGGTGTTCTTTTACCAGATGAAGGGATCATGTGACTTCCTTCAAAAGGAGTCTCCGTCAGACATCACCCACCTGTTGATGTGGATTTCTTGTGCGTGGGGAAGTTGGTAGTGAAACAAATGGCAAATCCACATGACAGTATCTACAAAAATTTTCTGTCTAGCTCTTCAGAGGGAATAGGCAAGAGAACTACAGAAATGGGACCTCATCAGGGGCAAATGAATCTTGAAAGTAAGGCCATACCTCTTGACAACATGAAAATACTGTAACCTAGCAAGAACTGGAAAAAACGCACTCAGCCAACAACTATCTTCCTCGACTTCTATCTTTGTATATTGGAGAGGTTTTCTTCACCATCCAAATCAAGTAATGATGTTTGTGCTTACAAATTTCATAATATACTTCATCACAGAGCTTGGAAAAAAAAGAATTAAATCAACTCAGGTCCAGACTATCAAATCAGTGTATTATAAATTACATTCCTCTCACTAAAGTATTATTAATGTTGGTATTACCTTTCATTTCATTCAATCATGATATTTTGGGGAGGGCAAGTGTTTATGCTTATGTAAAAAGAACAGCAAATATAATTGAAAAAGTTTTATCCTAGATTACTTATTCCTTTAAAAATTTTTATTAGTAGCTTACACTGTATATTTTATATCACATAAATTTTACAGTGGTGGCATATATACACATTATAAGTGCATATAATAGAGCATAAAGATAAATAAACATATGCTCAACATTTCTTCTGATAGGAAGATAAGATGAAATATTGTGAAACCCAGCAAATTAGTGAGCCCTGAACCTCCTGAACCCCCTGCGCTCTGTACAGATTGAGATATGTCATTTCAATCTGACATAAAGCTGGGGTTGGAAATTCTTTGGAATGACTCATGCGTGAATAAAGAGTTGGAAGTAAGACCATTTTGTTTCCATCAAAAAGACCCTTCCTTTCTGCATTGAGGGAACAGCATGATCTTTACACATGTACAATTTTTTGGCTTATTAATTAACCAAAGATATCTACATTGTGTGAAATTGTGTGTCTGAAGCACCGAATGGATACCATGGTCCCCTCTCCCAAGGTTGTTCTGGGCTGTCAGGACAGAGCAGTTGCCTACAAGCCATTCCACTGGAGTCCTGGATTCATAGACAGCGTGAGCCCTGCTCACCTGGGCCTCATTCTTCTTGTTAATTGTCTTCTTTCCCTACAGAGGCTGTCTAGGTCCTGGGCAAATGTCCTGGCCCCAGTAAGAGAGGCAATGAGTCTTTGAGATGCAGAATGGCTGGGACTCTACTTAAGCTCAGCATCACTTGGTCAGAGGGAGCTCATGTGACCCTCCTGGCCTCAGGTTTCTCCTGTCCTTTGTGACCAGAAGAAATCAGTAATGGCTCCTAGTCTATGCTGTACTCAAATTTGACTCTCTTCCTTGTCAGCTCTGGCCCTTGGGCAAGTCCCTCCCCTTCTCCAAGCTTCATGCCTCCTTATGGGGCTCCCAGATGCAATTTAGAAAATGCAAACCCTTAGAGCAAATGCAAAACCATCTGCAAAATGCTATGTAGAGGCAAATGGTTATTCTTTTTTTTTTTTTAAATGGTTATTCTTTGACACATCCAACTCCACTGGTTTGGACTATTGGTCAGTAGCTATGATATTCAGCTGATGAAAGTAACTCTGGAACAAGTCTGTGTGTGGTTGGATCTTGGTTCTGCTCTTTAAGAGTGGTATAACCTTGCAAATAACAAACACCATACTTCTCCATGTTCTCATCTTTAGTAGGGTGACAATAATAGTGTGTTTTACAGGATGTTGAGGAGGATGAATTGAGTAAATATACAGAAGCACACAAGAGTGAGCCTAGCAGAAGGAATCAGGGTTCATAGGAATCACAGAGTAGTCACACTTGGGGTGCACACAGGAGAGGTGGTTTCAGGCAGTGCTGGAAGGGAACATGAGGGATGCTTTTGGGTCTCAAGCAGAAACTGCACACTGTATGGAAACATAGCAGGTAGAGAATCATGGTGCTGGATGCCAAAGACACTTATATCTTTTGGTTTGTATATTGCTTCCAAGGCAGATGTTTTTAAAAAGTGTGGCTGGGTATTAAAAACTTTCTTGGGAGAAGCACCTAGGTGGCTCAATTGTTGAGTGTCTGGCTTTGGCTCAGGTGGTGATCCTAGGGTCCTGGGATTGGATCCCACATCAGGCTCTTCGCAGGGAGTCTGCTTCTCCCTCTGCCTATGTCTCTGCCTCTCTGTCTCTCATGAATAAATAAATAAAATCTTAAAAAAAGAAAAATTCTCTTTGGAGAAAAAAAAAAGAAAAATTCTTGGGAGGTCTTCAGATCTTCAAAAGCTATGGAAGTGGCAGAGTCCAAACCTGTATCTCTGAGGAAAGAAGTCCAGCTAATATCTGGGGTGAAATTGAAGAAAAAATTGCACTAAGGTAGTATAATATATCTTATACACAGATATACACAACATGTACATACTGTACATGTACACACACATATGTATCATATGCATACATATACATGTCATATAATATATAATTACATATTAATACACATTATATGAAATATTTAGTATAATTAAATATGTAACAATATATTAATTAATCTATTATAAATTTAGACACACACAATATGTAGGTAGAAAGCAGGAGAGCACAGCAGAGGGTGGAGGATCTAGTGGTCATGAGAAGTGGCAGGGTTGGCTAGGCTGGATGGGGGCAGGCGCCTTGGATTCACCTTCCTCTTTCTATCCCCTCCTCCACACCCAGAATCCTGGGACTGCTCCTTAGTCCTCTGACATGGGCTGGAGCTCTATGCTGGACTGTGCCTTCCCTGCTCAGTTGACTGAGGTGTCAGTGTGCTTCAGCTGGTGGAGGACTGTGGCTGGTTTATTCTGTATTTTAGTGAGCCCTGGAGCTTTGGTTCTACCTATTTTTTTTTTTTTTAATTTTTAGAGGGTGGGAGGGGCAGAGGGAGAGAGAATCTCAAGCAGGTTCCATGCCCATTGCAGAGCCTGAAAATGCCAGGGCTGCATCTCATGACCCTGAGATTGTGACCTGACCTGAAATCAAGAGTCAGATGCTTAATCAACTGAGCCACCCAGGTACACCCCCCCATCCATTTTTATTTGTATGTAGTTGGGATCATCTATCTATCATATTATTGCATTCAGTGGTGTCTACACTTACCAGTGTTAAAAAAGAACACAAACAACAATCAAGTGAAGGAACGCAAGGCCCAGCTCACAAAAGAGACTGACTCTTGTTTTCCTTTCCTGATTCCTACTTTTCTAAATCAGTTTCTGGAATGGAGAGATATTAGGAACAAGAACTCTTGTAGAAATTAGAACACCAACCTATGAAAAAAGGTAGGGCAAGGCGAGAGGTAGAATGGAACTAGAGCTTTTATCCCAAACTTACAGGCCATGTACTTAGGCATACGTGAGGACACCTGAGGAGACAGGCCCTCAACATTTGCTCAGCTCCCTTCCCACCCCGGACATCTCTGGGCCATCCTCTCCCTGTGTTAGGGCTGACAGTGCTGAGTAGTGCCAGGTCTCTGAAAGGCTCTAGTCACGTGCTAATCCACTTGTCCTCAGGGAGCAGACTCCTAGAGAACAGAGAATAGACATTCCTGTAGCTCTGAGAGTCTGTGCCCCAGAAGACTCCATCTTTGACTTTGCCAGAGAAGAATTAGTAGATAATAGTTTTATCAACTTTAAGTGATTAACATGGTTACAATACAGATCTCAATTAAAGTAATGCAGAAAGTCACTTATTAATAATGAATGTCTGCTGCTTGCTTAGAATAAGAAGAGAAAGAAATAGGTCTGGAACTCTTTTTTTTTTTTTTTTTTTTTTAATTGTCTTTCAGCAGTGACACAGAAGGAGGGAAAGAAAATGAACAAGATCTCTTACTAAGAATTCCTTTCAGTCAGCTCTGGGCTCTCCCAGGTTTAGGGTCAATTTCTCCTCCCATAAGACCCCAGCCCACCATTGCTGAGGTCAACCGTTCCAGAGCCGGGCCTTCCCAGAAAACTGTGCTCCCATAGCAAGAAAGCAACAGCATCAGAACCCAGAGACTGCCGCCTAACCCCACTCTGCCCTCTGTGTGAAGTCAGCAGTGATGGGGCTGGGCAATGGGTCTCACCTGCTGATGACAGTGTGACCCACTGGATGACAGTTACAATAGAAGAATTATGGATTGTTTTGGAGGCAAAATCTTTGAGTTCTTATTTTGAACAAGTTGTCAGCTTCTCCAGCTTCCAGACTGTGTGATGGTCTCTGTGTATGGAAGTACTTTGTAAATGCCACAGCTCACACATAAGCCTTACTATTTATTGCTATTGATCCCTTTGACCTTGAATATTGATTCCTGAGCTCTCAGAGTCTAATTTTGAGGTGATTTGTTCTCAGTGGAGCATCCCACTCAGCCTCCTACAGTCCTTTTGTTCCTGCCTTTGACAGATGTAACCTGGGCTCCTGTTTTTCCCAGCTTGGAGAGCTCCACCAAAAGTCCTGTTGGGTAGTAAAGGACCAACTTTTTGTTTGGCAAAAGGGGTTAATCTCTTCCATTGTTCCAGGAACCCTTCTTCCTCTCTGATCCATGGAATTCCAGGTCCCAGTACAACATGGGGTTGACAGGAGAGGAGGAACCACAGGGAATGGAGTGTGATGGGAGGTCTCAGGAGAACAATGAAAGGGATGTGGGGAAAAGGGATGTGGGCCTGCATGGCCACTCTCTCTCTGTTTCCTCCTGGATGTATGTTGCAGCCCCTTTCTCTTCCAGCTCCTATACAAGCTCCTTTTAGAGGGCAGCTTTTTGTGAGTGGCGCTGAGGAGACAAAGGAGTGCTGAATCACTTACAGATGGAGTTATCGAGAGGCTCAAGAAGCGTCCTGAAAACACCTGGGAGCACTTCAGTGGCTGAGTGCAGAATAATACTTAAAGCTGGGGGAGTATGGGGGACAGTTACAGTCAAATGCTTTGTTCTGTTTTGTTTTGCTTTAGAGAAGAGTCACTGCGTCACGCACAACTGCTCACATTCCTCATCGAAACAGGAAAATCAGGGATCCCTGGGTGGCGCAGCGGTTTGGCGCCTGCCTTTGGCCCAGGGCGCGATCCTGGAGACCCGGGATCGAATCCCATGTCGGGCTCCCGGTGCATGGAGCCTGCTTCTCCCTCTGCCTGTGTCTCTGCCTCTCTCTCTCTCTCTGTGTGACTATCATAAATAAATTAAAAAAAAAAAAAAAAAAAAAAAAAGAAACAGGAAAATCAGACAAGAAGTGCCAAAAGTTTCAAGAACTGCTAAAACTGTAAGAAGATATGATCATGATGTGGCCTGTCCCTTGTTATTGCAAAACTTGTGCTGACACCTTTACATGGACAGGTGCCAAGCAGGTTGGCCCTGGCCTGGCCAGGCTCTTATCTGAGCCCATGGCAAGTATGCAAGGTAGTGTTCTCATTCTTTCTCATTTTTCCACATACAGGGACAAGCACAGGTCAGAAATTTAAGGAAGATCAGGGAAAATGTATAGCTTCTGCGTCGAAGACAGATTTATAAGATTTATATGTTTATAAAACGTGCTCAGCACGGCAGAGAAATATTGGTGTCTACAGGACATGGCTTCCTGAGGCAGCACAAATGAAGTTGGTGATGGCCCTAATGAGCTAAAGCTTAGAATGTGACACACTGGTGTGTGTGTGTGTGTGTGTGTGTGTGTGTGTGTTTAAAATTTTAAAAATGGTTAAAAGATGAAAAGAGAAAATACAAAGCAAGCCCCAGAAAAATCTTGGGTTTGAAAAAGATTGCTTTAGTTTTCAATCTGAATTGTAACCTCTACCTGAATCTTACCATTCAGTGTGTCACGGGGCCTGTCTGAGCCTCAGTTTCTTAATCTGTAAAGTGGGGAGAATAATGACCACTTTGTAGCTTTTAAATAAAGATGGGATGAGATTACGTTGGTAAAGGTGCTTAACTCAATGCTGATTCAAGTCCTTTGGCATCCAGGTTAGGTGCCTGGTTTCAAGTTTCCTCAAGTTGAGGGCTGTAGAAAACTGGCTGGATGCAAGCAAGAGGCTGAGGAATCTGAGCTTGAGGCCTGAGAATCAGAGTTAAATGAATTCAGACGTGCTCGTTTGCATGTGTGTGCATGACATGTGTCAACTTAAGAGGCAGGCAAATAGTTGAGACTAGTAAACTAGTGGCCTTTTTGCAGATTATAGCAATCAGAATTTTCCAACAGGAAGATACAAGTGTTGTTGGTGACTTGAAGAAAGGCCTCTTTCTGGCTAGACACATCCCACAGGTGCCTGGTCTAGGAAGGAGCACAGGCGCTGCCCTTTAGCTTCCATGTGACCCTACCACTGGGTGTTCTTTTATCTGCAATTGCTGCACATGGCAGCCTTGGGAATAACCACGCAGCCTGCTCGCAGTCTGGCCCCCGGACCCCATCCAGGTTACTGTCTCTCCTAGATTGGTCCTCAAGTCAAATAGTGTATATAATATTGAAGAATTTTCATATTTCTTAACTGATCCTCATGTGCCTTTTATGGCAGACATGTAGGAAGCACATGATCTATTATGTCCACCCAGGTGTTTTCAGGATGCTTCTTGGGACTCTTGATAGCTCCTTCTGTGAGGGATCCAGCACTCTTTGTCTTCTCAGCGTCACCCACATAATCTATCCTCTAAAAGGAGCTTGTTCAGGGCCTGGAAGAGACAAGGGATTGTAACATGTAACAAATATAACTTGCCTGCCTGAGATTAATAACTCATTTAGGACAGATGAAGGAATGAAGCACAGAAAGGTTGCTTGAGGAATGCCACACAGCAAAAAGTGCTTTTCATTCATTGGGAGCAGAAGCCTTTGGGTGACTAGAGAAGAAGAGAAACTATGTAGGCACATGATTGGCAGTTTCTAATGAAAGGGAGTAATTCCCCTTTCTCTTAACCCTGGTGCTGTGTGCTTTGAAGGCAGGTGTTGTTCCTACATTAATAACCACAACACTCACAGGATTGGACATGAACTTCATATGAAATAGTGTTGGTGACAGGAACAGGGGTATGGAGTGCAACTTTTGAATTAAGCCCAGCACAATACAAATTAAGTAAAGAGCTAAAGTGGTTTTAATACACAAAGGTGGAATTCATGCCAAGAGTTTGACCAGTTCTGTTTTGGAGGTGCTTAAGTGGAGACCCCAAAGGTGACTGTCATGTCACAGAACTGCCCAGTAACTGAGCCAAGATTTGAAAGCTTTAATTTTGCCCCTGTGGCTCGTCTCTCTACAGAGGGGCTGGGCATCTCTTGCTTAGAAGTAAAGCTGGCCAAAGGTGATCAAACGAGGTACACATTCTAGAAAGTTTTGGAGTTTTAATTGAAAATCAGGCTGTGTTTAAAGAATCTTTTTTTTTTTTCCATTAAATTGTGACTAACAGTAAATGAAGACCTGGTAAAGTAAATCTCTTGGTTGAACCAATCAGTTCTTTTAGACTCATACCAATTGCATATCCAATTACATAAGAAGATTAAAAGAATACTAGTTACTGTTTACTCCTACATTAAAAAAATCTTGGACATGTATAGACATTTATAAAAGTACAAAGTGCTAACAGAATGTACCTATTAAATTCACTATTGTGTTTGTGTCTGGGAAGAAGGGATTGGAATGTGGATAGCTATGAAAATCAAAGTTCTCTATGTGATCTTTCATGTTATATTTACTTGATGTTTTAAAAGGACTTTATTTATTTATTTGAGAGAGAGAAAGTGAGAGAGAAAGAGAGAGAGAGAGAGAGAGAGAGCATGAGTGGGAGAAGGGGCAGAGGGGGAGGGAGACGCAGACTCCCTGCTGAGCAGGGAGGCCCAGCATCCTCGGATCATGATCTGAACCAAAGGCAGACACTTAACTGACAGAGCCACCCAGGTGCCACAATATTTACTTGATTTTTAAACACAGAGAAAATATGAAAAAAAATTTAACTGCTGCTCATCCTGAGTAGAGAAGCAGGGGTTTTACAATATAGTTTCTCTGTTCTTTTTTTTAATGCTTAGATTTTTTTAAAAAAATTGTTGCTATCAAAATATGAAACAAAACACAAGAGAACTGGATGGAAAAGTGAGCTAATCCCTTCATTTCAGCCAATGATGACTGTGGTAATCCTGGGTATTAGACCTTGGAGTCTTACTGGTGGTGCTGCTTACCTGATGGAAACACCTGGTGCTAAGGATAGGCTGAATAACCAGGAGGATATTCATTCTTGTATTTGATTCTGGCCATCCACAGCCACAAGATGATGGAATGACATTTGTCTGGCTCCTTGCAATAAGGTGGTTGTGTAAAGTTATTTGTGATTTTCTTACTTCCTATGATAAGGAGAAAGAACAAGTGAGTCAGAGGCCTATTATAAAAGATCTAACTGCCTTAGCTTCACCTGCAGTATCTGAGGAGTTCAATTCAATACCTCAGGGTTCACCGATGTTAGGGAAATGTGAAGACCAGAAAAGATACCATGTTGAATGTACACTCATTTCCATGGAAGCACTGCATGAGATTTATGTATAATGAGTACATCCTTCTCTCTGATGGACTGGGAAGCACCATATCCAAACACAAATATGTACATGCTCTCAACCAGAAAAGCATCAATAAGATAAGTGTATGGTTGCCAAGAGGGACCACCTGTGGGTATGCAAGTTTGTCTAAGATATCTGATCTCATGAATTCATGGTCTTAGGAAACTTTCCTGCTCAAAATGGAGTTTCTTTTTTCAAATGCAAATCCTTGATTTTAACTAAGAATATCTTCTGGCTGGATCTTTTGTCAGAAATTTTACAATAAAAGTAGAAAGGAGGGATCCCTGGGTGGCGCAGCGGTTTAGTGCCTGCCTTTTGCCCAGGGCGCGATCCTGGAGACCCGGGATCGAATCCCACGTCAGGCTCCCGGTGCATGGAGCCTGCTTCTCCCTCTGCCTGTGTCTCTGCCTCTCTCTCTCTCTCTCTCTCTCTCACTGTGTGCCTATCATAAAAAAAAAATTTTAAAGTAGAAAGGAAAAATGGGAGCTGTAAAGCATGATTAATTGTATGTGTCAACTTGAGTAGGCTACAGGATGCCCAGATAAGCTGGTAAAAATTGTTTTTGGGTGTGTCTGTGAGAGTATTTCTGGAAGAGATTAGCATTTGAATCAATACTGTAGAGTCAGTAAGACCATAGAATCAGTAAAAAGCGACTAATGTAAGTAGGCATGACCCAATCCACTGAGGGCCTGGTAAGAACAAAAATGCAGAGAAAGGTTGAATTTGCTCTTTGTTTGAGCTGGGACATCCATCCGCTTCTGCCCTTGGATACTGGTGCTCATGGTTCTCAGACCTTTTGACTCAGACTGGATCATACTAGCAGCTATCTTCTTCTCTGGCTTGCAGACGGTAGATGGTGGGACTTCCTAGCCTCCACAGTCACGTGATCTAATTCCTATAATAAATCTCTTCTTATGGTCTATATCTAGATCTGTATTTATTTATATATATCCTATTGGTTTTGTTTCTCTGAAAAGCCCTGATGATACATGGAGAGAGAGAGTTTGAAGATGGCAGGTAATGGAACTGGTGGTGGCATGTATGCTTCAAACATAAAATACAGGCCTGGGAAGATTTTCCTGGAAATAGGAGACAAGTGTGCATTCAGCATGGACCATCTTTTCTGACTTTCACACTTCTCTGACTTCAATAAGCCAGAGGTATTGCATTAAATTTTCCCTCATGGCCAGCTAAGAGGGCTTGTCCTCCTTCCTTCAAATAATTCCCCTAAGTTCTTGCTAATGAGTAATGAGAGAGAGAGAGAGAGAGAGAGAGAGAAGAAATACACTGAGCATCAAGGTATGGTTCAGTTAAAGGGTTATTAGCAAACCTGAGGGAAATGGCTGATGCCAGACATCTCTTGGTTTTGTTGTTGGGGAGAAAGAAGGGGAAAGAGGCAGAGGACAATGACTCTAGGCCATGAGCAGCCCACAAGCTGGGAAAGGATTACCTGGAAAAAGAGAAAGACTCTATGAAAAGAGGACTATGCAATAATGTCTCTTATTCCCACACTTTTTCTACCAACATGACTATGTTAGCCCTTCTGTTGACATAGATCCTCTCCTCAAATCTGAGTGAGTTTGTGACCACAGAGGAAGTGGCACTCTGTGACTTCTAAGAATAGATCATAAAAGGCAATGCAGCTTCCACCTCGTTCTCCTGGGCTGTGCTGAGGAAGCCCAAGCAGGCTTTGAGTCTTTCCAGATGATGCTCTCGACATCACAGAGCAGAGATAAGCCATCCTACTGTGCCTTTTCAGAATTTCTGGCCCATAGAATCCATGAGCATAATAAAATGCTTTAATCACATATAAAAGGATTTATATCAGTATATTTGGGTTGTCTGTTATGCAGCACTAGTGACTGACACAAAGACTCTCTGGTTTGTCTTAATTTGTGGTAGGAACCAAAAGAAAGCATCAGATGTTTGCATTTTGACTTTTCAGCATCCATGAAACTCTAAGGGAGTTTAAACAGGGATGACTTTGTTTTGTCAGATTTACTTCCAAAGATCACACCCTAGATATTTTTCAGCTTGTCTTTTATTCCTTTAAAGATAGCAACATACTTTATTACAACTGTATTTGATAATTCCAGTATATGGATTGTGGTCTATTTATGCTCTCTTGTTTCTGCTGGTTCTCACTCACAGTACCTTGTTTCCTTGTGTGTTTAGTTATGTATGACTGTAAACTGTTCACTGTGTCAGTCAAAGTAGGCTAAGCTACAGTTGCTACAGAAACAAACAACTCCTAAATTTCTCAAATCTTATCACAACATGAGTTTATTTCTTGCTCATGCTCTGTGTCCCACATAGCCTAATAATCATACATATCTAAGGAATTTAGGCTGACAGTAGCTCCATCTCTATATAAGTTCCAGAAATCTGCTTGCGAGGGTAAAGAAAAGGTGGCAAATTGTTCATCAGCTCATAGAGCCTTGGTCTGGAAATGATGTGTGATACACATCACTTCTATTTACGTGTTGTTAGCCAAAGCAAGTCAATTGATCATGCCTCACTTCAAAGGGGATAGAGCATGGAATATTTTTCCATCTCTTTGTGTCTTCCTCAATTTCTTTCAGAAGTGTTCTATAGTTTTGAGGGTATAGATCCTTTACATCTTTGGTGAGGTTTATTCCTAGGTATCTTATGCTTTTGGGTGCAATTGTAAATGGGATTGACTCCTTAATTTCTCTTTCTTCAGTCTCATTGTTAGTGTATAGAAATGCCACTGACTTCTGGGCATTGATTTTGTATCCTGCCACGCTACTGAATTGCTGTATGAGTTCTAGCAATCTTGGGGTGGAGACTTTTGGGTTTTCTATGTAGAGTATCATGTCATCGGCGAAGAGGGAGAGTTTGACTTCTTCTTTGCCAATTTGAATGCCTTTAATGTCTTTTTGTTGTCTGATTGCTGAGGCTAGGACTTCCAGTACTATGTTGAATAGCAGTGGTGAGAGTGGACATCCCTGTCTTGTTCCTGATCTTAGGGGAAAGGCTCCCAGTGCTTCCCCATTGAGAATGATATTTGCTGTGGGCTTTTCATAGATGGCTTT
Organism: Canis lupus familiaris; assembly: GCF_011100685.1. Lineage (NCBI taxonomy): Eukaryota > Metazoa > Chordata > Mammalia > Carnivora > Canidae > Canis > Canis lupus. Next base: position 21,306,952 of record NC_049230.1, read on the forward strand.
TAAGATGTCGAGGAATGTTCCCTCTATCCCTACACTCTGAAGAGTTTTGATCAGGAATGGATGCTGTATTTTGTCAAATGCTTTCTCTGCATCCAATGAGAGGATCATATGGTTCTTGGTTTTTCTCTTGCTGATATGATGAATCACATTGATTGTTTTACGGGTGTTGAACCAGCCTTGTGTCCCAGGGATAAATCCTACTTGGTCATGGTGAATAATTTTCTTAATGTACTGTTGGATCCTATTGGCCAGTATCTTGTTGAGAATTTTTGCATCCATGTTCATCAGGGATATTGGTCTGTAATTCTCCTTTTTGGCGGGGTCTTTGTCTGGCTTTGGAATTAAGGTGATGCTGGCTTCATAGAACGAATTTGGAAGTACTCCATCTCTTTCTATCTTTCCAAACAGCTTTAGGAGAATAGGTATGATTTCTTCTTTAAACGTTTGATAAAATTCTCCTGGGAAGCCATCTGGCCCTGGACTCTTGTGTTTTGGGAGGTTTTTGATGACTGCTTCAATTTCCTCCCTGGTTATTGGCCTGTTCAGGTTTTCTATTTCTTCCTGTTCCAGTTTTGGTAGTTTGTGGCTTTCCAGGAATGCGTTCCATGCTCATGGATTGGCAGAATTAATATTGTAAAAATGTCAATGTTACCCAGGGCAATATACACGTTTAATGCAATCCCTATCAAAATACCATGGACTTTCTTCAGAGAGTTAGAACACATTATTTTAAGATTTGTGTGGAATCAGAAAAGACCCCGAATAGCCAGGGGAATTTTAAAAAAGAAAACCATATCTGGGGGCATCACAATGCCAGATTTCAGGTTGTACTACAAAGCTGTGGTCATCAAGACAGTGTGGTACTGGCACAAAAACAGACACATAGATCAGTGGAACAGAATAGAGAATCCAGAAGTGGACCCTGAACTTTATGGGCAACTAATATTCGATAAAGGAGGAATGACTATCCATTGGAAGAAAGACAGTCTCTTCAATAAATGGTGCTGGGAAAATTGGACATCCACATGCAGAAGAATGAAACTAGACCACTCTCTTTCACCATACACAAAGATAAACTCAAAATGGATGAAATATCTAAATGTGAGACAAGATTCCATCAAAATCCTAGAGAAGAACACAGGCAACACCCTTTTTGAACTCGGCCATAGTAACTTCTTGCAAGATACATCCACGAAGGCAAAAGAAACAAAAGCAAAAATGAACTATTGGGACTTCATCAAGATAAGAAGCTTTTGCACAGCAAAGGATACAGTCAACAAAACTCAAAGACAACCTACAGAATGGGAGAAGATATTTGCAAATGACATATCAGATAAAGGGCTAGTTTCCAAGATCTATAAAGAACTTATTAAACTCAACACCAAAGAAACAAACAATCCAATCATGAAATGGGCAAAAGACATGAACAGAAATCTCACAGAGGAAGACATAGACATGGCCAACATGCATATGAGAAAATGCTCTGCATCACTTGCCATCAGGGAAATACAAATCAAAACTACAATGAGATACCACCTCACACCAGTGAGAATGGGGAAAATTAACAAGGCAGGAAACCACAAATGTTGGAGAGGATGCGGAGAAAAGGGAACCCTCTTACACTGTTGGTGGGAATGTGAACTGGTGCAGCCACTCTGGAAAACTGTGTGGAGGTTCCTCAAAGAGTTAAAAATAGACCTGCCCTACGACCCAGCAATTGCACTGTTGGGGATTTACCCCAAAGATACAAATGCAATGAAACGCCGGGACACCTGCACCCCGATGTTTCTAGCAGCAATGGCCACGATAGCCAAACTGTGGAAGGAGCCTCGGTGTCCAACGAAAGATGAATGGATAAAGAAGATGTGGTTTATGTATACAATGGAATATTACTCAGCTATTAGAAATGACAAATACCCACCATTTGCTTCAACGTGGATGGAACTGGAGGGTATTATGCTGAGTGAAGTAAGTCAGTCGGAGAAGGACAAACATTATATGTTCTCATTCATTTGGGGAATATAAATAATAGTGAAAGGGAAAATAAGGGAAGGGAGAAGAAATGTGTGGGAAATATCAGAAAGGGAGACAGAACGTAAAGACTGCTAACTCTGGGAAACGAACTAGGGGTGGTAAAAGGGAGGAGGGCGGGGGGTGGGAGTGAATGGGTGACGGGCACTGGGTGTTATTCTGTATGTTAGTAAATTGAACACCAATAAAATATAAAAAAAAAAAAAAAAAAAACAAAGGGGATAGAGAAGTACATTCCTGCCATGTTTCTGAAAGGGAGAGAGACAAATATTTGGTGATGCCACTAATGACTGTCACACTTATTTTCCTCAGAATATTGTCTGTGGGACTGTGTTGATAGTGGTGTGTTCCTCCAGAAAGGATTTGCATTTGTTCCTGCCACTGCACTAGGGCACTGTCAGTCAGAGGCCTCTTTCAATTCATGGCACACAAGTCAGTTGCAAATGACCACTTTCATTACAAGTTCCTGACGGTAGGAGTGGGTGGGCTGAATTGATGTCTAGGTCACCATTACACCAAAGGCATGACCCTTGCGGGTCCCAGCTTTATGGAGCGGAACATCTTCTGGGGGAGTCTCTACCCTGGTTGAGTCCTGGATTTTATATTCTGCTTCTATCTCCCAGGAAAGCCATGAAAACTACAATTCAAGGTTGCCAAATTCAGGAAAATCTCTTAAGGCAGAAGAGGTATCAATGCTCAGCTCACCTCTTTTGAGTAGCTACTTTTCTTAGTTCTATGATAATTCTTGGGTCATTCTTAAAATCTTGTCAGCTCTGTGATGCTCTTAAGAAGATTCAAACTTAGAAAATAATACAGCATATTTAATTGTTTTTATAATGTATGTTAATCCAAATAAACTAGCCTACCATACCATCTGAAATAGAAACTCTGGAGCTATCCTGTCCAATACAGAAGCCACTGGCCACATGTGGCTATTTCAATATAGAAAACCTGAACTGGCCAATAACCAGGGAGGAAATTGAAGCAGTCATCAAAAACCTCCCAAAACACAAAAGTCCAGGGCCAGATGGCTTCCCAGGGGAGTTCTATCAAACGTTTAAAGAAGAAACAATACCTATTCTACTAAAGCGGTAGGATATTCTATTCTATTCGAAGGATAGAAAGGGATGGGATAGTTCCAAACTCGTTTTATGAAGCCAGCATCACATTGATTCCAAAACCAGACAAAGACCCCACCAAAAAGGAGAATTATAGACTTATTTAATAAGTTCCTTAGTTTTTAGACTACATGTCCTTTACCTCTTTGTTTAGGTTTATTACTAGGTATCTTAAAGTTTTTGGTGCAATTGTAAATGGGATTGACTCCTTAATTTCTCTTTCTTCAGTCTCATTGTTAGTGTATAGAAATACCACTGATTTCTCTGCATTGATTTTGCACTGTATTGAATAGTAGTGGTGAGAGAGGACATCCCTGTCATGTTCCTGATCTTAGGGGAAAGGCTGTCAGTGCTTCCCCATTGAGACCGATATTTGCTGTGGACTTTCCATAGATGGCTTTTAAGATACTGAGGAATGTTTCCTCTATCCCTATACTCTGAAGAGTTTTGATCAGAAATGGATGCTGTATTTTGTCAAATGCTTTCTCTGCATCTATTGAGAGGATCACATGGTTCTTGTTTTTTCTCTTGCTGATATGATCTATCACGTTGATTGTTTTACGAGTGTTGAACCAACCTTACATCCTGGGGATAAATCTCACTTAGTCATGGCGAATAATCATCTTAATGTACTGTTGGATTCTATTGGCTAGTATCTTGTTGAGAATGTTTGCATCTGTGTTCATCAGGGATATTGGTCTATAATTCTCCTTTTTGGTGGGGTCTTTGTCTGGTTTTGGAAACAAGGTGATGAGGGCTTCATAAAACGAGTTTGGAAGTATTCTGTCCCTTTCTATCCTTCAGGAACAGCTTTAGTAGAATAGGTATTGTTCCTTCTTTAAACATTTGATAGAATTGCCCTGGGAAGCCATCTGGCCCTGGACTTTTGTGTTTTGGGAGGTTTTTGATGACCGCTTCAGTTTCCTCCCTGGTGATTGGCCTGTTCAGGTTTTCTATTTCTTCCTGTTCCAGTTTTGGTAATTTGTGGTTTTCCAGAAATGCATCCATTTCTTCTAGATTGCCTAATTTTTTGGCATAAAGCTGCTCATAATATGTTTTTAAAATCATTTGTATTTCCTTGGCATTGGTGGTGATCTCTCCTCTTTCATTCATGATTTTGTTAATTTGAGTTTTTTTCTTTTTAATAAGGCTGGCTAGTGGTTTATCTATCTTATTAATTCTTTCAAAGAACCAACTCCTGGTTTTGTTGATGTGTTCCACAGTTCTTCTGGTCTCTATTTCATTGAGTTCTGCTCAAATTTTTTTTTATCTCTCTTCTACTTGGTGTAGGTTTTATTTGCTGTTCTTTCTCCAGTTCCTTTAGGTGTGAGGTTAGCTTGTATATTTGAGTTTTTTTCAATTTTCAGAGGGATGCTTGTATTGTGATGTATTTCCCTCTTAGGACTGCTTTTTCTGTATCTCAAAGATTTTGAATGGTTGTATCTTCATTTTCATTAGTTTCCATGAATCTTTTTAATTCTTCTCTAATTTCCTGGTTGAGCCATTCATCTTTTAGTAGGATGCTCTTTAACCTCCATGTCTTTGAGTTTCTTCCAAATTTCTTCTTGTGATTGAGTTATAGTTTCAAAGCATTGTGGTCTGGAAATATGCAGGGGACAATCCCAATCTTTTGGTATCAGTTGAGACCTGATTTGTGACCCAGTATGTGGTCTATTCTGGAGAAAGTTCCATGTGCACTTGAGAAGGCTGTGTATTCAGTTGTGTTTGAATGGAAAGTGTGGTACTGGTACAAAAACAGACACATAGATCAATGGAACAGAATAGAGAACCCAGAAATGGGCCGTCAACTCTATGGTCACCTAATATTTGACAAAGCGGGAAAGAATATCCATTGGAAAAAGGACAGTCTCTTCAATAAATGTTCTGGGAAAACTGGACAGCCACATGCAGAAGAATGAAACTAGACCATTCTCTTACACCATACATAAATATAAACTCAAAATGGATGGAAGATCTAAATGTGAGACAAGAATCAATCAAAATCCTAGAAGAGAATACAGGCAACATCTTTTTGAACTTGGCCATAGCAACTTCCTTTTTTTAAAAAAAGATTTTATTTATTTGTTTGTTTATTTTTTATTGGAGTTCGATTTGCCAACATATAGTATAACACCCAGTGCTCATCCCATCAAGTGCCCCCCTAATCAAGTGCCCTCTCTAATTTTTCCCACTCACTTTCTTTCCTTTCCCCTATAATCCTTTTCACTATTTTTTATATTCCCCGTACGAGTGGCCATATAATGATTGCCCTTCTCCTATTGACTTACTTCACTCAGCACAATACCCTCCAGTTCCATCCACGTTAAAGCAAATGGTGGGCCATAGCAACTTCTTGCAAGATACATCTATGAAAGCAAAAGAAACAAAAGCAAAAATGAGCTAGTGGGACTTAAGATAAAAAGCTTCTGCACAGCAAAAGAAATAGTCAACAAAACTAAAAGACAACCTACAGAATGGGAGAAGATATTTGCAAATGACATATCAGATAAAGGGCTAGTATCCAAGATCTATAAAGAACTTATTATACTCAACACCCAAGAAACAAGCAATCCAATCATGAAATGGGCAAAAGACATGAACAGAAATTTCACCAAAGAAGACATAGACATGGCCAACAAGCACATGAGAAAAATGCTCAGCATCACTTGCCATCAGGGAAATACAAATCAAAACCACAATGAGATACCACCTCACACCAGTGAGAATGGGGAAAATTAACAAGTCAGGAAACAGCAAATGTTGGAGAAGATGTGGAGAAAGGGGAACCCTCTTGCACTGTTGGTGGGAATGTGAACTGGTGCAGCCACTCTGGAAAACTGCGTGGAGGTTCCTCAAAGAGTTAAACATAGAGCTACCCTATGACCTAGAAATTGTACTACTGTGGATTTGCCCCAAAGATACAGATGCAGTGAAATGCTGGGACACCATGCCCCAATGTATATAGCAGCAATGTCCACAATAGCCAAACTGTGGATGGACCCTCGATGTCCATTGACAGATGAATGGATAAAGATGTGGTCTATGTACAATGGAATATTACTCAGCCATTAGAAACGATTAATACCCACCATTTGCTTCGATGTGGTTGGAACTGGAGGGTATTATGCTGAATGAGGCAAGTCAACTGGAGAAGGCAATCATTATATGGTTTCACTCATATGGGGAATATTAGAAATAGTGAAAGGAATTATAGGGGAAAGGAGGGAAACCGAGTGGGAAAAATTAGAGAGAGTGACAAAATATGAGAGACTCCTAACTCTGGGAAACAAACAAGTGGTAGTGGAAGGGGAGGTGGTCGGGGAGATGGGGTGACTGGGTGAAGGGTACTGAGGGGGGCACTTCTCAGAATGAGCACTGGGTGTTATACTATATGTTGGCAAATCAAACTCCAATAAAAAAAAGATTAACATGGAAAAAAATAAAGTAAAAATGACAACAACATCAACAAAAGTCTCTGTTGCCTTAATTACATTTCAAGTGCTTAATGGCCATATATGTCTATGGATACGGCCATATGGATTCCATATTCCATAAAACAGATATAGAACATTTCTATTATTACAGAAAGTTTTATTGGCAGTGCTGCTTGCAGACCTGAGATTGAATGAAGCAGTGACTAATAACAATGAAAGATGAATAAAGAGTGGCAGCAGAGACTCTACTCTCTTCTAGTTGGCACTTTCGCTGTACTGAATTACAAGGGGTCATATCTTATTTATGATTTTATTAATTCATTTATTTAACAAATATTTATTGAGTGTCTCCCTTATAGCATCCACTGGATGTAAATTGACAAATAAAACAGCTATGGTCTCTGTGGTTCTGAAACGTAATTTCATAGAAGATATTCTTACTGTAAGACTTACCTAAGACAAAGATGCAATTTTCTACGATTTCTTCCAGAAAGCCTGACATAGAGGAAGGGCAATGGGCTCCAGAAGCAGACAGATCTGGGTTTAAGTTCAAGCTCTGCCTCTTCTAGTTAAAGTAATTGATCTTAAAAAAAAAAATAAGTAAATAAAGTAATTGATCTTCATTAGTCTCAGTTTTCTCATGTAAAAACTAAAAGGATCATGATGCTTATTGTATATAGTTATCTTGAGCATTAACCAAGAAAACACATATAAAGTACTTAGTGCAGTGCCTGGCACAATGGGAGGGGCTGCAAATGTGTTTTCTTGGTCAAGAAGCGGTTAATTGAACACATGATATGAAATCACTGCCATAGAGGCACCTGGTGGTTTAGTCAGTTAAGCATCTGCCTTCTTCTCAGGTCATGATCCCAGCGTCCTGGAATCAGCCCTACATCGGGTTCCCGGCTCAGCTGGGGGGACCGTTTTTCCCTGTTCCTCTGGGGCTCCCCCAGCTGTGCTCTCTCTCTCTCTCTCTCTCAAATGAGTAAATAAATGAATAAATAAATTCTTAAAAAATACATCAAATAAATTCTATGTAATAAGCTTCTCACATCAAATCAAGTTTTTATTGAATTGCTTCTGGTGAAGCCAGAATCAGGACCTGCCTTTGTTGCGGGAAGAAACGCCGGAAGCTGCACATGTAATGTCCCCTAACGGACACTAGAGGCCGCCAAAACAGAAACTAGGCCATATTATGACTCCTGCCTGCGGTATTTCCCCATCCTGTTCTTTCTTGAGCACTAAGCATACATTTAATAGGTACTCAATGTTAGTGTATAGAAATGCCACTGACTTCTGGGCATTGATTTTGTATCCTGCCACGCTACCAAATTGCTGTATGAGTTCTAGCAATCTTGGGGTGGAGACTTTTGGGTTTTCTATGTAGAGTATCATGTCATCGGCGAAGAGGGAGAGTTTGACTTCTTCTTTGCCAATTTGAATGCCTTTAATGTCTTTTTGTTGTCTGATTGCTGAGGCTAGGACTTCCAGTACTATGTTGAACAGCAGTGGTGAGAGTGGACATCCCTGTCTTGTTCCTGATCTTAGGGGAAAGGCTCCTAGTGCTTCCCCATTGAGAATGATATTTGCTGTGGGCTTTTCATAGATGGCTTTTAAGATTTCGAGGAATGTTCCCTCTATCCCTACACTCTGAAGAGTTTTGATCAGGAATGGATGCTGTATTTTGTCAAATGCTTTCTCTGCATCCAATGAGAGGATCATATGGTTCTTGGTTTTTCTCTTGCTGATATGATGAATCACATTGATTGTTTTACGGGTGTTGAACCAGCCTTGTGTCCCAGGGATAAATCCTACTTGGTCATGGTGAATAATTTTCTTAATGTACTGTTGGATCCTATTGGCCAATATCTTGTTGAGAATTTTTGCATCCATGTTCATCAGGGATATTGGTCTGTAATTCTCCTTTTTGGTGGGGTCTTTGTCTGGCTTTGGAATTAAGGTGATGCTGGCTTCATAGAACGAATTTGGAAGTACTCCATCTCTTTCTATCTTTCCAAACAGCTTTAGGAGAATAGGTATGGTTTCTTCTTTAAACGTTTGATAAAATTCCCCTGGGAAGCCATCTGGCCCTGGACTCTTGTGTCTTGGGAGGTTTTTGATGACTGCTTCAATTTCCTCCCTGGTTATTGGCCTGTTCAGGTTTTCTATTTCTTCCTGTTCCAGTTTTGGTAGTTTGTGGCTTTCCAGGAATGCGTCCATTTCTTCTAGATTGCCTAATTTATTGGCGTATAGCTGTTCATAATATGTTTTTAAAATCGTTTGTATTTCCTTGGTGTTGGTAGTGATCTCTCCTTTCTCATTCATGATTTTATTAATTTGAGTCTTCTCTCTCTTCTTTTTAATAAGGCTGGCTAATGGTTTATCTATCTTATTAATTCTTTCAAAGAACCAACTCCTGGTTCTGTTGATCTGTTCCACAGTTCTTCTGGTCTCGATTTCGTTGAGTTCTGCTCGAATCTTTATTAACTCCCTTCTTCTCTTGGGTGTAGGATCTATTTGCTGTTTTTTCTCTAGCTCCTTTATGTGTAAGGTTAGCTTTTGTATTTGAGTTCTTTCCAGTTTTTGAATGGATGCTTGTATTGCGATGTATTTCCCCCTTAGGACTGCTTTTGCTGCATCCCAAAGATTTTGAACGGTTGTATCTTCATTCTCATTAGTTTCCATGAATCTTTTTAATTCTTCCTTAATTTCCTGGTTGACCCTTTTTATCTTTTAGCAGGATGGTCCTTAACCTCCACGTGTTTGAGGTCCTTCCAAACTTCTTGCTGTGATTTAGTTCTAATTTCAAGGCATTATGGTCCGAGAATATGCAGGGGACAATCCCAATCTTTTGGTATCGGTTCAGACCCGATTTGTGACCCAATATGTGGTCTATTCTGGAGAAAGTTCCATGTGCGCTTGAGAAGAATGTGTATTCAGTTGAGTTTGGATGTAAAGTTCTGTAGATATCTGTGAAATCCATCTGGTCCAGTGTATCATTTAAAGCTCTCGTTTCTTTGGAGATGTTGTGCTTAGAAGACCTATCGAGTATAGAAAGAGCTAGATTGAAGTCACCAAGTATAAGTGTATTATTATCTAAGTATTTCTTCACTTTGGTTAATAATTGATTTATATATTTGGCAGCTCCCACATTCAGAGCATATATATTGAGGATTGTTAAGTCCTCTTGTTGAATAGATCCTTTAAGTATGATATAGTGTCCCTCTTCATCTCTCACTACAGTCTTTGGGGTAAATTTTAGTTTATCTGATATAAGGATGGCTACCCCTGCTTTCTTTTGAGGACCATTCGAATGGTAAATGGTTCTCCAACCTTTTATTTTCAGGCTGTAGGTGTCCTTCTGTCTAAAATGAGTCTCTTGAAATTAAGGAGTCAATCCCATTTACAATTGCACCCAAAAGCATAAGATACCTAGGAATAAACCTAACCAAAGATGTAAAGGATCTATACCCTCAAAACTATAGAACACTTCTGAAAGAAATTGAGGAAGACACAAAGAGATGGCAAAATATTCCATGCTCATGGATTGGCAGAATTAATATTGCGAAAATGTCAATGTTACCCAGGGCAACATACACGTTTAATGCAATCCCTATCAAAATACCATGGACTTTCTTCAGAGAGTTAGAACAAATTATTTTAAGATTTGTGTGGAATCAGAAAAGACCCCGAATAGCCAGGGGAATTTTAAAAAAGAAAACCATATCTGGGGGCATCACAATGCCAGATTTCAGGTTGTACTACAAAGCTGTGGTCATCAAGACAGTGTGGTACTGGCACAAAAACAGACACATAGATCAGTGGAACAGAATAGAGAATCCAGAAGTGGACCCTGAACTTTATGGGCAACTAATATTCGATAAAGGAGGAAAGACTATCCATTGGAAGAAAGACAGTCTCTTCAATAAATGGTGCTGGGAAAATTGGACATCCACATGCAGAAGAATGAAACTAGACCACTCTCTTTCACCATACACAAAGATCAACTCAAAATGGATGAAATATCTAAATGTGAGACAAGATTCCATCAAAATCCTAGAGAAGAACACAGGCAACACCCTTTTTGAACTCGGCCATAGTAACTTCTTGCAAGATACATCCACGAAGGCAAAAGAAACAAAAGCAAAAATGAACTATTGGGACTTCATCAAGATAAGAAGCTTTTGCACAGCAAAGGATACAGTCAACAAAACTCAAAGACAACCTACAGAATGGGAGAAGATATTTGCAAATGACATATCAGATAAAGGGCTAGTTTCCAAGATCTATAAAGAACTTATTAAACTCAACACCAAAGAAACAAACAATCCAATCATGAAATGGGCAAAAGACATGAAGAGAAATCTCACAGAGGAAGACATAGACATGGCCAACATGCATATGAGAAAATGCTCTGCATCACTTGCCATCAGGGAAATACAAATCAAAACTACAATGAGATACCACCTCACACCAGTGAGAATGGGGAAAATTAACAAGGCAGGAAACCACAAATGTTGGAGAGGATGCGGAGAAAAGGGAACCCTCTTACACTGTTGGTGGGAATGTGAACTGGTGCAGCCACTCTGGAAAACTGTGTGGAGGTTCCTCAAACAGTTAAAAATAGACCTGCCCTACGACCCAGCAATTGCACTGTTGGGGATTTACCCCAAAGATACAAATGCAATGAAACGCCGGGACACCTGCACCCCGATGTTTATAGCAGCAATGGCCACGATAGCCAAACTGTGGAAGGAGCCTCGGTGTCCAACGAAAGATGAATGGATAAAGAAGATGTGGTTTATGTATACAATGGAATATTACTCAGCTATTAGAAATGACAAATACCCACCATTTGCTTCAACGTGGATGGAACTGGAGGGTATGATGCTGAGTGAAGTAAGTCAGTCGGAGAAGGACAAACATTATATGTTCTCATTCATTTGGGGAATATAAATAATAGTGAAAGGGAATATAAGGGAAGGGAGAAGAAATGTGTGGGAAATATCAGAAAGGGAGACAGAACGTAAAGACTGCTAACTCTGGGAAACGAACTAGGGGTGGTAGAAGGGGAGGAGGGCGGGGGGTGGGAGTGAATGGGTGACGGGCACTGGGTGTTATTCTGTATGTTAGTAAATTGAACACCAATAAAAAAAAAAAGAAAAAAAGTATTAGGTACTCAACTGCTCTAATTAAGAAAGCCAGGTCATTTTTGTAAGCAGTATCTGCCACACACCAAAATAAATTTCTGATGGATAACAGTAGTAAGTGTAAAAAAACGCAATTATAAAAACTATAAAAGAAAGAAACAGAAAGAGAAGAAAGAAAAGAAAGAGAAAGACAAGAAAGAAAAAGAAAGAAAGAAAGAAAGTAAAAAAGAAAGTAAAAAAGAAAGAAAAAAGAAAGTTAATAGTTGTCTGGTTTGGAAGTGGTGAAGAAGTTTTGAAGCACAAAAGCAGCAGAAAGGAAAATGCAGGTAGAGGTGCCTATAGAAGAAGAAAATTATATGCATGAAAAAACTCATAGACATAATTAAAAGGAGATGATCTAGTGGAACAAATTTTGCAGTGAGTGGGAGAAAGGAAAGTTACTACACTTAGCTATAAAGTAAGCTCTTACAAATAAGCTAGGAAAGATGAGTAACTTAAAAAAAATTGCCATGAGCATATAATTCCCAAAAGAAGAAAAAGAGACCTACAGAACAAATGCTCTAATAATGAAGTCAATACAAATAAATAGTACAATGAGATTCCATGACTGGACTACCAAACATGCCAAATTTCTTGACAAAGAGATTTAAAAAATAATACTAATTGGTATTGGTGAAGGCACCTGTGAAATGGGTGCCAATGGGAATTTTTTTGGAGGATGATTTTTCAATATTTATTTATATAGCCTTAAAATTATTGACATGCTAAAGATTCAGTAATTATATTTCTAGGGATTTATTCCAGGGAGATAATAAGAAAGATGCATAGAGTCACATCAAAGAAGCTCGGCTCAGTGTTTTGTTTTTAATATTGAAAAATTGGAAACACTTAGATATCCAGCAATAGGAAGGTTTACCACAACTTGAAAATATAATTTCTCTCAGAGTTTTATTATATTTAACAATCAACATCTTCATGAGCATATTCTCAGATGAAGCATAATATTTGGTGTAGAAATCAATTTACACAGTCTGATATTTCAATTTTGTAAAAATAGTTGTCAAGATGAAACTCTAGAGTATCCAAGAGTCTTATCTTTATTCTGGAGTTTCTTTCCCTGCTACTCTTTTCTCATGACTCGGGCATCAGTGGGGTATTTCTATAGTCACTGCCCCCAGGGTAGGGTTATTACTTTAGAAATGTAGAGAGAATGAGCCAAGTCAGTGCTTAGTACATGCAATTCAAAATAGATCTCTGTGCTGGAGGACAGTTGCTGGTCAGACAGAGAGGGCCTTGGGACTCCTGGAGGGAGGATGGAAGGATGCAGAATTATGGAGAACATGGAGAAAAATATTTCAGGTGCCATCACAAGGAGAATGGTGACCAAGAATAAGAGAGAACCATGTGTTTTTCAGTGGATGCCCACTGGGAGCCAATTATTACTCTCTTCAAGGCTGCAATATTGTCCAAACCACACAAAACTCAGATGCCATTTCCAGATGAAGGATGGGGAGGGAAAAATTCTGAGAGATTTCTGAGTTTATACAGAACTGACTTTTCTTCCCCCACAAGCTGGAATGAAGGTTGGAAATAGGTTTAAGCAGTCTTAGAGAAAGATAGTTTGGAACATGGATTTAGAAATTTGTACCTGATATATATATATATATATATATGCTTATACATGCTTATACATGTATATGTTTATGTATAGCTACCTACAGCCATGTCAATATTTACATGTAAGTCTTTAGAAAAAGTGCTAAAAAGGGAATCTAGAATATTAGCAGAATATCTTTGTTGTAGGGTTATGGATGAATTTTAATTTTCTTGCTTTTAATTTTTTGTATTTTCCAGAAATTCCACAATAAACAGGTATGAAGTTCATAATGTAAACATTATTTTATTATTATTATTATTATTATTATTTAATTATAGTATCAAAGGCTAATGACAGTTTGAGAAAAATATTTATAAATCATAATACAGACCAAGCTTTTATTTTATTTTATTTTATTTTCAAGCTTTTATTTTCTAATTCACAAAGCATTCCTATCAACCAAAGTAAAAAGACCAATGACCCAACAGAAAAATGGGCAATGGATACAAAAAGACAATTTATATAAGAGGGAACATATATGGAATTTAAGCACATGTAACATTACTTAATTTCACTCACAATGATAGAAGTGCAATTTAAAATGATTGTCAGAACCTATCTTTCTACTATCAGATTGGCAAGATCACACTTTTTTCTTAAAGATTTTATTTATTTATTTATTTATTTATTTATTTATTTATTTATTTATGAGAGATAGAGAGAGAGAGAGAATGAGCAGGAGAGTGCTGGGAGGAAGAGGCAGAGGGAGAAGCAGACTCCTTGCTGAACAGGGACCCCGACGCAGGGCTCAATCCCAGGACCCCGGGATCACCATCCAAGCAGAAGGCAGATGCTTAACTGACTGAGCCATCCAGGCTGCCCCCACAAACTATGATTACAAGTTGTGTTGGTGAAGTTTGAGGAGACAGATCCTCTCACAGATTGCTGATGGGAGTGTAAGTCTTACAACTTTTGTAAAGGGTGATAGGCAATATCCTTCAAAATTACAAATGAAGGGGATCCCTGGGTAGCTTGGTGGGTTGGTCCCTGCCTTTGGCCCAGGGCATGATCTTGGGGTCCTGGGATCAAGTCCCACATTGGGCTCCCTGCATGGAGCCTGCTTCTCTCTCTGCCTGTGTCTCTGCCTCTCTCATGAATAAATAAATAAAATCTTTTAAAAAATTACAAATGAAAAAATCAATGAACCTGCAATTTCTCTTCCAAGAGTTTACGGGAGGGATGTAGCAAGATACGTGTAAGTACACAGTTACATGATAGCAAAATATTTAAAATTAAAAGTTCATAATAGCAAGATATTGGAAATAGAAACAAATGTCTTTTGAAAAGAATTGGTTAATAGATGACTATGAAGAACTTTTTTATGTACTGATATGGAATGAGCTATAAGATACTTTGTTAAGAGGAAAAAAAGAGTTAAAACCAGTGTGTATATTATGCTACTATTATACCTGCTATCATGTGTGATGAACAAAAATATATCTATACATCTGTTTTTCTTGTATATAAATAACATCTGACATTTATCAAATAACATGTGCCCAATATACTGTTCTAAGTACTTTATATAACTCATTTAATATTGAAAACAGTCCATGAGAGTGGCACTCTTATTATCATAATTACCATTTTATAGATGAGAAAATTCAGGCACAGAGGGGCGAAATGAAATTGAGAGCAGAGGATAGGGTGGGTAAAAGGCAAGAGAACTGACTGGTGGACACAGAAAGAGGAGAGAATTTTCACTGCACACTTTTCAGGCCTTTCTCATGGGAATGCATCACCTATCGTTAAAAGAATGAGAGGCACCTGCGGTGGCTCAGTCAGTGAAGCATCTACCTCTTGATTTTGGCTCAGGTCATGATCTCAGGGTCGTGGGATGGAGACCTGTGTCGGGGTCCATGCTGAGCAGGGAGGGTGTCTGCTTGAGATTCTCTCTCCCTCTTCTCCTCCTGCACCCTCTCTTTCTCTCTCTCTAAAATAAATAAACAAATCTTAAAAAAAAAGAATGAAAAGAATGTGTCTATTGCGGATATCCCTATATTATACTTACCCAGAGGTGTCCATCTGTGGATGTGGAATGATGGAAGCAACACTGGACCAGGAAACAGAACATCTGGGCTACGAAGCCACTCTATCATTAATGTGTTTTCTCTGGGCCATGGTATCAACCTCTGCGGGGAAAAAAGGGGCTTAAGGGTGATGGTCATGGTGGCATTAAATTCTATCAGTGTTTTGTTACCTATTTGAGAATTTGAGTCATCTGGGAAACTTTAGAACATATAGCTTCTCAAACTCCCATCAGCACATAAACTGATTTAACAGGAAGAAGTACAGGTTGGGGGGCTTTGCATTTTTCAAAAGCCTCTGTCTTAGGCCATTCTGAGTAAAATCAGGTTTAGAAACCCTGCCCTGGACCACATGATCTCTTCCTCCCAATTTTAAATTTCCACATCCCACGAAGTACCGAGCATCCTATTAGATACAAGCAACCCATCATCTGCCATCACCCTTCTCAGTCCATCTAACCTATCTTAGAGGCTGCCTTACCTCCAGGCCCATATAAAAGGAAAATGTAAATTAAAATGGAAGGACTGTGTCTCCTGATCCAGATCTCCACACCCACTGCCATCTTCCATCCCCACCTCCCACTCCACCCTCTTCTCTGGGTGCTGCCTTCCAAAGGCTGAGCCCTAGTTTACAGGATTGCCATTGCCATTCCAAGAGTATGACAAGATACCAAACCCAACATGGAGATAGGAATTTTGACCTGTCTCAGAATTTACACACGGACCTGAATCCTCCGTGGATCCTAACCTCTTTCCAAAGTCATTTTGTGCCCTGCGATGGTACTCTGGGTGTTTCCTATGCTAATCTCTCATTCTGCTAGTTGGTCTTAAAAAAAAAAGTGTACAATGTTCCCATCTTTATGTGATGGTTTGAATAGTCAATGATCTTTCTTCCTTCCTTCCTTTCTTCTTCCCTCTCCTCCACCTCCCCTCCTCCATCTCCTTCCATCAAGGAAAGGGTTCTGACCACTGCTCTTCTTTTTTTTTTCTTTTTTTTTTTTTCGATGTTTCTAGCAGCAATGTCCACAATAGCCAAACTGTGGAAGGAGCCTCAGTGTCCATCGAAAGATGAATGGATAAAGAAGATGTGGTTTATGTATACAATGGACTATTACTCAGCTATTAGAAATGGCAAATACCCACCATTTGCTTCGACGTGGATGGAACTGGAGGGTATTATGCTGAGTGAAATAAGTCAGTCAGAGAAGGACAAACATTATATGGTCTCATTCATTTGGGGAATATAAAAAATAGTGAAAGGGAATAGAGGGGAAGGGAGAAGAAATGGGTAGGAAATATCAGAAAGGGAGACAGAACATGGAAGACTCCTAACTCTGGGAAACGAACTAGGGGTGGTGGAAGGGGAGGAGGGCGGGGGGTGGGGGTGACTGGGTGGCGGGCACTGAGGGGGCACTTGACGGGATGAGCACTGGGTGTTACTCTGTATGTTGGCAAATTGAACACCAATAAAAAATAAATTTATTATTTAAAAAAAAAAGGCCACTGCTCTTCCAGCCTACTTAGTTAGAGAGGAGTATGAGTGTTCATTCAGTTCACCACAAGGCCAAGGGAGAACGTGGCTCCCGCCTCTTGCAGTTTTATGATGAGTCTTTATTTCACAAGGCAGTTATTAATCATGACTGATGCTCACTGACCAAGCCCAAACAATTGTGTGGCACACTCCACATACCACACACAGTCACAAATGTTTGCTTTGCTCACATGGGCTGGCATGAGGATGCCATTTCCGCCTGGGAGGAGCCACCGGACCAGACCTCAGATAGCAGCTTCTGCCTGCGGCAAGAGGCACGGGCATCCAGGTTTTACCATTCTGATTTTCCAGAATAAGCATTCATAATCAGAGGGGTCGGCTGCCAACTTGCCAACAGAGGAGATGTGGAAGGGGAGCACCCATTCCAGAACCAGAGTCCATGGCTCTTTCCAACCTTGGCTAATGACGGCTGGCCCATGTTTGGCCGTGATGACAGGTCTTTTCGAAGATGTATTTTTACCCTCTGGACAAATAGCAGTTGGGCCGAGTGGGGCTTTTTTATGAGTTGAGGTACTCAGAGCTGGAAAATAAACAGGCGGCTAATGAGACGTTCTTATGGAAACTGGCATAAATAATAACAAAGGAAACATCCTGTCCCCTGTGCCAACACCCTCTGGTGAAGGGCTATAAAAGCTGCTGGCCTCTGGCCACCGTCAGACGTGGGGAACTCCGGCCGCGCTCCTGACCTGCCACCTGACCGCCGGGACCATGGGGTGCTGCCCAGGGGACTGCTTCACCTGCTGCCCTCAAGACCAAGACTGCTGTGAAGTGTGCTGCTGCCAGCCCGCCTGCTGCGGTTGCTGCGGTTCCTGCTGCGGCTGCTGCGGTTCCTGCTGCGGCTGCGGGGGCTCTGGCTGCGGGGGCTCTGGCTGCGGAGGCTGCGGAGGTGGCTGCTGCGGGTCCTCCTGCTGCGGCTCTGGCTGCGGGGGCTGCGGCTCTGGCTGTGGGGGCTGCGGGAGCGGCTGCTGCGGGTCCAGCTGCTGCGGCTCGTCTGGGTGCTGCGGGCCCGTCTGCTGCCAGCCTACGCCTGTTTGCGAGACCAAGTGAAGCCCTCTGCCCCCTCCGCGGAGGTGGCCCAAGCAAAGCCTCCACTTGCTGCAGGTGGAGACCCCTTGTCTCCAGGACATCCTTGGCTCCCAAGACAGCGTCCTGCCTCCGTGTTATTTGTAGACGAGGGCTTGTTCTCCCAACGCCTGCCCTGGTATTTTAAGGCCCTGAGAACAAGAGCCATATGCTGGTGAGAAATGGAAGCTGGGTCCCATCCAAAGTGATCCCCGAAGCTCACAGGGAGAATCCCCATGGCTTTATTTTCATGGACTTAAATGTCTTGTCACTATAAGACATCATCTTACTCAAGGTGGCTTTGGGACTGACCCTCCTCCTCAGCTTTCTGCTGCTTTCGAGTGCAAAATTTTCTCTTTGTTAACTTCTTAATAAATTCGAGCTTGCTGGCATAACTGAATTAGTTCTCCCGCCTCTTCCTTGGCTCCCTCTTGGGCACTGGGCCAGGAAAATTTACTCTGGCATCTGCAGTAGTTTTTTTTTTTTAAGATTTTATTTATTCATGAGAGATACATAGAGAGAGGCAGAGACATAGGCAGAGGGAGAAGCCGGCTCCTCACAGGGAGCCCCATGTGGGACTCAATCCCAGAGCTGGGATCATGCCCTGAGCTGAAGGCAGATGCTCAATCACTGAGCCACCCAGGTGTCCCTGTAAATGGATTTTTAAAATGTGGTTTGTGGACCACTTGCATCAGAATCACCTGGGAGCTAGTTAAAATGGAAATTCTGGAGCCCTTCCCGAGAAAGGCAGAATCAGAATCCACAGGGGTGTGGCCTGGCAATCTGTGTTTTAAACAAGAAACCCAGATGTAGACTAAAGCTTCCATGTACTGCATGAGATTCACTTGGGGAGGTTTCAAAAATACAGATTCTTAGGCGTCACTATCAGAGATTCTATCCATTAGCTCCAGGGTGGCAGCCCTGGGATCTGCATTTAAAAAATGCAGTAAATGGGCAAATGCTGAGGCTGGCCAAGGTTTAATCTTGAGCAAGGGGCATGCCTTCCTTCAGCATTATAGCTCTCCAGAATGGTTCTGCAGAAGGGCTTCAGGTTTGGTCAGAACTTTCTGGCAAAGTTGGGAAGAGGCTTTGGTAAAACAAGCTTGCTTTGGAATGGAAAAGATTCCTGTGGCAGAACTTTGTGAACACAGTGCCTATGAATGTTCTGGGGATTCCAGTTCTTTCTTCTAGCCAAATGCTTTGACAAAGTTTCCCTCTTCTGGGTTATGTTTTCTCGTTCTACAACCAGCTGTATCTCTTCTGCTTGAGTCCCAGGGATGAGAGGGGTGAATGTCCATCCTCTAGGTGGGGCCTAAGCCAGGCGTGTTTGAGTCCTGCTGGAAGGTTAAAATTCAGAAGACAGTTGATTCGACTTCTTGCTGAACATGATCTTAAGCTACACGCGTATAAAATTAATTTTTCTCTTGCCTCAGGAGAACAATATTTATTTTTTATTTCTGCAAAGCAATATTTCATTCAACAAACAAGCAAAAATATATTTTTTGATTGTAAGCATGGTAATGATCTCTAAAAATATGAAAAAAAAACCCAGAAAAATATGAAGAAGAAATAACAGCTACCTGGATTCTCAACTTCACCTTCAGCATTTATTACTGACATAGATGTTTCCAGATTCCTTTCTAAGTATATTTACAAATAAAACTGGGATTATGCTATTTTTACATTTTTGCCTTTAAAAATTTTTGTTTTTTATAAACCAACTTTATTAATGTATACTTCATATATAATAAAGTACACATAATTGTAGTGTGTAGTTTGATGAGATTTGACAATTGTATATTCTTAAGTAACCACCATGACACTCAAGATATAGTACTTTCCATCATGGGATACCTGAGTGGCTCAGGGGTTGAACATCGGCCTTCAGCTCAGGTCATGATCCTGAGGTCCTGGGATCAAGTCCCACATCAGGTTCCCTGCAGGGAGCCCGCTTCTCCCTCTTCCTGTGTCTCTGCCTCTCTCTGTGTGTCTCGTGAATAAATAAATAAATAAATTTTAAAGAACTTTCCATAATTCTTCAAATATTTAGTGCCCCATTTGCAGGTAAACCTCCCCAATTCTGGTCCTAGCCTCAGGCAACCATCAATCTTTTGTCACCATAAAATTTGCCATTTCTAGTATCTCATATAAATGAAATCATGCAGTGTGAACTCTTTTCTAATTAGAATAACATTATTTATATTCATCCTTTTTGCAGATATCAATAGCTCATTCCTTTTAAAAATATTACATTGTATGAATAAAGTACATGAAAAAGTTCATATACTGATGGGAATTTGGGTTGTCTCCAGTTTTTGGCTATTATGAAGAAAGGTGCTATAAACATTCATGTATAAATTTATGTGTGGACTTATGTTTTCATTTATTTTGGATGAATACTTAGGTGTTGGGGGGCAGCCCTGGTGGTGCAGCGGTTTAGCACCATCTGCAACCAAGGGAGTGATCCTGGAGACCCGGGATTGGGTCCCACGTCAAGCTCCCTCTCTGGAACCTGCTTCTCCCTCCGCCTGTGTCTCTGCCTCTCTCTCTCTCTCTCTCTCTGTATCTCTATGAATAAATAAATAAAATCTTAAAAAATACTTAGGTATTGGATTGCAAGATAAGTAGTGTGAGAATATTTAACTTTATATTAAAAAACCTACCCAACTGTTTTGCAACAGTTTTGCCATATCATTTTGTGTTCCCACCAGCAATGTCTGAGAGTC